>NW_023998427.1:3366618-3438454 GCF_014805625.2 Glossina fuscipes
TATAGATTTATTACAAAAAAAAAAAAAAAAACTAAACTTTTATTTCATATCAATTTTTCTATAATGAATCCGGAGGGTCGTAAGACTAGTATTAAACATGTTAAAGCGTTGCTCTTTTCCATGACTATAAAACGTGCGGTTAAAATGAAATTGTTGCCGCAATTTGGATTAGTAAAAAAATAAAAACAAGTTGAGCCCTTCGGCAAATGGGCGCGCGCATCGCCATGACGCAGATTAATTCAGCATCACTCGCTTTATGGCTTTCATTTTAAATATTAGAGATTTAACGACATCTGGTAAATAAACATGTGCGTTATGCAACCGTCATACGAGCTTCCACAATTAGTTTCGAACCGCTGCCAAAATCACAGGGTCAACAGTGAACAACTTTATTGATCGAATTTCTATCTTAAAATCGATACTGTAGCGTAACGATATCAAGAGAGTCTTGCGAAAATTGATGATGATCGATGAAAAGCAGATCACATGCGGAAATAATTTACGAAAAATATTGTTTGCTTAAGATGGATAAGCCTCGCTACAAAGTGAACGTTGACGTCTCATGAAGTATTTGTCTTTGATAAGGTTGGAAGGCAATCAAGCATCTTAATCTAGTCTGACGATTGATTCCTTTCTCTGCTGTCGATAACTAATCCGATCAAAACGCACAATTGAGATGAGATTAAAATGTTCAGAACACATTAAGATAAAATGCGGGAGGCAAAGCTAGACCAAAGACATCTTTAACAGCTGGGCAAAAGTCGCGAAAGCTTAACTGAAAAGATTTACAATGTCGGGGCTACCGTTTGTTTTGCTCTGTACAGAACTCTCTTAGGCCTTTGCAAACTACTAGATGTAGTTTTTTTGGTAGGAAATCTTACAAGATCGACATGGTGACGACATAATCATTTTGAATTTATAAACTTAATTTAAAATTTAAGAAAGATTCGTTTTTTTTATTTTTTTTTTTTTTGGAGAATAAATGGCACGAAATTTTTACTCGACCTATCAGAAGGACGACTGCCAGGTCCGTTAGCCAACTAGTTTAATAACAACAACTGCTTACTTGAGTTTCGCTTTTGCTTATATAAATAAGTATATGACGCAGAAAACTGACTTCAACTTTACTAAATTCAATGGCAGAAGACTGACGAGGTAGTAATGTTCTATCAAAAATTACAATGTGTCAGTGATGTAGGGAATTTAAGGAATGGCGCGTAACGATTGATGACTCTCTGCTTGACTCTTCTCGTCTGTCAAAACAATGATGAAAAGAGATATCTTGGATCTTAACATTTTTTATAAATTCGTTAGTTGGTATACGCTAAAAATCTTGCAAAATTCCATTCACACCTAAGCGATTTTTAAATTATGTGATAATGAGCAAAAGACTAATTGAAGTCTAATTGCCGTCCTTACAACACAAATTAATATTCAAATATTTTACTTTGTCAACAAAGTTATTAGTAAAAAAAAAGTTAATAAAAAAAAGTGATACGCCGTTTAAGCACATAAAAGAATGGATTATATATGTTCGTATCAGCTGGCTATCGGTTCAGATCGACTTTCGCCTTTCCCAAAATTTATAGACAGGTAGTCCGAGAGGAGTATGCTTAAGTGCCTTTCGAATTTGAGACTGGGCAAGAATTTATGTATTTTATGGGTATTTTTTTAATGCTTGGTTCTGTGGTGTCGAAAAATAATTCCTATACATTAGAATAATGGGTAAGCGTTGCCAATTTTTCGCATATTTGTACAGGTGCTTCAGCCTCACCCATAGAATATAAAAACTCAAGCATTTTTTCCTCTTGAAAAACAAAGGTGTTCTCAGTCTACGTAGTACTGTAGACGTGTCGTTCAGCCGATTTGGCCCATTTTCAATATCAACCTGCCAAATTTACACTCGATAACCTAATTTTCACAGGCGAGTGTTTAGAACAAACATTACATAAACGGACATGTCTGTCCGTCAATTACAAGAGTTTAGCCAAAGTTTTTGAAAATGACTGCTGGAAATGGCCCATCACCCATATAACGCCTCATTTTGAAAAGTCGTTACAAGAATGTCTGTAAGTTGACGTAACCAATATTTTATGGTTGGCCTTGACTAATTATAATGTCCTTGCTTGTTATACTCAGCATCGAAGGATGAGGGGTATATTCGCTTGGTTAAAACGTTTGCAACGCTCAGGAGGAAACATCAGAGACGCCGCAAAGTATCTATATTCTTGATCGTGATCAAATTCTAAATCAGTTTAAGCATGTCCTTCTCTCCGTCTATGCAATGCCTGTTGCACGCATTCTCCAGGACGCAAAAATGAAGCTATCGACTTCCAATTGGATAGTAATAGTGGAAGATCTTGCACGCAGGTTGGTATTGAAAATGGGCCAAGTCAGTCGAAGGGCAAGGCCACAGCACCACGTAAATTAAAAACACTTTAGTTTTTCGAAAGACTTGAAAAATTGGTTTTTTGCTCATTACTCATAACTTTAGGAAATAAACGTACAAAAATTTGAAAAAATTGGTCACTCCCGCCCAATATTATAGTGTAACAAAATGGAATTATTTTTCCAATAACTTTACAATGCACAAAACATGTCCGCCTGTTCGTCTGTCCATTTGTCTGTTTGCGTAACTTTGTACTATTTGTGGTAAACATTCTCCGATTAGCGAAAATGTAGATATCGCCTAAAAATTTGCAAAAGAATTTGGAATTGACCTAAATTTTTCAAAGGACACGCCTCTACGACACAATTTTTTATTTCGAAAATAGACGAAATCAACTACGCCCACTCCACATTATGGAACCTGAGAGTTTTGTTCTATTACTTCTTTTGTCTTTTTTTGGGGTAAACAAACAGTGATGGACGCAAAAGACTCGGTCTCGACTGAATTTAGTTTTCTTGCTTGCTCATTATCCTATAGAACCTCAGTTGCAATACTTTTGCCTATTTACATCCCAAACAGATAATAATACGACTCATCTTCTTCATACATTTCCAATAGCTATTTAGCGAACGTAAAGTGAACGTTGCTTTACAATTTTTACTCGTCAAATGCCATAGATTCGGCCCGGGCCGAATTTATTGTTCTTACTTGTGTTAAATAACATAACGTCGAATCTGGCTCGTCATAAGAGTCGCTGTAAGAAATACGATATCGAGACATGATCGACATGGGAGTGAAAAGTGTTAATAAGGATTTCACTTGACGCGCGACATACTTCAAAGGTAATCTTTTAAAATTTGGCGAGAAAATGAAAAATTAATATTAACTTTGTAGATATGAACCGATAGCCCATGTTGCTATAGCTTAATTTTTTTTCTTTTAGTCTGACAATTTATTTCATTCGTATAAAAAATTATAATAATAACAATAATTACCTTATGGGTGGAGTGCATGCCTTGGTAAATATTCAGTGCGAATATAAGCACCTTTCTTAGTTTAATTTTCAGATATGAAAAATATATAAGAAAAAAGTAGGCGAAATCGTTCACAATCCGTTAATGATGTTTGACCGAAAGATTTTGGTTAAATAAAGTTTTGGAAAGCGGGCGCATAAGCAAAGATTTAAATGAACGGGTAAAAGAAAAGTGTTGGGGGGCTACGACCATTTAGAAATCACATTAAATATCGTAGCGCCGAACGCATTCTGAAACATTTCGATGACTCGGCTTTTATTGCATGCGATAGCGAAATGTTTATTTAAAACAAATGATTTTTGTTTTGCTTTCGTTTAATATTTTTTAATATTGCAACTGTTTGTGTTTGTGGTTAAAGGCAACACAAACAGCACGACTTCAAAGTCCACGCAAACGCACACATGTACACGTACACGTATACGTACGCTCACATAAGCAAACGGTTTGGCTTTTGAGGTGTTCTTTAAGAGTAAAACATCTCGAAATATAAAGTAATGTTTATTATACGCGTGTGTACGTACGTACCAGACATGCGTTTCTATATATATCAACTTGTCAGGCATGCCAAGCTACTGTACGAAAAAAAAAAAAAAAAAAAAAAAAACAATTTCTTTACTTATAAAATTAAACGTTTAATATAAAAATAAAATAATAAAAAAAGAAAAGAATTGAAAAATAAACTCGTTGAACGAGTTGAATAAATATAAACCACAATTGGGTCTCTGCCTGCTAGGAAGCTCTGCTGATGATCATTTGGAAATATACAAATATACACGCACACATACGCACACATACATGCACACATAAACAGTTCAAATAACACTAATGATCATCTCTACAGTTTATGGTGCGATTTTGCTCTAAAAAAGAGATTTTTTATTTTTTTTTTTTTAATGCTTCTTGCTTGCGGTTATCCAACGATATGAAGTAACGTATGAAATAACAACTGGGCTTTACCTTTTATAGAAAACAAGAAAAAAGTCCTAAAGGTTTAAATGTGTGTTTGTTTTTTTTTTTTTTTTTTTTATTATTTCTTACCATAAATTGTTACGCCGGCATAGGCAAGCAGCAGAACGAGAATTTGTGGACTTTGAAATAAAGGTTTCCTTATTTATATGTACACGTATTCGATTTTATCGTAAATGTATTTTATCCATCTCTCTACCTTCGCGTGTCTACCTTAGTTTTTATGGACTTGTGCAACTTCAAAATTTTTATTTATTTTGAGATTTTTCTGATACGTTGCCTGTATTTTGGCATTAATTATAATTTTAAAACTAAGTTTCTTCCTTTGCATTTTATTTTCCACGCTTAACATGAAAATGAAAAATGCTTTTGTTATGCTATCGAAGTGAGTTTTAACAGGTAATCAAGATTTTTGCTTAAATACGAAGGAAAAAGAAACAGAAAAGTGAAAGAAGTCAGAAAGCTTAGTCATCTGTGATGGATAGTCATCGTCTTAATGGTTCTGATAATTGCCTTACGGATACCACTTTCGCAACGATCATTGAGAGGCAATTTGCGTTACATTCGAAATAAGCGCTTGTTATGTTATATTTTAGAAGAAATATTCAAAAATTCCTCAGAAGCGATTTATTAGTTTCTTAGACGTTTAAAAAACGCATAAGAACGTACAGTGAGGATACCCTAATGCGCGTCTATTTTGCGATTTTTTAAATTGTAAAATCGATTTCGGTTCGTTGTCCTTAGCTTCGTTTACCTATTGGCCGTTCACTTACGATCACAAAATTTTGTGTCTTGACGAACCCGTTTGTTTCCACATCTTTTCTTTTTTTTTTTTTTTTTTGTTTTGAAATTGAAAAACAGTTACATCCATCGATGGGTTCGTCTACGAGTACCAAAAAAGCAATAATTGCTCCTTTTCTACTAAGTAATAACTACAAAATTAATTGGATTTATATTTACGATTGACTTTAAATGAACTCCTAAATTTTGCCTTCACATTGCCTTCTCATATTTCAAAATCAGTTTATTTGGCGAATTGTACAATTTTTAATATCTAAATGAGTAAGGGAAATGTAGTGGGAAACGGCCCACCATTAAATACTTTGCACCACCCTACACTTATTTATATACTTTTTCAACATTGACTTTTCAAAATAAGGCTTTACATGGGAGACGGACGAAAAAGTAGTCCGATCTGAACCATTTGCAATAGAGCCCGTTCTTGAGCCAAAACACATCAGTGAACCAAATTTTGTCAAAATATCTCAAAAATTGCGATCTGTAGATTAAACAAAAGAAAATAACACGGTCAGACCGATAGACAAGTTTAGGGGAAGCAAAGCTAGTGCAGGGTATAAAAAGTCGTAGTATGTATATATGGTTTCTGATTTATATTATATTAATATTACTACGTATGAGTAGATATGACTTTCAACATATGCTTCGTATCACATGTAATGAATTGATATTCACTCTGTTTTGCAATCAAATATCGTAAGAAAGAAAGTTAATGAGTACTAAAAATGTCGGCGCAAGCCGAATATAATTGGTTCATTTTACGCCCCTACATCAATTATAATACAGAGTATATTAGGTTTATGCATATGTATGTGGCACTCAGAACAACTTTAAATAAATCCTTTTACTATTATTACACTTGAATTAAGTTTGTCTGTCCATCTGCCCCGTATCTGCCCATGTATTCTTGTGTTTATCCTATAGATCGAAATGTTTAAGATATTTGAACGAAATTTTGTACATCGACGATTTGTTTTTGACGCAAGAGGCTAACCTATTAAAAAATGAATTTGATTGAATCACTTTTAGGACCATGTCTCATAAAATGCCCCATAGTTTCTGAAAGTCCACCACACGTCAAACGCATTGGATACAATATCTTACGGCGAAATCAAAGTAATTCAAAACAAATAAAAAAAAAAGGAAAATTAAATTCGGTCGAGACCGAGTCTTTTGCATCCATCACTGTTTGTTTACCTCAAAAAAAAGACAAAAGAAGTAATAGAACAAAATTCTCAGGTTCCATAATGTGGAGTGGGCGTAGTTGATTTCTTCTGTTTTCGAAATAAAAATTTTTGTCGTAGAGGCGTGTCCTTCGAAAAGTTTAGGTTAATTCCAAATTCTTATGCAAATTTTTAGGCGATATCTACATTTTCGCTAACCGGAGAATGTTTACCACAAATACTACAAAGTTATGTAAACAGACCGAGGGACAGATGAACAGGCGGACATGTTTTTGCGCATTCAAGGGCTGTTAACTGGCAAAGAATTTGTTTACTCTATGGAATTTTTGAAGATTGTTTCTGAGCGCTATAAAATTATTGAACAAATAATTCAACTTTAATACACTATAATATTGGGTAGGCGTGGTCAATTTTTGTCCATTTTTGTCTGCAAATGCTACAGCATCGTCCATTTCTGCCAAATTTGAACTAGATAGCACTCATTTTTGCGCCCAGGAGAATGTTTACAGCAAACTTTGCATAGACGGACAGATGGTCAGACGGGCATGCTTAAATCAATTTAGAATTTGGTGCTGATCAAGAATATATATCCTTTGTGGAGTCTCTGAAGTTTCTTTTTGCCCGTTGTAAACATTTTGACAAATGGATATACCTCTCACCTCATCGGTGATAGGTATAACGAGTAAGAACGCTCTAGTTAGGCAAAGCCCTCCGTTCGATACCCTACAATTCACTTAGTAAAATTATTCACTCGATTTTATAATAATGTATCAAAACTGACACATTATTGCCATGCAAGGGCATGCTGTTCATCACAGCTTCTATATTTAGAGATGTCCAAAGCATCACAGGACCAATCCAAATTTACCAAGTTTAATTTACCTCGGCATTCTAAAATGGTATGAAAACCTTCGACTGGTTAGGACAATTTTTGAATCCCCTCTGGACTGAACTTTATATGACATGAAGATTTAATTTTCAATGCCTCTTGATGACAATTAGATCAAAATAGCAATTTAACATAAAAAAATTCACTACACCAAAATTTGGACCACCAACGCCTATTCTGGGAATGGGACCCATGAATGAAGCTAACATATAGCTAAATGAATTTTTATACCCGTATACACCTCGACCCAGTTAACTGCTTTCAAAAGGTAGCAAATGCCAAAACATTTGCAGTTTTTATAGTTTCTCGATAAAAAAAAACCTTGGATACTAGTACCTTGGCATTGATGTGGAAAACTTGTATCGGTTGGGCCAATTTTTCTAAACGTCTCGCCTTTATATGCCGAAAAGTGCTAATTTTTAATAATTTACCATGTATTAAATTTGCACTGTGTGGGATTACATTTTGAACGCTACCCCATACAACGATTCGCATGGAAAGCACGCCTTACTTTATCGTGGAATCAAGTTTTTTGATGAAATTTTCCTTATGTTGCTAATAGAATGAAGCTTCATGCCGTGAACGTCTTAAAAAGTTTCTCTTCTGGTGACGTTGCTAGGAATGGGTTTCAACCTAGCTAATCTTGTGAAAATTTGGGTAACCTTAAAATTAACGCTTCATTTATGTCTTCCGGCTGGTACAATTCCCTATCACAGCGGAGGTAAATAGGATTTGTATCAGGAAAAGAAAGAAAAATAGAGCTCTTCCGAATAAAGAAACGCAAGGAAGAACGTTTTCGTACCTCTTCAAAAGTATGCAGAGAGCACAAATTTTCATAAATTGTTTAGTTTAAAATAACTATTTCTGCCAAATAAGCGAATAAGTAAATAAATGAAAAACATAATGGAATACGTAAATAAAAACCGATAATGAGCATGTGCTTCCGCCAAATTGAAACAAGTAATAAAGTTCTGTTCGGCACTGGCCAGGCAGTGAAGGAGATCGAAAGGTATGTGATACATGAAATTCACTCAATATTTGTAGGGCAGGGAAGTACGCAACGGATACATTCTTACTTATATATTTCGCAGCCAGAAAAGTATGCGGAATAGGGGAGTTTTCTCTGTTACTACCCATCTATTTGTTTGCTAAGGACGCGGGTTCGAAATCTAACTGCAGTCTACATTACCTTTTAGAACGAACACATTCCTCCCTTCATATTTGGGAGCATAGAGTGAGAGAAGAAAATTGTTATAAATTATATAATATAACAACAACAAGCGTTTATTGTGGAAGGGACCGATGTCAGGTTTAATAATTATTTCAAACTTGAAATAGTTTCGTCTGCTTCTTCTTCTTTTACTTTAAAGTAATTTTAGACGAATATGTTCTCCAGGAATATGCGACTGTATGGTCTAGCGGTTAGAACGGGCGACACTTAATTTTTGGACTTCTTGATTTATTGTACTTCGTAGTCGAGGTGTATGAAAATTAGAAAGTATACGACTCGAGTATGCGGTTCACACATCTCTTTAAAAGAGCAATTCTGTATAGAGTCCTATGTCCAGCATGAAGATGACAGTAATTTATCCACTAGACAATATGAACTAGACTCATGAATATTTTGAAATAATTTTGACTCACAAACTGCATCGAGATAATATTTGCTACAAATATTTACCAGGGCCATATATAAGTTTGCAATAGCTTTAATCCTAGTCAAAGTTAATCCGATACAAAGCGTATACAATTAAGAAATAGCTTTGCGAGTGTTATATATTTTCTGGATGAAAATAAATTTCTTACCCTTCTTCTGCGTAATTATCACATTTTTTTTTGTCGTGTCTTTCGGTTTTACATACATATATTTAGGTTACAGGTTTTAGGTAAATTTTAAGTGGGAGCTCGTTTGAAAATGAGATGATATAATAATATAATAACTGTGTATACGATAAAATATATAATCGATATATTGAATAAATGGACATTTACTCCATCTTGCAATTTAATGTTTTAGAAAAGCTATTGGTTGCTACTGACAGATCTGAGAGTATCTGCGTTTACTATCGAACCTTATTCTGGCTCCCGCCGTTACATGGAAATCAAACTTGACCCGTTAACGAGAAAAGTTGCCCACCCCGGATCTTAACCGTACTTCACACATACGATATTTATGACGGTATATGGCGATAAGCACTCTAAAAATTCGTTGTTTGCGAATAGTGACAACTTAAGCAAAATTTCAATAATTTGTAACTTCGGAGGGACTTATAAAATTGTATTGAAAGAATTTCAAGAAATAATTCCAGCCGAAAATTTTCACATATATTCTACAAAAGTGGAAATCATCAGCCGTGAACGATTTTGGTTACATTACAAGTTCCTCCAGGGGCAGTCACGGTAGCCTACGCCCTTTACGACATTTTTAATTGATCTACATACATGTGTGAAAGTAACGAGGGGTTTGATGTTTTCTGACGATATGCAAACCTTCCCTACCTTTAATTCTTTCAATTGTACAGCAAACCTTATCGTGACTTGAATAATCCAATCAGATGTGTATACTTGCGGGGTAAAAGTAATGGTATGACGCCAAATTTAAAAAAGTACTATTTTCTTCTTGGTCCACTGTAATGGTCTCCGGGCGCTTCTGTTAAAATCACAAGAATATCAATAGATTTAGTGAGACTCGGAAGTTATCCTAAGTATGGATTCAACTTAGAAATTAAGTCCTCATCAATAACAATTCTGTGGCTCTTATATTATTAAGCGCTTGTGTGTTGCACTTTTAAGACAAACATCAAGTTGCAGATGTCATGTACACGTACCTAATCAATGAAACTTTTTACTTTTGTGAAATGAATGCCTTTTGCGAAGATACAGTCCTATGTCCCATCCTTCTAAACTTTTCTAATCCACTAACAAATTTCTTAACAAAGTATGTACATTCATATCAAACTATTTGCAAATAAAAATACTTTTGTGGAACTTTCCCGAGGCGACCATCGAATAGATACGAGACTAAGAGTGATTCGAAAGAAGTCAATGTGTTTCCTCGCTTTTTTCGCTATGATTTCGCAACATGCAAAGTGACAGATGGGGATTTTTGATCGAAAATTAGACGTTTCCATTCAAAAATGGCGAAAGTGAATATTTTTAAAATATCCTACGAGACTTTAGTAGGCCGACTGATAGATGCATAACCATCATGAAAGAAGTAAGGACAACAAGTATTCGGTTGTGAACGAATTCTCTAAATTCGCCAGTTTTATCATAAAAAATACTAAAGAAGAATCTAACAAAACTAAATTTTTCTGTTTCATAGTGGGTGTGAGTCAATTTTTTGTGGAAAATATACGCATGGACTTTTTATTGCTGCTTGTGAATACTTAGCAAACAATCGAGCAAACAGAGCTGCGCTTACTTTATAATGCATTGCAAGCGTAGCCTTTGACCGATTTAGATAATTTTCAATGGCAATCTACGTGCGGGAACTTTCCATGTTCTTGCCAAATTTGAAGGCGAAAATTTCATTCTACAGTCGGACGATTGTTTATCATAGACACTATAAAGAAGAACAGACGGACATGACTAATTTGATCGGGAATTGGAGCAAGAATATATACGCTTTATAGGATACCTGAACCTTCCTTCTGCCTGCTGCAAACGTTTTATGAAAGCGAATACACCCTCCATAGTTCGGTGTTGGGCGTAAAAAAGAAGAAGAAAGAGTTACTTACTCAACTCAACTCAATATATTGGTTTAGGATGGTGGGTATCTCGAAGGTTAAGCCTAACGCGGATACAACTTTCTCATTTATTATATTTATGGGGTCAAATTAATACCAATACTTGATTAATAATATTATATTGCGCTTGTTTGCAAAATTTGTTGTGGTTGCGGTTTGGTTCATACACAGATTTTTAAATCTGTTGATTGAGCAATTTAATCGTAATTTAATAAAAATATCAAATTAAAGGAAAAAAGAAGAATAAACATACAATAAAGAGCGAGAGAGATAGAGATAGTGATAGTGATAGAGATAGATAGATAGATAGATAGATATATAGATAGATAGATAGATAGATAGAGAGAGAGAGAGAGAGAGATATGTTTTGGTCTTAAAGCAGGCATTACGTAATTACTCCGTACCTTAAAGGCATTAATGCAAACGCAAAACACACTTTGGACAAAACGCGTAGAATATGAATTATGAAGATATGGATGCATTTGTCTTAAGTACAAATTGAAAAAAAATGTGAATTAAGTTTAGCATTGTCTGTCTGTCTGTCCGCCCGTCTGCCTGTTTTTGTGTTAACAGTCTCTTTAAAAAGTTAATCAGGTCAAGCGGTTAAATGAAGGAATCTGCTAAATAAGTGCGATATAAAATGATTGGTTAGAATCTTAAAGTTGCCTTTAAAGCATTGTAGAGATTTTCTTATTACAATATCCAAGTTAGACTTAAAGTTCAACTAGATCGGCTCATGCTTTTGTTCAAAAAGAGAAGAAGGCAATACCGTCCACTCTGTGAGCTCTGTGCTGCTGCAATATCATAGAATGTGATAAGAGACGTCAGCGAGCGATATTGCAGCAAGACGGATATAATCTTCATCAAGACGTGGCACAAGTTTCATATTGTTCGCAGTGTTCGTAGTCGAAGCTTCGCATTACATTGTGTTTAAAAAATGAAATCACTTTTGCATACGCCTTGAGCTTGTGTCAAGCAAATGATGTGATGATGAAACAATCCGAGCAAGGCATGAACGATATAAACAATTTTCAAAGACAATGAAGAAGTAATTGAAAAACAAACTTTGTCTGGGCAAAGTGTCAACCAGAATCCATGATGAAAATTTTAGCACAATCAAGAATATAGTGCTTAGCGGAAAAAGTAATTGAAATATGAAGCGGAACAAGTTAATGGTAGAACGATAAACAACGATTTGCACTTACCTTGTTTATTTTCTTGGCTCGTTCTGGGATAATTCAATTTTTAAACCCGTTTTCAAAGAGTAAGGCGGGTATATTCATTGCATCAAAACGTTTGCAACGCCCAGAAGGAAGCTTCAGCCACTCCACAAAGTGTCCGTCTGTCCGTTTATGCAATTTCTGTTGTAAATATTCGCCTTAGCGCAAAAATGAAGCTACCGACTTCAAATTTGGCAGAAGCTTTGGATGTTCTTGCACGTAGGTTGCTATTGAAAAGGGATGATAAATTGGCAAAGTATACGCCCACAGCAAAGCGTAAACTGCACATATATCTGTTTCTCGAAGTGAAAATTTATGATTTCTTGCTTATTACTCATAAACTATGAAAGATAGAAAAGGTACAATTTACGAAATTTACTTTCTAGAGGACTCTACCATTCATGTGAAAAAATGAAAAACACTGATCTCACCCATAAGTGATGAAATTTTTTTAGGTTTTTCAATTCTTCTATCTTTTCAGCGTATTACTCATAAGGTAAACAAGACAGAATGGTGAAGATTATCGCGTCCATTCCTCGCATGCATACATATATATATATATACTGTGTAAAAATGTGTTAATTTTCAAATAAATAGGATGGATCCTACAAGGTGGATAAGCCGTCTTTTCTTCGCAGTATGAAGCTTGAAGACTTGGAGAGTAGAATGCGACAAGCTAACTGTGTTAGTCCCAAATTATTTACCACGGACATTGAGACGTATTAGAATGATTTTTTCTCCACAATCCCGTCCAGATGGGCATAAAATAAATGAACTTATGGATAGATAATGGAAGGTAACGATGATAAGTATAAATAAATGCAATTTTCTTACTTGCTCTGTTTACATACACATCTGTTGATCGATTGAATCCGTTTGTGTCACATCAGACATAAGCTCTAAACATGCAACTGTCACGCATTCTTTCAACAAGAACTGTTATTGTAAATTTCGCCCCGTGCAATAGTCATTGGAATGGCATTTGCCGAGTGAAAGTTGGAAAGCTTTCCGATACGTTCACTGTACGTTCGCTAAATAGCTAACCGGGGAATGTTTACCATAAATAATACAAAGTTACGCAACCAAACAGATTGACAAACAAATAGGCAGGCACGGTTAGATGCATCCCAAACTTGAAACTGGCAAAGAATTTGTATTTTTGGGGGTTTTTGAAGCTTGACTCTGTGCGCTATGAAGGTATTGAAAAACTAAATCAATTTTGATACTCTGTAATATTGGGCGTGGTCAATTTTTTTCATTTTTTTCCACAAATGCTACAGCATCGTCCCCTTCTGCCCAATTTGAAGTCGATAGCTTCATTTTTGCGCCCAGGGGAATGTTTATAACAGACATTGCGAGGACGGACAAAAGGACATGTTTAAACTGATTTAGAATTTGATCACGATCAAGAATATAAATACGTTGCGGGGTCTCTGATGTTTCCTTCTGAGCGTTGCAGACATTTTGACAAGATGAGTATACCTTTCATCCTTTGGTGATGGGTATAAAAATAATTGAATCGTTGGTATGGTTTGTAGGCTGACGAAATAATTCCAAGATATTTTTTTTCGCAAATCCTAGTGATTCAATCGTTACAACGAGTGATTGACTTTTTTGCTTAATCTGAAGCTCACAATGCAGATGTGGATGATATTTATTTTTAATAGGATCAAATTAATATGCTATAGGGTTGATGTTTGGTTCAGATCCCATAGCTATATCCTCGTATTCGTCAAAATATCCCAAATATTGAAGCCTATAGGTCTAAACTATCTGTCAGACAGACAGACAGACAGATTGACGTACAGACAAGCTTACACCGTCTGAGAAAGTAATTCTGAGTCGATCGGTATAATAAAACGTAAGCCTATTTTAAGTCCTTCCGTATATGACATACACCAGTCAGAAAGACTTTATATACGTCCTGAGCCGATTTTTTAAAATTTCACCTACAATTATTCAACGATATATGATTGCAGGACAAAGCGAAGAGTCCTCACAAATTCATTGCAATTCACGACTACTTATGCCAGTTAGAAACCATACTTACACACCACGGTTCCGGGGACAATGTTTAAGGGCTAACGGCAATGCTTTAAGTTGAAGCTTTAAATTCGTTGAGACCATTACTTAAGAAAAGGAACAACAACAAACGGTTTTCTCTCTGTTTTCAGAGATAAAAAAAAATCTGTTTTTTTTTTACAGTTCTTCTGGGTAGTCCTTCAGCACCTATGCAATAAACGGTCACACTTACTGAAGATTTTACACTGTTGAAATTGCATTCTTTTACCGAAACGTTTGCAGCATTCGGAAAAAAGTTTCAGAGGCCAAGTAAAAAGTCTACGTTTTATTGATCAGTATTAAATGTGAATCGTTGTCAGTCCGTCCGTCTTTGCATCTGATTTGTTATTTGATATATAGTCAAGGCACTAATGATCGCAAAACTGGAAATATCGGCTTAAAAAATATCAGCCACGCCCACTCAACCATACAAAATGTAATTTTTCGCGGTGGCGGGTATAAAAGTGTCTTTCGGTCGCAGCTGAATATAATACTTTTTAATTGCTTTTGTTTTTTAAATTTTGGCGAAAAAAATTTACCGTTTCGCTTATGAGGGTAAACGTCATTTGAGGAGTAAATGCTTAAAATTCATTGTAGCACGTTCACACATATTATGTATATTATATATTTTTCATTTTTACTGCTTATCAATTATTATTATTTTAATTTGTTGTTTTTTTTTTTTTTGTTTCTTTGGTTTAAAATAAAATCCATCACTTTTGATATAATAATAATAACAACAACGATAGCAATAATTATAACAAAAAATGCACATAAATAAAAGAAAATAATATAATAATGAAAAAAAAATAAATAAAATAAAAAAAAAAATAAAAAAAAAACCAATTATTTTAATTTACATTCCACATACAATAACAACAACATTAACAGCAAAAGCAAGATCCAAAGTCCATGGAGTGGCGTGATTTTTGTATTCGTTTACAATAATCTTCATTTGACGCTACTCTGCGATTGTTATTAAATTGTATAATTTGTGATTGCGTGTGTGTGCGCATTGTCTTCCTACAATGAACACATATACACATACATTGATGATTGATGTTATGCGATGACGTACATAATATATGCGATGATTATCATACCGAAATTCTCTTAGTGGGGGTTTACGCTGAACGATAGAATACATTTTAATGAAAACCAGCTTTGAACACAAGCATCTAAACATGCAACAAAACTACATACCACACGTATATATACTGTTTAGTAACTCGTGGATGCCCAGATATCCAGTCATCTTACACAAATTAAAATTTCTCAAAAATCAGTGGACAATCGATTTGGAATTAAACTTTGAATCGATATCTGTTACAAACTCTGAATCGAAGGATACCATATTACACACCATGTCTTCTTCTTCTGAAAAATATCAATTGCTTCAGAACGATTTCTTTCTCATCCTTGCAGTGTCGATAATTTTAATTAATGACTTTTCACTAGCCTTGTGCTAGCACTAGTGCAAAAAGACTCTTATATAAGACAACTAAAAACGTAATAGTGGGACACGGTCCGCCATTAAATACCCTACTTCGTTTAATACCGATAGATATTCATATAACGACTTTTCAAGATCATGTATTATGTGGAAGAGGTGGAAATCAAATTTTATCAAAGTTGGTTGCACAAAAGAAAAAGTAAGGCAGTGCCACGGACAGACGGACAGACGGACAGACGGACAGACAAGCTTAAAGCGATTCAGAATCACTTTCTGATTGATCCGTGTAATAAAAAGTGGGTCTAGATCAAGTCGCCCCAGATATTGCATGCACAGGGATTGACTTAATATGCCCCTGCACCATAAGTGCTGAAAGTGTTTTTTGAACTTGATCTAACACGTAAAAAACTTGCATGTGAATTAAAATTAAAACGTTTAAGGTAGTCCAGAGTTTTGGCCGATGAGAAGAGTTTTAATAAAAGCGAAATGAACTCAGTATTTTCCGCTATCAGATATAAAATCTTTTTTATTATAATACTTTTTTATTGCTTCGCTCCTATTTATGCCATAGACCACTTCTACATTTGTACAAGGTATATTAAATTTGTGCGGGCGTATGTAACGCGCGGAAGGGCTTAAGGTAAACCCTCCCAGAAATAAGTCTGCCCGTATGTCTGTCTGTTCGTCTAATCTCCGCTCTTGCAAATCGGTGTTCAAGCTACGGGTCGGAATGTTTGAGATATTTTGATTACATATATGGTACAGAGACATACTTTGGCCTAAAGATGGGCGCTATTTTCAAATGAAAATGGTTTGGATTGACTCACTTTCTCTACCTCTCCCCATACCACATCCTATTTTGAAAAGTCGTTCTATGGAAAAAATTGAAATTTTCAAAATTCGTCGACAAAAGCCGCTAATTATTAGTATTTCGGCATTCTAAATTGATATGAAAACTTTCGACCGGTTGGGACAATTTTTGAACTCCCTCTGATCTGAAGTTTATATGACAAGACGCACTAATTTTCAATGCTTCGTGATAAAAATTAGATCATAATAGTAATTTATGATAAAAAAATTCGCTGCACCAAATTTGGATCATTCTCACCGACTTTGATATCCTACGCTGGACAAGCATTATTACATATTAAAATTTTATTTTTTAGTGCGGAAAGGTTTAAGTTTTAATATGCTATGATGAAAATTGACCCTTAGTATAATATTGTGGAGGAACGTTCTAAACTTAAGCTTGGCTTTAAATTGAACGGATTTAAATATTGCAAAAAATACATTATTTCATAAAGTCTCAGTTATCAGTAGAAATTAAGCAATAGAAAATACAAGTAAAAACAAACGGAATGTAGAGGAATGGGTAAAATGACGCAGAACTTTTTTTTTTTTTTTGCGGAATGATTGAATTGTTGTTGCCAACAGTAAAGAGCGAATTTATATTGCATTCATTAGATATAAAGTGTCTCGCTTTAGTCATTAAGGATCCGACATCTCTCATATTATAATATGTAAAGACAGAGCAAATTAAAAATTATTATGGATATATTCCTTTTGACCCTTTTGCCTCTCTTCATTTTCATAGCAGGTGTGTTTATTAAACAATGTGATTCATGCTATTGGGAAAGGATTTGGGGGGTTGCCTCAATGAACTTAGAGAACTTAAATTTTTGTTCAAATTTTTTATATTTTTTGTTATTGTTTTTTATGTTCGTGTTGTAAAGCTAATACCGTGTGTGTTTTATAAAATATTATAAACAAAACATGACTTTGCGTAAATTCATTAATATTTGGTAGAACAACATTTTTAGACTGTGTCATAAATAAGCTTGATAAAGCGAAAGTATGCTTAGCTAACGTACGAGCAAACCATGCCCTGTGAAAAAATGAAACCAGCACAGCGTACATCCTGGCTTTCCAACGATGTACAGATTATATCAAGTTTTGCGCGGAGAATTTTTTTATGGAATTTTGAACTTAACATAACGAGTACAATACCGTCGCCCATATTATACTGCCTTGTTCGTTCTTGCCGCAATACAAGTAAAATTTATGTAGATTATTATCATTTATGCGAAAAAAGACTACAACAGCATTGTTACAATTTCTACGAAAATGTATAGAACTATTATTCATTTGCACTTCTAAAACCGATGGGTACTGGCGGACCTCTTATCTGTCCACACACACACACACACACACACAATATATATATATATAGTATACATTAATAAACATTTTACTAAAATTGATCAGGTAGACGGGGCTTCGATTCTTCTTCGATTCGCTATAAAAAATTAACGTTTGTGTGTCCGTTAATTTGAAAGCGAAAAACAAATTTCAATTCTATCTATATATTCAAAATATGAATAAAATGAATTTTACTTACTTTTGCTAAGCCGTTAACTATCATTTTCCTCATTTTTAAAGTTTTCTGATAAATTTCCAAATTATTTTTCATTTTCTCGTTTAATACTATAATAATAAGCACTGCCTGCAGATTCTCTTGCGCGCTTTGACATTTGTTGAATTCGTCCGATGTAATTAATCCGGTATGCAAAGCAAAATATAAAGAGGTTTTTAGCGGCGGTTTGTCTAATGGACTTTGAGGCTTCACGGACTCCGATGCTTCATCGGACGTTTTCGCTATGTCCTCCATTTTACTAGACGATGTTGGCGTATTTTCATTATCAGTTAATGATTCATTGCCATCAATATTTCGAAACATCGGATCCTTCAGCTTAAGTTTCTGTAATGAAATCATTTCGAATTTGTATTGTTTTTGCTTCTTATATATACTACAACTTACATAACGAACTCGCATCGAAATCCGCTTACGCGCTCTTTTATTGCTTGCATACTTGATCCCGCCTTCGCGTTGACTATTATATAAATTAATGATGACATCGAAGTCTTCATTATTTTGTATTGACGTCACATTCTTATAATTCACCAATTTATTCCTTAAGTTTCGCTGAACTTATTAACTGCGACGCTATCTCTTTCGACTTCGAATTCGCATTCGAATTCCAATTCGATTCGAACGATGTAACCTCTGAGCTATTTATTGAGACGTTTTCTCGCTGGCTGGCAAATTGAAAATTACTCGAATTTATAGGATTGCTGGCATTTGTTATTTGATGCGAATCATTTCTGTTTTTCTCCGCACTACTTTCGACAAGTGTTGGCCGCATTTTTTTATAGCGCGAATTCTTCCCATAAATCTGATGGAGGGTTTTGGTAAACTTTAGCTTTATGGCCATCGTTAAAGCTAAAATTCCCCTCAGGCATGTTGACATTAGTTAGGTTATTAGTAGCTGTTAATCTGTCCTCGTTTGATTTATTGGGCCGAGAGACCTTGGCCGAATCCGATGGTTTAACTTGACTTAAGCAACAAGTGGGTGAGTTAAAATTAAAGTAACTTTCAATTATACAGGCTAGATATTCGAGGAGAAAGGTGTTGCGATTTAAGGCCGAGGTCCTAAAGTCTTGTTCTTTTTTCTATAAAGGTGTTGATAAGACAAGTATAACAGAGTCAAACTACATATATTAAGTAAATGTATATATATTCACATTTAGATCCGATACTAAGAAATGAACGAAATTTAATGTAATGTGCTGTAAAGGGTATTCATGGTGCTTATATCAATCATAGGTTAATAAATGTTAATCTTTTTAACGTTTTCCTACTTGTTTCCGATCCTTCTTCTTCCTTGGCTTGGTCGCTTTTGCTCTTCTATCATCTCCTCTACATTTACCGTTTAAGTCGTTAAGTTAAGTTGTTAAGTTGGGCTTTTAACCATTTAACAGAGCTGCCATTTTAGGACTATTTTTTTCACAAGAAAATCTGTACTTTGCCTTTTAACAGGGACTTTAGCGAGGGTGTTGTTTAAAAATTATGACGGTCTAATTTTAGGCTAACTTGTAAAATTGAAGAAATTAAGAAATTTTATATGGAAACATAGATTTATTAAAAAAATATTGTAAAATTGAAGAAATTAAGAAATTTTGTATGAAAACATAGATTTATTAATAAAAAAATAAAGAAACATTAGATACTAAATATCTTAGAGTTTTCACTTTCACTACTTACCTTTCACTACTCTTCTTTTCCTGTTCCTTTGTTTTGCCGACGGCTTTGCATTTTACCAGAGTTGGACCTTTGTTTTCTGTTAAGTTAGCCTAAAAGTAGACCGCCATAATTTTTATTATCAAATTAAACAAAGCCCTCGCTAAAGTCCCTGTTAAAAGGCAAAGCATAGAGTTGCTTGCTATAAATAAAAAATAGTCTAAAAATGGCAGCTCTGTTAAATGGTTAAATGCCCAACTTATTAACTTAAATAGTAACGCCATTCAGTCTGTTAAATGTCCAATAATGCAATAAATACAATAAATGCAATAAATACAATACAATAAACTTCCAGTATTAAATACCAATTGTTAACTTTTAACATTTAAATACTAATTATTAACAATTGCATTTTTTTTTTTTTTGTATCGTGTTACCTAAAATAACAACCCTGTGCTCTAGCGTTTATTGTTAATGAAAATGGGGGACTTTTGCCGACGGCTTTGCAATTAACATAAAGCATATTCATATTCATTCAAGGGCGGGAAAACCTCGTACTGGTCTTTTTTCATTTTGCAATGAATATATTTAACAGTTTCGTGAGTCATAAAGCTCTTTTAACAGATTTCGTGAGTTACAAAGTTCTTTTAACAGATTTCGTGAGTTACAAAGATGGCGGTTTTGCAAATTAAACGATCTGGCAATTTAAGTTGTTAGTTGGGCAAGGCTGCTCATTAAATACTTTACATATCCAAGACTTTTCATTTATATGCATTTGTTTAATTCTTCAATTGCAGACACAAACCACTAATTTATCAAAGGTTGAAATGTATGAACAATCGATAATTTATCGATAAAAAGATGAATAAAAGTAATTATGACGAAGAAATCTCTTTATTCGCGTTCGTAAGCTCATTAAAACAAAAGTTTTTTAAAAATAATTTTTTTTCAATTTTTTTAACAAATATTTTGAAAATCAAAGCGCTGAAAATAATAAATAATAAATGCATTTGCATCGTGCATCGTGCATCATGCTAAATATGCTTATTTTGTATGACTGGCGATTATGTATGGCGATAGCTAGGTTTCATTTTCGTGTTTAGAATTATTTTTTTGCTTTACTTATGCGGTGGAGTGTGAGAAACTTTCTCTCTCAAAGTTGTCAAATCAAGCGTATGCGAAGTAGTTCACGCTTTGCATTAATATTGCCTGTTCGGAGTTAGTAGCAGTTCTTTAGGATTGCATAAATAAAGGAAAACAGCTTTAAATTGAAAATGAAATAAATGTCAAACAACACCAACCAACTATCTTATTACTACTCCCAATTCGTGAAAGCTTGTTATCAATTTTTCCCCTGTCGCAATCACAGATAAGGCGTAAAGGAGCAAAGCTCATTGCCCTAGTGGATAGATATACTGGTGTTATTGCCAACAGATCTAATCCATTCTACTTATAAACCAAAAAAAAAAAAAGTAAGCGAGATATTGTGAAACATTGTTATTCAATGAACTTCGGAATGGTTCCTTTGCCCATTTTATCGAGATTAACGGGAAAAGATTCTTGTGCTTCAAGTCCTGCTACATTAAAGAATAAATCCGCTTTAGGATGTTTCGTGAAAATTAAAAAGTTCCCTTTCACTTATATAACACAAAACTCGAATTGACTTGCGATTGATTTTAAAACTTTCTAACTTCTTTTAAGGCGAATTCATATCATGACGCATAAACATATATTCTATACAAGAAAGATAACAAGGTGTATATTAAAAGTGAAAGTCCAACTTCATAATTTTAAGTTCTTCTAACACATGAAGATACGAAATTATGTGAACTATGTGAAGTTATTCCACTTTATTTTACGTAATATCGTATTCGTATGATTTTGTTATCGATTGTATCGTTGTAAGCGAAACGTCAAACGTCAAATTTATCCCTTATTTGCTCATCATTTTTTCGAAATAAATATCGAATGACGGAAGCCATACCCATAAGTCGAACCCAAATGGCTGTTAAGGTACGCCGTCCAAATGAGACCTAGCTAACTGAAAGGTACATAATCGATGCAATGATGATGATGATGCACGATGCAAATGTGTTTATTGGCTTCAGCGTGTAATTATATTCGCTTGTCGCTTATTCTTTGTTGTTGTGTTTTTCTATATAAGAAATTATTTGCAGCTTACCTCAGACCTTTTATTACGCGCAAGTGATGCAAAATATTGAATAAAAGTCAAAATGAAATCGGTCCGGATTTTTGACTCTCTTCTGGATACACATCATCCATTAGTTATTGTTTTATTCAATATGTGTAGTGTGCAAGTGGAAAATGTCAAACAACAAGTCCAAAATACATGGAAAAAATGAAAAGAAAAAATTTTTATTCGCATTTTTTACTAACGGCGCTCTTTATTTATTTATTTGCCCTTTTTGGTCACATCGGTAGGTTATCTTAACATTGATGGGATGGATGGCACACTTAAAACAATTTAACTGTCTATTTCATGTTTCGCTTTGAAGTCTTTTTGTATAAAAAGTAGAGCTAGAAAGTTTCGAATTATTTTTAACCACATTTTTGTGCACTGAGGGGTTCGTTACTAATTCTCGACAAGATCAGCTACGAGTAAAATATACTGATGCAAACGTGCCTATTCAGAACCCACTATTTCACATACAAATTCGTTATACTCAATATGGATCATATTGGTGTGCTTTTCGAAATTCTCTCCATATAATGGACCATTTTCTACGGCAACAAAGTCCATGCGTGGATGTTTTATTATGAAAGACGAACGATCGTATTGAGTTCTATTGGTTATTTGATGATCGAACTTGCCCGAATATAACATTTTAACTTGTATGTGGGAACAGTAAGTCGCTTGACTCGTTTAACCGATGCATTACCTTTCGCATTGGTTAAAGAAAAGCACGATTCAGTGATAAAGTCATTGACCGTAGCCGTTGAAATTCGCGCGGGAGCAACTTTGCAATGAAATTCGCCATCTTAACAGTGCGGTTGTCATTTTTGAGTTGGGGTGATCTTGCAAGTAAGCAAACTCAAGGCCTTGGGGAAATATGTCACTACACATGAATACTATCAGATACACCATAGAGATATGCAGTTTCCTGTAATTCTTACTCTTCGGTCTTTTACTAAAGTAGACGCTTGCTTTCATGATAAAATGGGAACAGTGAAGAAAAGTAATAGAAATAGAAAAAGCATCGGTGGTAGGGCTTCTGCCATTATCATGATATTTCGATTTCTAGGATTCTTGGTTTTTAGATGCATGCAACCACTGTAGAGATCGAGCAGAAACGCAACATTAGTAAGTCATTTGACATTTTTAATATCCGTGACCGGGGGAAGCAGAAGAAAGCCTTAACACTTATAAAAAGTTTTTCATATTTATTTTGCTGGCTGTGTATAACTCTGCCCATGCTTAACCATGACCCCCGAAATGCATGAAATGATTCTTGGGGTACATCGCATGGCTAACCGCAAAACGACTGTAAAAGTTGATCGACTAACTCGGGTACCCGCAATGCTTTTCACTCTTCACTTTTCGTTGTACACATTCGAGGAAGTAGACCACGCGGTTAAGCTTAGAAGCAAATAATATTTTATTTTACCCGTAAGCGATTGCAATAAGCTCAGCCAAAACTATTATAAGGCTTAATATCGAGTATTGTGAGAGGCGGGGATCTATCGATTCAGTATTTTTCGTTCATTTCGTTCAAACTGAGTTTACTTGCATTCATTTATTCTCAATACTGTAAAGCTGTTTGTGCGGCGATCCTCATCATATGTTCAATCCTATGGACGTGTATGAGGAATACCGACGATAACATGTTTCTGTCGCCGATAATGTGCGCTTACACCGAATGTTATGTTTACAGTGCGACGAAATATTCGTATACTTGGAAGTATAAAAAATATCGAACTTTTCTAACCTAAATCTACACTCATTACTATGCTTAAGAGCTTTGGGTGAACGTACTACGTATTTTTTAAACGTTTGATGAAAGAAAAGACCTCATGTCGTCTTGCAGTAAATCGAATTCAATACCCATTGCTTTAAAAAATACTGTAGAACAATTTAAGACATTTGAACCAAGCAACGCTAAATACTAACGACTTTGTACGTCTTCATCTAGTGCAAGTACGCCCCAATCTCTCGCATAAAATGTCGAATAGTAGTAGAGCTTGCAGCCATATAATGATTCACTTTTCAAAATAGACCTTACTGTGAAGCGGTCTGATAACAAAAGTCCACGTAAGTCCATATGTCAAATCATTATTTTGTGTTACAATTTTCGTCATAAAATGTTAAATATTAGACCTTGTTGCCATATAAAGATTCATTTGTTGTAGGAACGTTCATGTGGTAAGAGGATGGAAAAATGCTTTCATTTCATCCACATTTTCCAGATTCGTTTTATATGACAAAGTGGAATGGGTTTTTTTTCCCCCAGATAACGATTTTTTTATAATAGGATTTTTTATGGGAAGTGGCGATAATTGGTCCGAATCGACCCATCTGAAGTAGAATGCCTCCTTGGGACTAAGATAACATAAATGAAATTTATTAAAATATCTCGAAAATACCGAGCTGTAGCGTGCGCACGAATATTCATGCTTAGACATTAGACAGGTAGGCGGATGAATTTAATCCGATTTGGAAAATAATTTTGAAACAATGCGTGCAATAAAAGCATTTTATATAACCGAAGAAACTTCATATGCCCCTGTCCAAAGCTGTATAGAATATAGAAATTGTTATGTATTTCAAAATAAACGGCTCACTATTAAATACCCTACACAACCCTACAGTTATTCATATTACGAATGTAGGAAGTGATCGAAAAAGCGGTCCGACTCGATAACATTCGTCCTGTCCAATTTTCGGAAAATTATAGCTATATCGGTGCTGAGTCGTAGCAGTTCCAACATAATATTTGGTAATCTATACCCAAATCCGGCATCGCACTAATGCGTTCCACAGAGGAAAGGGAAGGATTTTCTCATCAGGCTGGAAAGAAACATGAGATGAAAAAAGTAAAGGAGCCGCAAAGAAAAAGAATCAAGCAAGTGACAAGAACATTATTGAAGACTTGAATTAATTAATTGCTCATAACCTCAAATATTGCTGTGACACATACATAAATTGCCTGCAGTATTTGCGCAAGGCTCAAGGCAGTAACGGTTGATTTCCATCGCTCCCATCAATTAAATCATTGGAGTTTACTACTAAGAAATTGATCGCACCTTGGCAAACATTTAAAGTGGCAGTTCAAGCGTTCTTAAGAGTTTGCATTTTAAGAGAACTTCATCGCTGTGATTACAACGGCAGCGATGGAAATTGCCTTAACTGGAGTTTAGCACTTGATTAGAATACTTTTTTGAGATATAAAGATGAAGGTGGAAGAGTTTTGTAAATCCGCTAAACTATGATGACATCATTGATGATGCCAATGGAAACTAGTCATTGCTGCCTGGAATCTTGCAAAGATACGACAGTCAATTTGCAACATTTATTGATGAGGTCATCGGCTTCCGCCATCCTTTTCCCAACGATTATTCATTATGCCCAACTTCTAATTGTCAATCTAATAATAAGTAAAATAATTATCCTATTGTCTCCTATATTTAGTTTCGTTCCTTGAAAAAAATGCTTTTTAAAAAAAAGAGGTTTTTTAATGGAATGTTTTATTTGACAGGTACAAAAGTGAACAAAGTCGGGGAGGAATTTTGCAAGGACAACAGCGGTGGAGAAAAAGTTCCACATTTCATTCTCGTCTCGAGCGTCAGACTTATAGCATCGGACAACGCAAGAGAAAACACCGCATTATCCGCCGTATAGAAGACCATCGTATATCAAATAATCTCACAGTATTTAAATTGCTTGGTGTACTTTGAGCAGCGGAAATTTCTTTGAAAAAAATTGCACTGTGATTATTTATTACGTCGTCAGAGCATCATGTCCCAAAATACGTGCTTCTCTCTACAATTTGCAGTAGTTTTCCTAAAATAATTTCTTTCATTCCTTTAAACAGCGAACGCTTTCTTTACGTGCCACATTGAAAAGCATCGATGACCGGAACGCACCACTTTAATAAGCCAAGCACCAAATTTACTTCTGAAGCTCACACCTGCAGATGTAGAGATCCACTTAACGTTTTACATTAGCGTTAATCGATTCTTCGCCTCTTCATCACATTAGCGGCAAACATTCCAATCACTTTCTCTATTTTTCCTTGTCCGCTGGCGAAACATGTTTGCGCCAAGAGTGTCGGAGCCAGATCATTCTTTCTAATTCATAGTATAGTCTCTGTCAAAAGTGTTAACAAAACAAATACGATTGATCACAAATACCACACAAGCGGCTAGCTTCGAATTTTCATTTATACAGATATGCTCGAAGGCATCCTCGTCACATAACAGCTTGATTATCTAAAAGTCTACCGAGCTATGTTGCTTATGACTCCCATGGTCTAATATTCGACATAAGGCTACATGTTCACCAGATTTTATAGTCAGCATAAGACAACATGTAAACCTGCTTTCAGCGTTCTCCTTGCTCTTATATCAAGCTGTGCCTCGCCAGCCGTTAAGCACTGCAATTCCCCGTCTCTCTGCTGTGAGTAGATTGCTTTAAAAAGAAGTTAACTCGCATCACGCTACCGAGGCCGTATTGTTGAAAACGCTACAGAAAGCTGCTGTTTTAGTTAAAGCACAAATTCAGTATATTGTGGGCATATCTCACATGTATGAGGACGACGAATTCTACGATATTATAGGTGATTCTATAAAATAATTACGTCGCCAATGAATAAATGCTGCTTCCTTTGAAGCCTTTCCTATTAGACTAGACATAGGTCGTAATATTGCATGCTTCGCTTTTCGATTGGGATGGTCTTACTGCGCTTTAAAGGTAAGCTTATAGTTAACTATGGTGACGTGGTATCGACTTATAACTCGCTTCATAATCTTCAGCGATGTCATTACCATAGCCCACGATTTTTGCTTCCTCTGGAAGCAGTAAAGACATGCCGTCCCGCAATGTCGACCCTTGCAACACCCCTACCCTGAGGCGATGTTCTTTGCATCCTTCATCTCTTAGCATACACAAGTTTTTTGCCCCGATATAATTGGCCATAATATTAAAAAATATATAGAGGCGAGTATGACGTTGTGTAGGTCAGTTTGATTGAAATATAATCACCACAGAAGAATAAACGAAGAAACTCTTCACTTTTCCTTTTTATGCCCAACGCTAAGTGAGGTATAGGATATATCAAGTTTATGCGGACATACATAGCATCCAAAAGAGCTTAAGATAGGACCACCTTTCATTATACCGATCGATTCAGAATCTTTTTCTGATTCGATCTAAGCTTATCTGTCTGCCCGCCCGTTACAAGTGTGTCCTTTCATTTTTGTCTTCAACCTACAGGTAGCAATTTTTGGGATATTTCCATGAAATTTAATAAACTGAAACTTTTTAGTCCAAGGACGCATGCTATTGAAAATGGACCGCATCGGTTGCCTTTTTCGTAAATTCCTCATGTAAGGAATTTTTAAAATAAGGTCAAAACTCGATGGGTAATTCGTTCGTACTTCGACATTCCAAATCAAACAAAAAATGAAAAATTTGATTTGATTGGGGCATTTTTCTTCAATCTGTTCGCCATATAACCACTCGAATGAAAGCTGAATCTTTATATAGTCAAAAAGTATAATTTTTAATATTACATGATGAAAAATAATTTATAATAGCAAATTGACATGGAAATCAATCTTATCGAATTTGGATCACATAGATCTATTTATCGGATACTATCGCATAAAAGGATTCTAAGGAAACGTTAACCGTTATATGTCAAAAAGGCCTAATTGACGAAGCGACTTAAGATGAAAATGTATCCGTGGCAGCAATTCCGCATAAAAAAGTGGACCAAATTTTAATCGGATGGATGTATTTCTTAGGCTCCAGTCAATGTAAAATTTTCCATGAATAGTAAGCCCTTCAAGAAAAGATTTAATTTTTATTATTTCATGTTGAAAATTTGACAATTTAGCAGAAAAATTACTAGAGAGAATGTTGGATCATTGGGGCCAACTTTTGGACCATAGCGTATGCAGGAGTTATTGTGAAAAGCAAGTCTTTTTATATGCAGAAAAAGTCTATTTTCTAGTCTTTGTGACAGCAACTGAGAAATAACAACATTGTTGGGAAGTAAATGAACTTTCGATCAGGCCATGTGATATTCGGGCATTCTCCAATGTACGGACTTCCACGACAAGTATGCCTTTGTATAAAAATAACGTGTAGTTATCCGTATATGATTACCAAAATGAGCGAATAACGGTATTAGGTGAATTGCTGAAGGGTACTTAATGATTGGCCTTTCCCGACTGTATTCTTCTCTTCTCTTACTTCTCTTTTTTTTAATTTATCCTACTAGATCCTATTTAAGCTGCCGTATTATATTCAATTGTTGAAAAATTAATTCTTTCAAGTACACAGTTGCATCTTGAGTGTAAGGGAATTACAGAAACATTCAATTGCTTCCTATCTCTTCTGAGCTCTTCTAAAATGCGCAGACAACATGCAAAGCTACCTTAACATACTTTTCGTTTTGCTACTTCGTTTTCGGAAAAGTTTTTAAAAATCATTTATAAATTTGTCCTTATCTAAAAAAAAAAAAAACACCAGTTAAAAAGTTTGGAGTGGGCCGTAGCTCAGCTTAGCTATCTGTACAACGACTTTACAAAATGATGCATTATATGGGAAGAAGTCGAAAAAGTGATCTGACCCGAACCATTTTCATCTGCATTCGTCCTTAGGCCAGAGAACGTCGATGCATCGCATTTTATCACGATATCTCAAATATGGCAACCTGCAGGTTAAACGCAAGAGTACGGACAGACGGATACACAAGTTCAGATTGATTCAGAAAACAACTTCTGAATCGATGGGTTTAATAAACGGTGGCTCTATACCACATCCTTCTGGCTGTTGTATACATTCGCACAAACGTACTACAAGTGGTGTAGGGTATAAAAATGCTTTATATATTTGCAAAATTAAATTAGTAAAGTATTTATTATGAAGATTAAGTATAAGATTGAAAGTCTACACATATGCATAAGAGGAAATGCGTGCATTGACAAAGTCCCCCATCTATATGGGCCGCCGCGTTTCCAGAGTTTCATTCGACGTTGCATTCTCAATGGCAGTTATTTAGTTGCATGCATATGTCATATATGTATGAATTTTTGCAGGTGGTCCCTAAGCATTAACGTCAACATTAGAATCACAAAATCGAATGAATATTGAAAGTCTCACATTTAGCTTGTAGCGATTATAAAAATGAAAAAAGAAATATTTAAAAACACTTTATACCTTAATATGAGAAAGATTCATAACAATACCGCTGGACACTGTAAAGAGCAAATAAGAACAGCAGCAACAACAATAACAATGTCAAAGGCAAACAAACAGAACAACATACATAAGTTGTTAAGTCTTCGGGGCTCGCAAGCGAACAAAAGAACGAGTGAACGTATGAACGTATGGATGAATGTACGAAAGAGCAAACATCGTCGTAGCATGTGTCGGTAAAACATCAACCAATCTAAATACAGTATTCAAAAATATACATAATTATATATTTAAGTGAAAAGAAACAAATAATACATTGGTCTTATGATGAATTTTGCATACCCCCTACTCGTAAGTAAATATTCTCGCATGTATACGTAATGAGAAAAAAAAAAGAAATGAAAAAAGTACTACTTGAGAATCGTATTTGTTTCATTTCAATTATTGATCCTTCCCGACAAATTAACGCCAACGTATAATTGCTACCGATTACACACACACAATTGCATTATATAAATTTAATCCTCCTAAGAGACATGGTTACTTTCTCCGAAAACATTTACCAAACTGTGGCTTCGATCTGTAAAATCCTACGCGATAATGTAAGCTATCCCTCATGAAGCTGTCAGACGTACACATAAAAAAAATAAACACCAATTGCGGCAGATTTTGTATAATGAACAATGAATGGTTTAGGATATCCAAAAACCAAATGATCCCAATTAAGACTAAAAACTGAAGACTGAAGACAGGTCGGCTGAGCTTACTATTGATTTCAATTGTGCCTAAAAAAATCCGCAATATGCCGCAATAAGCCACGACATGATGATTTTTCGGCAAAAAGAAACGTTAGCACTGCTGAACTGAAATGCTCTTTCCTCCCTATTGTATTCATCACACACCAATTGAAGGTAGTTTCAATCGATGGCTTATGATCTCTCCCAAAGGGGCTTCGAATTTTCTGACGATACCAACGAAAACATATATATGCATACAGTTGTCCGTTGTTTGTATGTGGAGTTTTCAGAAGCGAAAAAAGGGGGCGTTAACGAATTACAGAGCTCGTGTATGCATGCAAGCGTTTACGGGGGAATATTATGAAAACGTAAACAACGTTGAATTTTTTTTTTTTATAATATTTTTGAATTTCATTGAAGGGTCAAGAAAGTATGCATCTCAGAAGACTGCTTGTTATTGTTACGTGACATAATCAGCTCCTAAAAGCAGAGACTATTCCGTTTATCGTTGCAGCAGTTACAACAACTGTAAGTTCTCCATATTCCCATAGAAGATCGCTTAATATGGAAACTTTTGTTAAAACTTAAGCATTAACTATCAGACTTTGATTAATTTTAATAGAAAGTAACAAAAAAAAAAAATAGGTATCCTTTCTGTGTCCAATTTTAGATTCATAACCATATATATATATAGTTTAAAAAATTTGAGAAAAAAAAAAAAAAAAAAACAGAGAAAATTGTGCAAATGTCGCTTCAAAATTTTCGATTTATTAAAGTAAGGTAACGAGACAAATGCATATTTATTCGTCCGTTATAGTCCTTTTTGTATTTGAGTAGCTTTTCTTTGCCTTGTACTGTTTTTAATTCGTAGAAGTAAAAGAAATAACGCGGAACATGCAGGCAATTAAAGCGAACGTAAAAGCGATGATGCAAGAAATAAGTAATAAAAAGTTTTAATATTTCGAGTGAATGGGGGGGAGTCGACGAAATGTGACGACTGACAGTGAAACGAAGGGTAAACAAAAGCTCTCTTACAATACTAGAAGAAAGGATTTATTTGTGGGTAAACCATGTTTGGTTTACCAAGTGACTTCATGTGGGCGGAATTATAGTTTGCCATTTGAATTTTCACGGCTTTGCCAATTTCAGCCGCCACGATGAATAAAAAAGTGCACAAAGGCTTTATCGATTCTATTATTCATTTCGATCAATTACAATCATATATATAAATAAATATATGTTGTTTTTAAGTCAATACATATCGAAGAGATTTCTGTTGCATTATGTACGAACAAAGTGATCGATAGAATAAGTTTATCAATATGTTCGGATAGTGGGCATAACAACTTGAGTACATACAAGTATGCATTGTGATTAATAAATGTATAGTTGCCTTAAACTCTTGTTATTGACGTTGTTGCTATTCGTATATGTGCAACTATATGTTTGCATGACCGTTTTGAACTCAACCGACCAGAAAACTAGTTAATAGCAAATAATATGAACAAAAAATAAACAATTGAAAGTAAATGAAATAAAAACAAAACACATACACTTGAATATGTCAATAATAGAGTATTTAAAAAAAAAAAATAAAAATAAATAAATAAATAAATAAGAACAAATAAATAAGTAAAGGTTAAGACAACCTAAAAGACTTATTCATCGAAAGACGACTCTGATATACCCATCATTAGGTTAAAGGTAATGCGGTTGTATGTAACACGCAAAAGGACTTAAAATAGACCCATCACCTTTTACTATACCGATCGATTCAGATTTGTAATCCAAATTGATCTAAACCTGTCTGTCCGTCTCTCCGTCTGATGTCCGTCCATGTAATTTCATGCTCAAGCTACAGATCGCAATTTTTGCGATATTTTGTTGAAATTTAGTACAGTGACGTATTTTGATTCAAGGACGGACGCTATTGGAAATGGTCCGGTTCGGTCCACCTTTTCGACCATTCCGCATATAACGCCCAATTGTGAAAAATCGTTATATGGATAAATATTGTAATTTTCAAAATTTCTTCGTAAAAGTGGCTAAGCAGTAGGATTTCGGCATTCTAAATTGGTATGAAAACTTTGGATCGGCGGAAACGAAAACTGAAGTTTTTACGACAAAAAGGTAAAATTTTCAATTCTTCATAATGAAAATTATATTATAATAGTAATTTAACATAAAAAAATTAACTTAATTAAATTTGGACCATCTCGGCCTATTTTTTGGATGCTATCCTAAGAACGATTTTCAGGAAAACTTATGCTTAGCAGAGGAGGGAAATCTAAGTTTTGATATGTGGTAATCGAGATTGACCCATAATATTATAGTAATTTCATACAAATATGAACTCTACTAAATTTGGATCATCCACGCCTATTTTTGGATCCTGCCCTATGTAAGAATTAAACTTGTAGTACATTGGGTTACGTTTGGGGCCCGCATTTGAAGAATTGTTGTATTGTATGATAAAAATAAGAATTGTATTAGAGAATATCGTATAGGGTAATTAATAGTCGGCCTTGCCCGACTATAATGTTCTTACTTGATTTTTTGTTTCAATTTTATTTTAATTTTTTTTTTTTTTATACTTCGTATAATTTGTATAAAAGTTGGCCAATAGGTATCTTAGCAGTTCTGATTCCACATTTATTTAATCAGGTTCGTTAAGAACGTTAATATAACTCAGAATATTAATCTTACTTTAGGAAGCGAGTATGATGATGGTTATTTTAAGCAATCGCTAACCAACGAATTATTAAAGTTTATATGCTTTAGATCTAGATTTTTGCTTATTTCGTTCGCTTAAGAAATATTGAAAAGAAATTGACTGTAGTGAAGCATTAAAAGTGTACAAAAAGACTTATAGATCAAAAGCAATTCTGTCACCGATAGATTAAGATTATGTGCCACGTTTGTTTGTGCATTTACGTTCGCACGTATAGTGTGTGCTGGCCACAGAGAAGATACGTAAGATACGTCACTTTGGCTTTACAATACGAAACTAAACTATTACGAAGGATTAATAGATGAATACCGTATACCGGCTAACAAACATTGCAGTCACTACTTACACCTAACACAACGCAAACAGATATATATATGCACGTGTGGACGTACACGTCCACATCAGCGTGGATTACATTCATTCACATTCATAAACGATTTATGTGAGTAAATGCAAAATATTTGCGACTATGATGTTAAGGAAATGTAAGAATGTTGTGAGTTTATTACTTTAAAGCCGGACCAATGTGTGATATTTACTCGAAGAGGATTTATATGTATACAGTCGCAAAGAGTGCGAAAATGTAGTCATAATAAAAAATGGGGTGGTAAAAAAGTATTATCAATATTTCCCTCTTTCTCTCTCTCTCTCTCTCTCTCTCTCTCTCTCTCCCCCTCTCTCTCCATATATATATATATAAGATGCAATTGTTTAAAAAAAGGTTTCCCTTTAATCTGTCTTACATACACACTTACATCGTCTATGCAAAATTTTATTTGCAACTTTTAACTTAGAGTCAACTTTAATGCAGTACAATGCAGATCAATTGCTCTTTCGCTGAAATTGCATTATTCATTACATTATTATTTATTATGAGTTCAAAAAAGGTTTTTCATTCAAAGCGATTTTGTCCTCAAAAATAATCAATCAAAATAATCGACCCGCTGAAGAGATTATTTAGAGATCAAATACAACAATTGAAAATCACTTAAGACCCCTTGTAATAGCTGAATGAGCCGAGCTTGAAGTGCATTGAGTATAGGGAAAAAATCTTTGCTGCAATCATCTGAAAAGCAATAAAATGAGAATCTTTTTTCAAAGGAACATCATATCTTAAATGATTGAAATGTATCATGCAAAGTAACATTATCCGAAAACAGCCACGATATAAACACGAATTGCATCAAGAAGAACGAATTACGCTTTCAGTTTGATGCCTTTAAGCTGCTTCTAGGGAAAAGTAAAGAAAAGTATTCTAATGTTTGCTAATGTTTAATAGCTGCAGACGATGCAAAAGTATTTGAAAAAGCACAGGCAATGCCGGCAGACATAACCGGTACAGTACTTCATTATGATAACATTATGCATTTTGAAAATTGATTACGGATTGAATTAGAAACGATTTCTCATTCCCTGCCTAGCTCTCAACTGTCATCAGCTGATTGATTATCATTTCATTTTCAATGCATTTTACCGAGCTCTTTCGAAACTTGAATCTTGGCGAATGAGGACAGTTCTTACATATATTTTATATACCTAATCTGTTAAGATTGCGAAAGGAATGTAAAATTTGAAATATTAATTACAAGGTGATTGCAAGGTAAATACTTATGAGCATAAATTGCTAAATCGAAGACATTCTTTAATCCAATCCACAATACTTATGATTCAAGTGATGTTCAATGTTATGTTTCTTCCTAAAGAGTGCATAGAGTTTCCGATTGCGATTTCCTTTGGTGAAACTTTTGCTTTTTTCTCATTTTAAGTGATATTCGATGCGATAAAAACTTTGACTACAACATCGTTCATCACATGGTCATCACAGTTCCGCTTCCATTAAATTTGACGCAATTTCATCGAATCTGTCTTATTGCTGTAATCTAATGACTTCACATAAACCCATAACAAGCAATCTGACAATGTTTAATGTTCAACTACCCTCTGGCTATAGAATCGAGTATGCACTCGATATCGTGAACTATTAATCGGTCCCTGTGTCCAATATGTCGTTATTTTGTGGTAAATAAAGGAAACTCGTGCCTCGTGCCTCGTGCCTCGAGCATTCGCGCCTTAGAGAAGAAAGTCCTTCTCTAAGACTAAGAATGAAAGGTGAATTTATTTTGAGAATCCCAAGCGCTAAAGATCATGATTAGATACAGAGACGTCATTCATATCAATCGCGTGACCGAAACGCCTTGAAAGCGGAGCTCTGCGTTTGGTGCGGCCAGAACGTCTATTATTAGCCCTTAAAGCCCTATTAGCCCTATTTTTACATTGCATCCATCATCCATTCATTCATACGGCTAAACCAGATCGCGATACGTTGAAAGCACACACCTGAGATATGTCAGTCCGGGCGAGGTACCCACCTTAAATTTCCGAATACCAGCTCTTTGCGTCGATAAGTCACTTACTTGCCGGTGTAAGGGGAAGAGTTTTACAAAAAAAATGTGTAAATAGAGATGGAGAACAAAAAAAGAAAAGAGAAACGTTCTCCATACCTCTACAGCTGAGTATGTTACGTCAAATTTTGAAGTAGTAATCATGTTTTCACAAGACCAACCGAAAGACATACAAACTGGTGGCTACGCGATCAGATACTTCTAACAATGCAGCCATCATATAAGCAAAGTTTTATCGCTCAATATCAGGCGAAATTTTCACTTGTTCCTAAAGCCCTATAAAAATCAATGTTAAGGTCAAGGTTACAATAAACGAGATGATTTTCCCTTCTCTTTATTATTATTACTCAAGCAAGTTAAAATTAGTTATAATACTTGATATACAACTAATTCAGAATAGAAAAATAGGAGAAAATAATGATAATGGAAGCATAAAAAGAAGTGATTCAATAACAAACAAGAATACACTTAAATTCCAGCTTTGCTAGCTGACTGATATATTGCATATAGATCAATCTTGATTCAATTTATAAGGTTATACAATGCCATAGATACATAACATATACTGATATATTCATTAATATATATATTCACGATACATCAATTTCAAGTTTCAAAAAACTCCGCATATACTAATAAATGGTCGCCCGCTATTCAATTTACAATTTAGTCCTCCCACACGGAAAGTCTAACAATAATAAAGATAAACCAGAACAAAGTGTAGCAACAGAAACAAGGCAGACCATCAGACGTTGTAATATAAAGACTGCCGTTATTACTTTCAGACTTGACGCCGAGACCGCACCATAAAAATTAAAATGACGCGAATCGGGTGATATGGTGACCGCATGTTAAGTTGCGAGTTTGTGGTTTACTGTTGCCGGAATATGAATATTAATCTCGCCCAATTAAAAATGGCAAGTTGCGTTCACCCGACAGTGCTTTATGAATAAGCGAAAGAGCAAACCCAATCAGTTAAGCCTACTCCCTAAAATAAGAAGATGGATAAGCTTAAGATGTCTCCAATAGGAAGGCAATGGTATTGCTTTTGGAAAAACTCCATCTGGTGGATATAATATCTATAGTCCTGTGACTACAAACCTATGGAGTTCTCCAATAAAGGACAAAGAAGTGCGATAAACCATGCGGTGCGGTATCAATGCAAGGATCATTAAATTCGCACGATCAATGTGTGATAAACCCCATCAGAGGGCAAGATAGAGCCCAATTCAGAATCAATCATAATCCCCAAATCCATGAAGTTCGAAACAGAGTCCACACATGGCGACATATTAGTACATCTACACAAAGCATAAAGTTCAGAAAGGTCAGAAGGTCGGACGACTGCTGTCCATGCAGATATTGAAAGAGTAAGATAATCTCATCCGCAAACATGGGCGCTTTAGAACTTTGAACGCAGGATGGTAAGTCATTAATAAATGCATCGAAAGGTTATAGACCGAGATGGCTCTTCCGCAGAACGTCGCATATGAAGTGTATAGACCGTGATGTACATGAAATAATCAACACTCATTATGTACGACCAGTTAAACAAGATTTAAACCACACAAGTGCAACAGTACGAAAGCAGTCATAACACAGTTTAAAGTTTATGTAAAAGAAGTTTATGATCAACTGATCGAAAAATCTGTGTAAGCAAAAGTAGTTTGTTTGCCCACCAGCAATCCATTAGAAACGAGGCATTTATATATTCTTTGTAAAACATAAAAATAAATGTTTTTCATAAAAAAAAATGCATTTATAAAATTTAATCTAATGAAATGATGAAAAAAATTCCAAAATCGTAGACAATCCGTGGCTTTTCGTACTTCATATAAGACGTTAATAGACGCACTGAGAGAAGTAAAAATGAATTCATAGAGAAGATTGTTTCATCATTCAATGTCGTCCGATGTCGAATGCAGAAGCGACGTCGCTAGCACTATACCTCTCATCTTATTAACAGCAATGAACAGTTTATGGATTTAATGGGGACTTTGTTTAATGAAAGTGAATGAATGCAAAACTTAACGTATCGCTGTCTTATTCAACAAGTCTACCGGGGAACGATCTAAACAAACTGAAAAAAGTTAATATAGTTCTAGACAAATATGTCTATAGAAAACCTGTTGTAGGTTATCAATCAAGTTCTTTGCTAAATTTTAATGATAAGATTGTGTGAACTAATAAAAATAAATTATTTAATTAGAGATAAGTGCATTATGTGGTGCAAATAATATGGTTTTCTGCTTCTTATAGCGCATTTAGTAAAGGTCCGTATACCGAGAGAGAAGTGAATTTAGAAACAAATAAAATTGAAACTGAGAAAATGTGGTTATATTTAATTATTACGTTTGTTACATTAATGTTAATTTGTATTAAAATACATTATAAAAAATGGCAACGTCTGGGTATAGACTATGACGAGCCTTACTTACCTTACGGCTCCTTAGGTGAAGTTGTTCGCCAAGAAAAGCATTTGGGTATGGTTTTGCATGATATATACTGTCAGAAAGCGAAAGCAAAAATTGTGGGCTTATTTATGTTTTTCAAACCGATTTTATTAATACGCGATGCTGACCTGGCCAGGATGATAATGACTACCGGCTTTAATAGTTTTCATGATCGTGGCTTATATGTGGATGAAAAAAATGATCCGATGTCTGGAAATTTATTCGTTTTACCTGGGCAGCGTTGGCGTGTATTAAGGGCGAAATTGACTCCGGCCTTTACGTCGGGCAAACTGAAAGGCATGTTTGACACCATTGACGAAGTTGGCAACAAACTCACTAAACATATAAAGCGTACATGCGGCAATGATTCCGTTAAGACATTCGAAATGAAAAATATGCTGACTACGTAAGTTCGATGTAATCAAAAAAACTCAAAAACATCTCTCTAACCGATCACTTCATCACGCATCAGATACGCAATCGATGTAATCGGTTCCGTAATATTTGGTTTAGATATTGATAGCTTTGCCGAGCCAAACAATGAATTTCGTGTCTTGAGTAATTTATTATTACACGAAAGTACTGCTCTCCAAAAACTCTTCATCACAATGAGGTTTTGCTCTCCATCGTAAGTATGGGAAATCATTTAATATTTCTTCAGCTCTCTCTCTCTCTCTCTCTCTCCTTTTTTACTTTCTTCCTCTCGTTTTTTTCATCTCTATCTCACTTTTCCCGGCGATTATAATATATGCATATATGCCGAGTATAAATAAGGGAAAGGGAGAGATAAGGAGCCTATACCGTCACGTATTCCGAATAACATGAAAGAAAATAAAGGCGTTCTTCGTTTTCCTCTCAATTTTACTAATATCCATTATTTCTATTTATTTAGTTGAGGGAGAAAGTAAACAATCCCTTCCTCCTCCTCTTCGTCTACGTCTTGGTCTTTCTCCTTTTTATTTTTTATTAAAATGAACATTTTTATATTCCTATTTCGTATAGAATTGCAAAATTATTGGCATTTTTGGGTATGGGCGATAATATAACTCATCCTTTAAGAGATATTGTTAAGCGAACTATCGCGTTTCGAGAGAGAAATAAAGTAATTCGAAAAGATCTGTTACAATTGCTAATACAGTTACGTAATACCGGGAAAATAAGCGACGATACCGATAAACTATGGGATATTGAAACTAGTGCAAAGATTCTCGAATCGATGTCTATAGAGCAGATAGCTGCCCAAGCGTTTTTATTTTATATTGCTGGGTCAGAGACAACCGCTGCAACTGCCGCTTACACTATATACGAGTTGGCTATGAGTCCGAAAATACTTGAGTGCGCTCAAAGGGATGTTGATCAATGCCTACTGGCACACGGACTCCAGCCAGATGGCAAGCTAACCTATGCTGCCTTACACGATATGAAATATTTGGATTTGTGCATAATGGGTGAAGCAATATTTTATATTTTCAACCTTAACGGAGTAAATAGTTTATAATGTTTTTTGTTTTGGTTTGCTTTGTTTTGCTTGTTAAAAAGAAACCACACGTAAATATCCTGCCTTACCGTTCTTAAATCGCGTTTGCACTCAAGATTACGCGGTGCCGGGAATGGATTTCATCATTAAAAAGAATACTCCGGTCGTAATACCTCTATTCAGTCTGCATCGCGATAATGAACATTTCCCTGAACCTATGAAATATGAGCCTAAGAGGTTTTCCCATGATTCCGTGTCAATTGCTTTTATGCCATTCGGAGAAGGACCCAGACAGTGTATAGGTACTTGTCCCGATAACAGAACTAACAACAAGGAAAGCAATTAATTCGTTTTTTTTAACCTCTTCTACTACACAGCACAACGTTTGGGTATTATGAATGTTAAATTGGCCTTAGTGAAAATTCTAAGCAATTTTCAAATCGAATCGATCGGACACAAAGAAGTTGAGTTCATGCCTCACCATTCTCCTGCATTAATGCCTAAAGATGGTCTCAACGTTCGTCTACGTAAAAGACGGCAGTGAAAATTCTTCACAACGATACGAGAGCATTTTTGGAATTTTAGAACTAAGAGGACACAGGAATACCTTGAGTTCGTACTTGCGAATGTTAATAAATGAATGGCTATGGAGTGAACGATTGCTTTTTCTATATCTATGGGGATCTAGATGAAAGTGATTCGAGACTTGCTTTTTTTGCGTAGCCGTACAAGAGAACTTGAAAAAATATGCAATAAATTTATTTTGTAAAATTTCTCTAAGAGAAAGTATTAAGTCCTATAAATTCCAAGGCCGTTAATTAAATATGAGATTCATATTTCGGGCATAAGCCTTCAAACGATTCAAGATAATTTTTTATTTTTTTTATTTTTATTGTTGTTCCGCACTGGTTCCGTTCTTAGGGAAATATTTAATTAAGAAATTGTGCTCTGCCTTCACGTGCTTCAAGTACTGTTTTTTAGACCGAAAAAACATAGAAAGCCGCTTAAATTTCAAGTTGCTTCAACAATTCCGAGAAACACCAACTCTTGTTAATTTTAGTTTGAAATGATCGTTTAGCGCTGGATCTGAAGGGAAAGGATACAAAAGCAGTGAAGTGAAGCGAAGTGAATCAAAAATGTCGTCAACTTTTTATAGAAAAAAAAAAAAATGCATTTTTTAACCGATTTGTTGAGTTTCATCAACAACTTCAGCCACTTCCTACGATAATTGCTTCACCTACTACCGTAATCTTCAAGTATTTTAACGGATAACAATCGCTAGCCATCTAATATTATCCTCAGTTCAATAATAATTTTACAACATTTTTTTTTTTTTTGCTCCTGTTTAACAAATCTCAAATAATTACATTCATATAAATGAAATCTTTTCGACAAAACAGATGTCTACCTGTACGTGTATCTATAATTTGTAATCTTTCTTATCTCAATGCTATAGAAATCGTTTTTTCTTGCACTACAAAGGAAACGAGCCTTCGAAATTGAAACAGCATTATACTTATGTCTTCATAAAGGTTATTTACACTAAATTGCTTAAAGATTAAAGTGGAAGGGATCCTTGCAGTAAAATGCACGATTTACCATTCCTGGTACGAACGTAATCAACTTTCCCCTACACTCCTGCATACCTCGTACCATTGTCAGGCGTTACTCGGTGAAGAGTGGTATGTAATCAGTGTGCTCGCTTTAGTGAGACCTTCATAGATTTCGTATGAATTTCCACTAACTGTTGTCTGTTACAGACTTTGTGCTTCCTGCCCCGGCAATTCACGGACTGCTTACGTCGGAAACTAATCAAAGGCTTAAGTGATGTGGCCAGTCATATCCAGCCTTGAATCCAAGACATTGCGAAGTATCGTGATTGGCGATTTAATTGCAGCATATTGGGTCGGTTATGAGCTGCTTGAAGTTTATCTCTCCGCACCGCATTTGAGTCAACAACGATGTACTGCGGATCAGTGACAACGTCCATCTGCTCTTCTCCGAGGTCTGCCACCGTGCTTGAGACCCGTTATTGATAAAGATAAGGACAGCTTTTCTTTTCCCTAGACGATCATCAGAGAGAAAAGGATAGCCGGTATAAATTTTTTATACCCTACACCACATATGAGATAAACGTATATTAAGTTTGGCCAATGGCCTGAAGGACTTGAGATAGACTCACCATTTATTGTGCCGATAGATTCAATATCACTTTCTGCATTGATTGTCTGCTTGTCTGACCATCCGTCGATCGGCCCGTCTTTCCGTCTCATATTCTTGTATTCAACATACATGTCACAATTTATCAAATATTTTAATGAAATTTGTTCCACTGATGTGTTTTGGCGTAGGAACATGTTTCATATGCAACAAAGTGATGATCAAAGTGTAAAAAAAAAAAAAAATAAAAAAAAAAATTAACAATAGCTTTTAAAAGTCGTCTCTGAAATATGCAAATCCTCTCTCTAAGTCCGGTGAGCAGTATTCAAACATGAATAAAGATTTGCACATTAATACTCTTATGTGGTATACATTAGGTGTACCTGAGCATGAAGCGTAATCATAATCATTGTCGTTGCCTGGAGGACCTCAATATTGCTATTTACCGTTAATGTGATCTTATCTAAATTTAATACGCCACGTTACGAGGCACTTCTCAACGCTCCTATCTTACAAACAACCCGTAACTCCTCCTTTAATATTTAGATGAATGTAGGTTTCACTTCAAATGCATTATATTCCAGAAGCTTGAAAACATTGTCATCTCTGCGTGGCTGTGCGCGTAAACGTGCGTATGTGCGCGCGGGCGTGTGTGTGTGTATATATAGAAACGTGCATACCCTTGAGTCTTCTTCTCATTATAATTAAGAAAAGTGTGTTTTTTCTTATATTTATTTTAAGAATAAATGCCCGCTACTACTTGACCCTACCTTCTCTTCACGCAACCATAAGTGATTACTTAATGTTTACATCTCTTTCTTTTCTTCAATGAATTCGTCGAGTGTGGTGTGTGTGCTTGCATATGGTATAGTATGTACACTGTTTATGCTGGAAGCGAGCTTGTACACATATTGTATTTATTTTGCCCTTCAAACGTTGTGTGTAGATTTTAATAACAAATGTAAACACTTGTTGTTAAATATATTGTTTACAGATTATTATCTCACATATGTTCAATTTTACACATAAAATTTCATTACTTGTTATATACGTATTATTACATATGGCGCTTTTTGTTAATGTTGTTCTCTTCGCTGGTATCTGTTTTGTTGCTTAGATCCCTCCGATCGGGGTCAATACGTTCATTTGACTGCAATGTGTGCAGCTGTTCTAAAGTCTTAGCTAGTTAGGCTGCATCTTGCATGTTTGACATTTTGCGAGTTCATTTCAACCCCTACAATATGTTATACATAGTTACGTATACAAAATAAAATTTGTTTTTATCATAAATGCATCGCATTTGTTTGAGTATATTAATCGGTTCTTTTCAAAATTGTGATTATCTTCATTGTCTTAGCGAAGACTTAATTTAATGTTTTGGCAATAACTAGCTAGTTCCGATCTGGCGATTGCAAAAATTTGTATTCTTCGAGGAATGCATTTTTAAGTATTTCGAAAAGTTAGTGCTTTTAAGCTTTCCTGTTGCGGTCCCGTCTTCTATCGTTCCCAAGCACTTTATGCGACTCACTTAGATGCGACAAATCGGAGATGCGAAAAATCATTTCTTTTCTTGATCAATGAATTGAAATGCGTCTGTCCAATCATACGAATTGGCAAGTTTGCCAACAATTCATTTGTTCGTCTCGGACAGATAAAGTTTTGAATATCAGGAGAATATACTGAGTCCAGTAGTACCGAGTATATCGAAGCGACTCAAAATTAACTACAATTAATAGACATCCATTAGCTCTTAGACCGGCGTTAATGTCGCTGATGGTGAAATTTGATTAGTATCGACTTTGTGCCGCTATCACTCATGTTGTCAGCAATAATTTTTTTTTTGTTTTTAATTCGTTTCACATTTTTTTACGAACAACGTTTGCTATATTGGTCATTCGATTCGTCATTCTACCAGTCACTTGACTATTTGGCACACGTACGAATAACTGACAACCAACACTTAGCCGTCAACCGAGCGCCTGAAAATACAAACAAATTGTAAAGATTAGCGATAGAAATCTTTGTAGTTTGGTGTTTGTATGTGTGCTTATGAAAAAAGCTTATAGTGACTGTTGGATTATAGTACTCAGCACCGTGAAGCATAATGAATACGAAGCTCTGGGAAGATTGGCGTGAAGTTAAGTTAAAAAAAAAAGCATTAATTGTTATGGTTTGTGTCTTGAGTAGTTTTTGGCAAAACGTTGCACTCGAAATCAGGACTACAGGGACTATTTTACCTGCCAATCTCTAATTGTGCTTCCTTTTGATTTATTATGCACGCTCAACTGTCTGATTAAACGATAAACGGTTGTTCAAAAACGTTTGTAGCCAAGCATTCACTCGTCTCGCCAAGTGCTGCAAGGTGCTAAATTATGGTCTAGTTAATCACACCTATTGATTGTTTTTACTTGCTTTTTCTTAAAGATTATATTCCTTTCACTTCATAGAGAATTCGATGATTTCAGGTTTTTGCACCGAAATTTTCGCTTTGATGTTTTGAAAGATGCGTTATGCAAGAGTTGGACGAAAATATAATATTAGTTATCTTAGTTCATTAACTGTGTTAGACAAATGGAAAATTCGCGGGTCGTTTTACTTTCAGTCAACAATTAAATTGTTCTTATCACGTCAGTATCCATCGATCGGTTCAGCGTTAGTCATTTATCTTGAGAATGTTCTTTAATATAGACTTTAACCAGCTGTCGTGCTGTTCAAACTTCCCTTCAGTTAGGTTAAATGTGTGTTGGCGACTATTAGTTGATTTGGTGTAAAATAATTTTTTCTAAAGAAACTCAATAAAAGACAATGCCATGAATTAAGCCTGCAGCAATTCATTGTAGAGAGAATTGCAATTATTTTGTTGATTTTTCACAGTACGTCTGTGTGTGATCAACCGACCAACCAACCAGTCAGTCAGTGGTGGCGCTGCTTCTTGGGTGTGTGCCTTTGCGGGAAAGACACAAACAAAATAAGGAAGAAAAAAACGAAAAAGAAGAAAAGAAATGAAAAAAGCCAGAAATGAAATCTTATCGCACAGCCGGAAATCAAAGCTGACATCAAAGCTAAATACCGCTTGCCATAAAATGCTGCGGTATCGTCAATATAATCGGTCAAACAAACGGTTTTTTTTTTTTTTTTTTTTTGTTTTTTAATGTGTTTGTAACGATTATCAACGCCATATAACGAAGCTTCGCTCACATATATATATATATATATAGATACACACACACACACGAACACGAACAGGAACACGAACATACGCGTACATAAACAGAGGAGGGTTCAAACACATTCGGTTTGATGCGGTGTTGTCCACGTCACAAATGTGCAATTTCGTTATGCACGGACTGCTGTGTATATATGACAAACTCAACAAACTCACGCATGCATTCCCATTCTTTTATTACTGATATTTTTAATGTTTTCAACGGTTCAATGATTAAATTTCCCAACGGTGCAAATCAAAATACCAAAAAAAAAAAAGATTTGACAAAAATAGAAAGAAATATGGGAGAACGTTTGTGTTGTCTGTTATAAGTTTCAGTAAGCGAGTTCAGCAATTGTTATTAATTGTAGCAGAGATTGATAAGAGTGCGGTTTGTATATTATAAATTAATTTTTCACCCCAGCCAATGGCCCTAATTTATAACGATAAAGAGGAAAAGGTTTTCCTACTAATGCATACTTGAATAATATAACCAATGGACCAATAGAAGCAAAGCGAATTTTGCATTTATTTACTGTTCTTTCTATTCCACTTATGGAAACCTTAACCTTAAAATTATTTGCATAAGTACTTGTCATATAACATTACGGTTAGATGTGAAAAAGGAGAGAGCGATGGAATGAAATCTCTCGTGCCCTTTAGAACGTATATGGATTCACTTTTTCGAACGCCAATTGAATAAGTTCGCAGAGGCATACATGAAGTGCGTTCACATTAGAGCGACAATGGCAGAAGTAATCTAATATAAGCCGAAACAGATAAGAGATTAATGATATACATATAATAATTGCCTTTGTAGGGAATCATGTCGTCACATTTCTTGTAAATTTTTGGGACAAAATTAAAATGTCAAGGTATGCGATTTAATTGCGGACCAATACCAATTATGGTTTTAATCAAACTTTGTTGCAATAATTTCGACGACTTACTCAAAAGATAAGCTTAGTTTTCGATATGACGGGAAAAGAAGGAAATATGGCGCATGACGGCAATGATGACAACCCATTATTAACGGTCACTCGATGTATTTTTAGAAAAAAACTTTGAAAAAAATAAAAATTTTTTGTTTAATTTAAACACGGAATAGATCGGTTCGTTTTTTAAATAATGCAGAGAACTATCGTAGATAATTTGAATTTTTTCGAACTATACTGTTGTGTCACAAAACAACAAGAACGAAAAAAAATACGTAAATAAAGTGGAGGAAAACCTCAGAATATGTTCAATTAATAAAGAATTCACTTAAAACCCTCAAGAGATTCATTACCTTTTATAGCTAATTTTCATAATGATTCATAAAGCATGGAAGTTATATTACGAGCACCACATTGCGACGCACACAAAACTATCAGAAATAGCAACAACAAAAAGGAACAAAAAAAAAAGAACCGAATCATTCTCAATAACAACGCACAGCTTAACAGCGTACTAATAAAACCGAATAACATGAATAAAAGCAACAAATCAAGAGAGGAAAGACCGCAACTTATAGAACTGAAAGAATAAAAACAACAATAACATCAACAAACAAATATACCAACATTAAAATCGAGTTGTAATCCCAAAACGTAGCGCCGATTATGTTTCACAAGGATGATGATAATGATGATGACGATGATGATGAAGACGAACGACTTAACTGATGACGATCACAAGCCAGCAAAGCAAATAAAAAGGAACAAAATATAAAATAATAAAAAACAAGCAAAAGCAAAAACAAAAATCATATTTGAAACTGAAAAGATCGCCTTCGTACCTTTAGACAGACACACATATGGAACGCTTCAAAATACACACCTCATCTTGCTTCTCAGCTTGAAACGCATAATGTGGAACAAACCGAAAAGCAGGAGGAATTCACAAAGACCGAAACGAATGTGCACAACATACATACGAGTATGAACTATGCACATAGTGTATAAGTAAAGCCCTCAAAGCAAACTAGCGACTTTGTTCACAACCACCACAACCACCTAGGGAGGAACCTATCACAAGAGACTGACTGTATGCGCACATATAGAACTAAAGCTGCAGCCATTAAATGTGACCAATTTCATACACAATAACATATATGCATACATACAAACATTATTCTTTTTGTTTCGTATCTTCTTCGCCCTCATTGTCTCTGCATACAAACATTTGGCCATATATACATGTAGCAAACTCAATACCGTAGCGAATACGGAACATTGAGAAGAACATCGAAAGTATCGGTCGTTTGGCTTGGCGGCTGTATGATGTGGTTGATGATGATGACGATGATGATGATGATGTGCATGTGTTGAGGCCGACCGAACCGACCGAAAGATATGTTGAGTAGTAATGTAGGGAAAATAAAAAATACAGCAATAGAACAACAAAAGCGAAAAACAAAAACAAAAAACAAAAAAAAAAAAAAAAAAAAGACCGACACATTACTCGGGCATAAAAACAACTTCAGAGAACGCCGGCAATTATGATGGGAGCGCGCATTTATAATCAAATGCTGCATGAACGTCGCGGATGTATGAAAAATTGTAAAAAAACAAAAAATATAACAACAAGAAAAAGAAGAAAATTCATACACATGAATATTTGCCTCTAAGTGTATATTAATAGCCTGTTTTTGGCATCTCGATCTTTTTAGTTTGGTTTGGCGGCGCAGCGCAGGGAGATTTGTTGCTAAGATATATTAAAATAATGAAAAACTAGGTGAAGTCTGACATGATTGCATATGAAGGTTTAAAGAATAGCTTGAAACGAAATGTACTTGTATGAAGGTATTTAAATCTGCTAGGCGGTTGGGGCCTGATAAAATTTCTGCATAATCAAAATAGCTTTTTAAAGCTTTGCTTTTCTTTATTTATATCTGTATTAATAAGGTGAGTGACCAAAAATCGTCTATCTACGCTTATTTAAGGGATTGGGAGAATAGCTGTTACCGTTCTTCTTTTTTCTCTCTAGCAAATCTAGAAAAAGATCTAGAAGTATGAGATTGAACTTTGAATGTGAACCTCAGATAAAGTTCCGAATTATAAATAAAAATAAACAGAGTTAAAGCGGTTTTATTTACAAAAGAAAGGTCATAAGTAGTTTACGCCGATTTGAGCCTTGCGTAGCACTTTGTTTATATACCGAAATCGTAATCATACTTTGTATACGGTTTCTTACAGGGAAAATGGGAGTGGCTTTGGCAACTTCTTTCAAGCGGTAGTTTTTTTTTGGTTAAGTAAAATAGGCGCGGTCTATCATGAAACATTATTAAGGTTTGGAGCTATTTTAGCTTCTCAATATCAATTCAATACTTCTTTTAATGTCCATCTTTTATCGCGAGTTTTCATCACCTTCATGACGAATAGTTTCTTTCTCGATTTACGTTTTTATAAAGAGTATTTCGATTTCAATTAAGAAACTCTTGCAAATATTTATTGCAGACAAGTACTTGCCTTGAATGAGACTCGTCAATTTGTACTTTTGTGCTACTGACTTTTTTTTATTTTATTATCATTATTATCAGTTTATTAATTATTAATGATCATACATACATTCACACAACAGTAAATATTATTCTAATTAAGATTGTCATAGTTAAGATTTCTTTTGAAAAGTCATAAATTTTTTACAGATAAACGTTTTTAACCTAAGCTTATACTTGATTTAAATTTTGAACCTAGATTACGTATAATGTCGTTTAAATATTCACTTTCTCAAACATGCATATATCTCTCTAATAAAATGAAGTGTCGTTAAAATTCGATCGAAGCCAATGGATTCCTTTAATTTCATACTGATGTTCTTGCTTCGAACTTAACTGATAACTAAAGCAAACAAAGCACCCGAAGCATCGAACCATGGATGAGCAAAGTAAAAACTAAACAGCGCACCAATTGCACGCTCATTGTATGTTCGAGATAGCTGCACATTTTTTGTTGAGAGCGCAACAGAATATTTAGATTTTTAACCATGCTCTCCATGCTCTTTACTTAGGATCATTTATCCAGGTATTGCTGCAATTTTTAGTGTAAAATATTGTTTTATTCATAACAACATTGAGCAAAGACATTCTTACTCTCAAAAAAGTCGAAAACGGGTTTCGTAAGAACATATAGCAAAGTAAATTTTACTTTCAAAGAGACAAAATTTTAAATAACAGAAAACAACAAAACAAATAGATGTATGCACCATACATATTTATTTTGAATATTTCGATTATTTTGATGTCTTTTCCCAAAAAAATATTATAATATATGAAATAAATATGTGAATAAATAATTTTGCATTTTCTTAATATTTAATAGCATTATTTTAATTTTTAATGTTTAAAATTAATGGTAAGTCAATCTTAACTTTTATACATTTTTGATGCTAATAATAATGATAATGTAATTTTATCTTATTTGCATAAAAATATCTTTCAAAATCTATCAATATTTGAACAATGTATAAATTTGGAAAAGATATGGCGAGGACAAAATAAATGATTATGGTGGTTATGTCCTTAACTTTCGGTAGATTGAAGATTTAGTTATAAATGTCATATTATGGATATTATGAAGAAAGATCTATAAACATATTCCCCTCCAAACCCATTAAAGCTATAAGAGTATTTAAATAATACAACTTTAGAGCTTTTTAAATTCAAAAATCTAATACACAGATTTAACAGACTTAAAAGCTCTTTTTATCTAGCATACTAGTATAAAGCTCAGTAGTTTTTAAAGAAGACCTCACAAAATTGTATTATTGTAAATACGCTCTTATAATTTTTTAATTTATTTAATAGATAAAATAACTAACAATATTACATAAAAATGAAATGATATTTATTAAAAATGCATGTAATTAAAATGTTCATATTTTTGTTTGTTTTTTATGCCTACTTTTGCTTATTAACCGTTTTATAATACTAATATGTAGCAAATTCTTATAATCAAAATATGTGGAAAATAAGCATTCTTTAGAGTACAGCATACTTTAATTATAAACATTTATTATATACATTCTTTTAAAAATTATGCTGATTCAAGAATATATATAAATACATTATAGGATCTATGAAGCTTCCTTTCCAGCGTCGCAAACATTTTGCAAATCGAATATACCGGCTCATTTCTAGCTCGCTAATCGAGCAAATATGTTCGCGTTTTGCCGTATTGTTGCTCTTTACTAGTCGATTCAATCAGATGTTTAATATTATCAATAATTGCTCTTTGATTTAGTTGCGAGTTGGGGTTGCGAGTTACTTTGCTGAGAGTAAATTGACTTTCTTATACATTTCAAAAATAGTTAAAAAAAAAACGAATAATAAGAGAAGAATCAGGTGTTTCAGTTCTGTAATTACAGATATGTTTTATATCTTCTTCTTCTTCTGGTAATCAACAAATCAGCAACCATAAATTTTATTGCCATCTCTGTGTTTTATTTTACTGTGAGAAATAGAATTTTAATATTTTTTAAGTTTTTTTACAGGGCATCCATAAGAAATGTACAGCAAAGAGAGTAAAGTAAATTTAACTCTGAGAAATTGAATTTCATGGATGCATGGATGTATATGTGTCAGACTTGTGTAAAAGAAATATACGTTATTTTATATATTTATTATGATATTTGCTTAAGACCGCTTTTGTTGTCAGTTGTTGTTGGCTTGGTGTGTTGTCGTAAAAGCGGTTGCGGTAGACTTTTAGAGGTGTATTTAGCTTCTTGCTTGCAAGCTTGCAAGATCGCAAGATCCAAAGAAATAAAAGAAAAAATACATATATTCGGAGAAAATATAAAAATCGAAGCCGCAAAATATTTCTATATTTTTCAAAAAATTTCCATGAATAAAAAAGAAATAATCTTACAAATGAGTGTTAAACTCAGCTGTGAATAATCGATATAATCGTACTTGTGATTAAAAAGTTAATTCAGGAGGCATTTGACAAAAAAGACTGGAAGAAAAACTTAATACATTTTTGTTTGGGATTTTTGAATAGTATAAGCGGTAGAGAGATGTGAAAATTTTTTGTGCGAAATAATCGGCGTAAAAACATAGGATATTAGGAAGAAAAATAAACTAAACTAAACCAAACTAAAAATAAACACTCCTACATATAAATAACTGATTAATGTTAAAATTTAAAAAAAAATCTTTGAACTTTTGAACGGTAAAGTCGTGTGAGCCAATGCAAAATAATATTCGTAAAAGTATTTAAATAAATAAATAAATAGTTTTTGGAAGATAAAATAATATCCGACAAATTTAAATGAAATAAATAAATAAAAAAATTAAATAAAGTCGAATTTTACTCGTCGAAAAAGTTAATTCGAGTTTTGGATGATAAGCATATGTAGAATTTGTTATCGCGAGAGCTTGCACGGAATAATATACGCAAATATATATAATACTATTAACACGCATTAAATACTTTCACATCCGATTATTTAATATTATTAATATTAAAATTATAAAAATATAAAAAACAGAAAATACCTGAAATATAAGAATAACGGAAAGATTAGTACACAAACAGCCTGAAAGACAAATAATTTATTTTAAATATTTTTATATTTATATGAGTTTACCGACTGATAACAATAAAAGGCAAAATTGCAATTTGTGTTTCAGCGAAAGCTTTAAAGTTGTCATTATGAGTTTTGGAGTTTAGCACGCGACTGATAAGTGCTTCCATTTTTTTATGCGCGATGATCATCTGGAGGATACAAAAAATAATCTTAGCCACTTTCCGATAAATTTGTTAAAATTTGGCAAGCTATTTTATAAAAACTCAATCGGTTGATTTGTTAGTGACCAAATTTTTAAATCGGAAATTACTTTTTTGTGGGGGATTTCATCTCAATTCAGAGAAGAACTTCTGAATTTAAAAATCGGAAATTCAAATAACAAATTATAGATATATATATATATATATATATATATATACATATATATCCGTACTGGCGTGCGTACAAATATATATATGCCAGAAAATTTATATACACATACGCGCGGCAAATGCGTGCAAATGAATGAAAAGCTGCCACAAAGGCTACAAACTACCTGAGGAGATCATTTGAAATGATATGCTTGAAAGAATTCCGATAGATGTACGCGCACATCTACACACGTTCATACACTTGTGTATGGCTATATAGAGATGCATGAGAAGATCTTTCGATGTGTACACAAGCAAATAAAAAGAGCAAAAAAGAAAATATCTGTTTCAATGTGTGTTTACGGAGGTTTTCACTTCAACTAAAATCAAGTGTGTACGTATGTGCGTATTGTTATTGTTATTGCTGTTGTTGCTATTATAACATGAAGGAAATGAAAAAATCTACTTAAAAAGATCTGAAACACGCAAAAAGTTCAAAGTGAAAAAAACATACAAATCATTTTGTTGTTAGTTGTTGTAGTTGTTGCTGTTTACAATTAAAACTCAAAAGTGCCGAACAAACGAACTGAACAGAAGATCAGGGTTAATGTGTTTTCTTATGAAATTGTAAATATGCACATATCTATGCGTATGTGCACGCATATACATATACGTATCAAAAATCGAAATATAAACAACAAAATTTAAAATAAAGTGAAGTTGAAATAAAGAGTTCTTCGAGCGCGAAAAGAAATCGCAAATTAGGAACGAAAAAACGTATTGAAATTATCAAAAATATCTATTTGGTATTGATTATAAAAGAGGAGGATGAAGGACTACCGCTTATTCTTTCTGGCCACCTTAGGCCTTTATACGGCTTATACTGAAACGGAGGCATTGGTAACATCTGCCGGTTCAGTTGCTTTGGCAGCACAAACCCCGAACGGATTACAATGCCAACGCATAACCGTCTCAGCCTGCCAAGGGCTCGGCTATAACATGACAGCTATGCCAAACTTAGCCGGACACACAAATCAATTGGAAGCTGAGCTAAGGGTAAGAGGAACAACTTTGTGATAATTTTCTTTTTTCTTAAACACAACAACATATGTGGAATAAACAAAACGAAGAAGAGCTTTATATTTTTTTGATGTAAATTATTTATCGGTGTTTTCTAAGTACTGTAAACTAAACCTACTATGCGATCACTGTATAGCTGCTCTTACTATACACTGCACTCTGTTATACACTACACCCCAGTTGTGGTATAGGGTAGATTGAATTTGTGTGAACGTATATGACACGACGAAAGGCTTAAGGTAGACACACCTTTTATTACACGGATCACAAAGCGTGTCTGTCTATCTGTCTGTCCATGCAAATTTGTGTTCAAGCAACATTATTGGAATTTCTGAGATGTTTTGATGAAATTTGGTATTGCGACCCAAGGACGAGCGCCGTATTTTGAAAAGTCGTTATAAGGAAAAAAATTGCAATTTTCAGAATTTCTCTACAAAAGTGGCTACGTACTAGTCTTTAAGCATTCTAAATTGGTATAAAAACTTTGGACCCGCTTTGCCAGCTTTTGAACACCCTTCCGTATAACAAAAACTGAAATTCATATGAGGAAAAGGTTTAGTTTCCAATGCTTTATGATGAAAATTAAATCATAATAGTAATTTGAGATAAAAAACTTAGTCGTACCAAATTTAGAGTATCTCGGCCGATTTTTCGGATCCTAGCCTATATAAAGATTTTCACGAAAATTGATCCTTTGCTTTCAATATATTGTGTATTAAACTTAACCCATAACCAATAATGATAATTTGTAAATAAAAGTCAACTCTACAAAATTAGGACGACGTACGCCTATTTTTGGATTGTATCCTGCATAAGGATTTTTGCGAAGAGATTTAATTTTTAATACACAGTTCCACAATAATATGGTCATATAAACACAGGATATAATTTTCGTGTTCTGAGGTGAAAATGAGAATTGTGTCAGACAACGTAGTGTGGGGCTTTGAATAGTCGGTCATGCTATAACATAACGCAAACATAATATATGACTACATAACATATGACGTATGTAGTGAACTTAAACAGTTGGAAAAAAAAAGTTTAATAACGTGAGAGAAAGAAAAATTACTAACCCAAAAAGAGCGCTAAATATTTATATTAAATGTGAGTAAATTTGTGAAGCAATATAATTGATTTTTTTACTTTAATACGATGACAACTAACATTTGTAAACAAAGCGGTTAAGATCCTAATCGCGATTTCAAAGGTCAGACTGGTGGCAAAACATAAACAAACCGCTTCTATTTTTAAAAAGCATTTCACAAAGCCAATGACAATCACACAACGCATGGTTACTTTAAATAAATATGACAATTGTGCGTTTAAGTTAATCTTCCATGTATTGAGGGAATTACTCTTCATTTATCTCTTTAATTTATTGGATACACGCTTTGATGCAATGCTACTATGACTACTATATATGTGTATCGTTTACCCTACAACTTTAAAATATTCGATTTTATAACTTGCATCACTTTATGCATTAAAGGGCATGTTAAGTTTCCGAATACGCATGTAACATCCAGAAGAACTTAAGATTGAATCGCCTTTTGTTATACCAACAAATTCAAAATTACTTTCTGAATCAATTTAAGCTTACTTGTTCGTCTATGCGTCTTATCTCTGTCCATGTACTCTTGTGTTCAAACCACAAATCGCATATAAACGTGTCATATAAACGTCCCTGCAGAAACTAAATCTTTATATAGCGAAAAGTTTAATTTTTAGTATGTTATGGCGAACATTCGTCTGTAATAGTACAATTTTACATGGAAATTAACTTTGCCGATTGTGGACTAGGCAGGACTATTTTCTGGATACCATCTCACTTAAGGATTCTGATGAAACATAAGCGTTTATATGGGAAAAATATCTCATCTATGATTCTTACGATGAAAAGTGATTCGTTGGTGTAACTATATGAAGCACATGAAACTAGTATTTCAACATCGTTTCATATCGTCCATGTTGTTCTCATGGACACCAAGCGATTTAACAAAGATGTTATGGTGGTTAATATGTTATGATAATAATTGATGTCGTATAAAAATTTGAAGATGGAGAATTTGGATCACATAGTTGCATATTTTAGAATCCGCCATATATATCGCGGCTCTCAAGCAAGGTAAGCGCTTATATAGCGTCAACTATTTAATTTGCAATCTTTTACGGCGGCAACCATTGAAAAATAATAAAATCTTTTACAAATAAATGAAGCTTGCTGAATTCGGACCTCACTAGTTGACGTATTGAGCGTCCGCTAACATGAGGGCTATCGTGAATAGTGTGCGTTTACATAATACATTGCTGTATTGTTCATGATGTATTATCGCGAAAATGAATGAAGTGATGTATTATAACGGTCTCACTTGTTCAAAGAAAGGTACTTTCAATTAAAATCTTGACGCAAGCGTAATTAATATGAGAAAAGAAATAAAGACAAATTGTGATTATGTCGATCGTTGCGTGGATTGATTGATACAATTTATAAATAACTGTAATTGAAGTAAGATATAATTTTGCTCGTACGTGTCACTTAGTCAGGAAGAATATTACATTTGCAGTAAACTAATGTGTATATATTTATTTCATATAATTATGTTGTCAAAAAAATACAGGCAATCGGATATTTAAGAAAATTATACCTTTTGAATAATTCTTAATGGAATTATTTGTTTCATTGCTCTATCACGCCAGTTTTCTAATTTTTGCGATAGTTCTTATGAATGAATGCTTTTCCAATGGAATTTTGTGTCAAAATGTTTCCGTTTCTTCTATCAAAATTCTTATAAGCTGAATAAAAAATGAAAGTGTAAATAAATATCAGCGCCAACGTTAAGTACTGTACATCATAGCTAATGAAAGGGCGACTTTTCCAAATAAGGTGTTATACGAAAAGTGATCGAAAAAATGGTCCGATTGCGAACCATTTTCAATAGCGTCTGTTTTTGGGCGAAAACATCAGTCAGACAGTGAATCAAATTTTATGAAAATTCCTGTAAATTCCATGTGATATGTAAATCAAATACAAGAGCATGCGACGGACGAAAGGGCAAATGGATAGACGGACACGCAAGCAGTAAGTGATTGTGAATCGATCGGTATAGTGAAAGGTTGGTCTCTATGAAGCTCCTCTACGTGTTGTAATGTAACGTAATGTAATGTATATTATCTTTCTTTCAATTTTTAATCGTTGTACATATATATATACCGAGCAGTTTTTTTTTTTTATAAACTTTGAATGAACCACAGCTCTTGCATAAAATTCTATCAAATTTAATGTCGAAATTTTTTACATCGCATAATATATGAATAAATTCAAAAATTGAAGTCTTAAAGCACTGGTATCTTATGCTTTACCGTTAATGGAGACGCTTCGCCTACTCGGCCACTCAGGCGGATAACTTCGATTTAATTCAATAAATTGACTTTAATTCAGAATTCATACAGTTTTCGGAATGCTTTTCTGGGCTCAATAAGGTATATCTTACGATCCCTACCTAGACGTTCCATGGTATAATGTATGTGAAAATGCATTTATATTTATTTGCAAGACATCTTATTTTGAATGAAAATTTACTTACGTTTGTGGTTTTTATCACTCAGTAAGTGTCAGAAAAATAGCATTTAATTGATTTTCAGTGTAAGTTTCAGCAGCACAGAAACGAACAAGATAAAACCATTTTTAAGTGAAAAACAAAGCGAAAAGATACACAAAACAAAGAGAGAAATAAGAACAAGTGACTTAACTTACTAACTATGAACTTGAAAAAGAATTTTAAATACTATATAATAAATACTGCTATTTAGGTTTCCCTTCAGATATCGGGTCATTTTAGAAAAGTGTTCTCTAGGCAGGATTACGAAATGAAATCTAACAAATCTCTATATAATGAAATGTGATAAGAAAGGTACGCAACCAAAACACAAAATGTAAAATAATATCAAATTTCAAGTCTTCTATGATAATTTCTCTAGTTGTGGCCGGTATATACGTAGAATGTCTTATCATTTTATTGAGAATATTCGCGATTTTGAGGGGGGAATTTACTTACTTTCGACCACCTCAAAATATATTTATCAAGTTACAATTCTCTATGTCGGATGTGGAGTGAAAGTCAAAGTCATCAAACTCCATGTCAGAGATCTCGGAGATCTTAGAGACATTACCAACTATATGATAAAGTTAGTATACTTAAGCTTTCTCGTTAGACGGAAACGCTCTTGATCTAAAGAATAAAAGAAAATCATGGATCAAATTGATCGTAACGTTTCCATATATCACATATATTGTATGTGTACTAACATGCAAAGGCAGACCGGAACCGTTTTCATTTTGCGTAGATAAATATAAAAACGAAAGAAAGGGAAGTTTCTATGCATACCTGTAAAAGAAGAAAAGAAAAGAAAAAAAAAAAACTAGAAATTTCTCGTTTGATATGGATAAGAAGATGTGTACGCTCTTAAATTGGAACCCCTTTAACGTAATTGTAAGTTATGTTCAGCATGGACGGAGTTATTGAATGGCAAACTTTAGCGTACGTATGATATTTGGTCGCAAAATCTGAGCAAAAATTCGTTCACGCGATATGACGCTCGTATATTGTACTTTATATATACTATCATATTAAATAAAATTTCGATCACTTAGCAGCACTTTGCTCTAAATAAAAATCATATCGATATTCTCTATCTTCGACTGATTTCGCTAATTTTCACACTTAACCTGACCTAATTGATAGGCGAAATTTGTGAGCAAAATTGTTCTTCTTACACACATTTTCATCTTGTATTCGTGATATCGACGAACGGACAAGTTACACACAAACATGTAATGTGTAATGATAAAAAAAAAAATAAATAAATAAAAAAAGCACTATCGCCACCTCCGATAGGGTCAGGATCGCACAATTGCTTTTATATCTATTGTATCTCCTGGGACATCATGTTTCACATAGTTCCGATAAATGCTTGTGTCGAATCTTGGAACAGTAACGCCTACAATGCGCGTGCTTTGAAAAGGCATTCATTCATTCTTAAACTTGATGAATTACTAAAGGTATATGCTTTCATATTTCTGGCTCAAATATTGATATGAATAGTGTAGATATACGAACGGAGGAACATGACCGAATCTTCGCTCTTGGGCTACCGTATATAAGGTGCACAAATGCACTTTTTTATTATATTTGTTGGGAGTTTTAGGCGTTACTGTATGAAGGCGACTACTAGCCTTTCGCTTTACTTACTTAACAGTATCAATTATCCCGCTAAAGAGTAAGCAACGTCCTTCTAGAAACTTTCAAAAAGTCGAGATCTTTGCCCTAAAAACGCTAAACACTAGAAGAGTTACTTTCTCGGCTTTTGGGTGCTGACGAGTGCTTTAATGCCTAAAGCGCAAATTATCATCATGCAGACTATGGGAACCATTAGCATCGAGAACAAAACCCAATGTCCATGGAGCCCGCATTTTGAGAGCTTAGCTTGATGTATTATGTTGTTGTTAAACTAAACCAAACGAAGTCGTCACCAGGGAACGTTACGAAAACCAATTAATCCATTTGCACCGATCGCAGATAGTGAAAACGGCTGCCATATTTGAAGAGCCTGAAAACGCGGAGCATCAGGACACTTGGCTTCATATCGTATAACTCGTCCAGGAAACGTTAACAATGCTAAACTGAAATATGCTTACTGCTGCAACTCCAATCCATAACTCATTGTTTGATTGAGTAACGCTTCAATTCTTATGATGCTATTCAAAGTGGATCTATCTACGACTCACGATCAGACGTCTTTTTGACAAGTAATTTAGATTTTCTCGCATTCACTTTGAAGCTTTGAAGCAAGCATTGTTTTGTTCTTAAAAAACAACAGCAACAATTTATTTATATACAAGAGGTATTCCTTATGTGGATGTTGATGGTGTGTTTTGACGACCTACAACCGATACAATAAATCTTTCTATTTTAGATTACATACATACGCTAGTACATTGTTTATCTTCTCGACGCCAAGATGTGGAAGAATATTTCAGCTTCGAATCTTTGTTCTTTCCACTGACCTGTTCTAAGACTGAAATCGAAACGATGAATCGAAGTCTTCTTATCTTAAAATATGATTGATAATAGGAAAGAATATTCATAAATAGTTTGGAGTAGCGTGCATCATTGTTTTCGTGTACCTTTGAATTATTCATTTGATCTAAAATAACTGAGATCTCGCATATCACATACGCGAGATGTTAGTGAAAGGATCTAATGATAAACATGCCCACAAGAGTTACAACAATTAGGCAATGTAGGGGAGGAAAAAAAAAAATACTAGAATATATATTTTTCAATGTCTGATCTACTGGAAGTATAGGTCACGTATGAAATTTTAGCTTGCTGCGCTAGTATCAATCAGCTTGTGCCAGCAATTAGAAAGCTTTTCATATATATCAGACTAATCAACTTTGGAGCAAGCAGAGTTTTTTCTGTCCTACACCGTTTGTAGTACAATGTTATTTTATACAACACAAGTATCCAACTCAAAGGAGCTAGAAGAAGATGAGTTAGATCCACCTTTTATTGTATTTCTGAATCGATTTAAGCTGAGCTGTTGCTGATCTGTCCGTCTTTTATTATTGTATTTAGCCTACGGATCGCAACTTTTGAGGTATCTTGGTGAAGTTCGGAGCGCTTTATTTTGAAAAGTCATTTTATATGACTAAATGCGTTCAGCGAAGTGGTTTAGTGTGCTTAATGGGGGGGGCCACGGCCCCTTATATTGTTTCTATTTGTTTTTTACACGTTGCTCAGACTTTGACTCTGTTGAGTGAATATTTTAAGAGCGTTAAAGGGGAAAAATTTGATTGTGAATGTTGTTGTTGTTGTTCTTGTTATTAAAATACTTGATGATAATGTTGTAATGGTTTTTTTTCATGTGTTTTTTTTTTCTGCTTTTTCTCTATTTTCATTATCTTTATGCGGCTTTTTTTTTTATCGAAAAATCGTTTTCTATGCCTTTTATGGAAGGGGAATTTTTTTCGTTTTTTTAAAATTACTTTTTTTTTATATATATATATGTATATGCATAAATTTTAGTCATGATGGTTAATGTTCGATAATTTTTGATTTATCATTTAACTCTTAATGGATTTTAAATATAAATAAACTCAGACATAAGTTTCATTTTAATATTTCATCGATCGCTAAAAGCATTTAATGTCGAAAAAACTAGACAACATAACTTTTTACGCTTCATGCATTAATATAATTATGCCGACATTTGTACATTAAGAGTAGCTTTTTATGTTAAAGGACTGCTATACACACAAGTAAGAGGAACGTTAAGACCTGATTATAATGACTTAATAACATCAAGCTGAAGCTAAACTTACAAGTGCTGGTTAAAAAGTTACAATAAACTATTTTGTAGATCAGCACCAATACATTAAAAGGACGAACATAAAACAGCTTCTGTGTACCTGTCGCTGATTTTACGAAACTGTCATTTATAATTGAATACAAAATTCTAAACACATTTTCCTCAAATCACATGCACGTTAAGCAGATTTCTAAGTAGCATTTAAATTCGCAAAAATCAAAACGATCTGATAGGGTGTTCGTCGAGGAAATGCCAATTTGTTTTCATATACAGTTTTAGAAAGTCAACCAACAAGAACGAATCTTAAATACCTAGTACTTTAACTTGCTTCTTTTTTTTTTTTTTTTTTTGTTAATTATGCATAGGATACGTAGAGTTATCGCTGAACGACCCTTCCCGATATTTAGTAGAAGCTTTATATCGCTCATTCATTATCGCTATATAGATAGTAAATACATAGCAATATTTTGTCTACCTACGTAATATATCGAATATATCGAAATTGTAATACCACACACACTTTGTGCGTTGATTTTTTAAATGCTCCTCCTGATAAGTGTACATGCCAAAGTTCAAAACGATACTTACTATTACTTCACATACGTCAATTATTAATGACTATATGTTAGACCTGGTTTTAAGCGACCTACGACAATTTTCACATATTCTATATGGCCCTGAGGAAATAACGTATATGTCCGGCTTCAGTTTTCTGCACACGGAAGAGAGAGACAAATACATAGTTCGTGTGAGGGCCCGCTGAGCAATACGAGTAACAAATATTATCTATGCCATTGAACCCAGCGCACTAGATCCATAACAGTCATATATGATCATGGCTTTATTTCCCACTCAGAGTTGAGAGGGAGCGCTTAAGTAATCTCTCTGTAATTCGAGTGTTAGCCACACCCAATCACATTCATCAAGTATTGCTTGTAATCTTGTTGACTTAAGAAGAGACTTATTTGAAATCTCTGCTTTCCTATAAGCTGACACTTCCATTGCAGTGCTACTCCACGTTCAGTAACCTAATGCCCTTGCTTCGAATTTAAGTACAACTGCAGTCACTATGAAAGTTTCAAAGGAGGCCGTCGTAGGACACACAACGCCTTATCAGAATAACCCTGGCGGTATCTATCCCGTAATAGATCTTATTTTTTCGTGCTTTCAAGCATAGCTAACATTACTCATAGTTCAAAGACTTCCATTAAAGTGCTACTAGAGAGACTTACGAAATATTTTCAATAAATTCCCCCGACTTCCCCATGGTCAATTCCGGTTCTGAATGACAAATGGTTACGTTTCAAGTTTACGTAAATATGGCTGAAACTGAGTCTCAACATATGAATGAAAAAAAAAAATAAAATAATAATAATGAAATCTTTGACAAGCAATTTAAGTTTGCTGTACTTGGAGCACCTTGTCGGCTGAGTATCCTCCAATATGAGGGCTTCCATAGAAATTGTGCATTTATTTAAAAATAATGAATAATTTTTGGTTTGTTACAAATTGAAGTAAAGTCGTGTAGGGTGTCTAGTGGTGCTCGACAAAAGCATTCTTACTCAATCAATATATATATTTTTTTTATTTCTTTTCATTAACAAATAAATAAATATTCAAAAACAATGAAAACAAATAACATTATAGTGAAACGCGATCCATCGTTTAATATCTCACTACCCACTTCTCTTAATACGAGTTATTCGTATAACGGTCCTTTCGAATAAGTTGTTGTTGTTACATAGGACCTATCATAACCCTTTTCAACGCTTTAAGCCAAAACATGTGGCTCTACAAAGGTTCATCAAAACAAGAACGGACAGGTTAGCTTCGGACTCACTTTCTGAATCGATCGGTATAATAAAAAGTTTCAAATCCTTCTACTACAAGTAGCGTAGGATATAAAAATATTCATTTATTTATTATTAGGAAAGAATATCATATCGCATAAGCTCGATACTTACCTTGCGATGTTTATGTGCTATAATAATATACTAATATCAATATTATATTACATAAAGAGAAATAAAGAGAAACGCAGAGAAAAAGCAGCAAACAGTAAAGAATGATAAAGGGAAAAAAACTTGAAGAGGCACATAATGAAATAAATGATTAAATAATAAATAAACGAATAAATAAATTAATTAACAATAAATGAAGGCATGAGGTATTACAATAACTGAAGTTATTGGAGAAGTGCATCACCTGAGACGCGTTGCATCATTAAGAGAAGTACCTCACAATCTCTCCTTTAAATCATGCCAGCGTGAGGATGGCCCACAAATCGCGCGCGATGAAATACGCGAATATTAGCTCCATTCAATTCGAATGATCCTGTTCGAATCGAAAATTTTGGAAACGCCATTCTCGTGACCTTCTTCCGTACTATTATATGTCTTCATATTATGAACTGCGCTAATGTTGCTCGCAACTTCCTTTGTGTTGTTATTGCGGTTGAGCTCATAAAGCAAAATATGTTTTCTTTTTTTTAAATGAACCCAACTCGACAGAATTCACATCAAAAATATTATTATTATTATTATTATTATAATTTTAGACTAATGAAATAAATTCTTAGACCAAAAAAAAAAAGAAGACATTGAGCACTAGCAACACAGGCTATCGGCTCTAAGTTATAAAAGTACATTAGATATTGAGCCTAGTAGTTTTGATAAAGTCATATCTTGTATTCGGTTGATATTCTGTTCTGTAGCTGATTGTAAAAGGTCTATGGGGTTAATCGTTCCAAATGCAATACTTCTTGGCTAGAAAAAGTTAAGGCAGTCACAGAGAATGTGCTCTATAGTAAGAATTTGTCCACAACTGCAGATTGGGGAGGAGGACTCCTTCAGGATCCATTGGTGAGTTGCAATTGTATGACCAAAGCGAATTCTCGAAAATGTTTGGATCTTGATTCTCTCAACATTTGTTGGATATGAAAGTGGACTTAATTGAGGGTTAATAAAAGAGTAGTGCTGATGCACATCCAAAATAAAAACCACATTTTGACTGATTTTCCAGGTAAATCATTTTCATTCCGACTTTTATTTCGTTTTTCAATCAATTATCAAAAAAAAAAACAACAACATTTGTTTTATTCTTCTTCTTCACATCATTAAATTAAAATAATCAGCAGCTTTATGTGTTAATTTTCCTCTTTCTATTCATTGAGATTAGCAGCATGAATTTCGGTAGTTTGACTCGCTTCACTTGATAGTGTCGTAGCAGCTGAAATCACGTTAGCAAGGCTTCTTTCCAACAATCAACTCGTTTTCGATACCTCTATCTGTGAATGAGATGATGCGATCGTTTTAAATTGTACAACCAAATGTCGACCATTAAATGATCAGACGCATTAATAACTAAAGCTCCCGACTTTTTACACTTTCTTGAATTATAAGAAATTTAATCTAAATGATCGATGTGGGATCTTGAGTTGATTTAATCGAGCGTCTCACTTTCGTGTTGAAATTCTCAATATAACAAAAATTGTACGCAACGGTAAGACTTTGCTTTGCCAATGCTGTGTCGAATCAAGTACAAATAATATATTTTATATATATAATATATATTTTTTTTTTTTCAAAGTAAACCTTACCTTACCGACCATGGCAAACGGCGGCTAATTTTTGAAAGTTGTTTAGGTTTTTCAATAGATCACGATAAAGATGGTTGATCGATCGACTGGCACGATGGGTAGAAAGCTTTCAACTCAATGTGAATTGTTTTTTTTTCTTTTCGAGAAGAGAAGAAAAACTGGGAAGCAATGAGAAATCGTTTCAAAGTCCTTGCCTAATGATATGATAAACATTAGAAGGCCATAACTCGATGAGAATTATGAAACCAAGAAAGAGAATGCTTATGCATACGAACTTAGGATAACTAAAATATACAAATATATGATGATGATTGGATTTGTGCTCTGTAATAACGCCAGTGCATGTAGCTGAAATCAAAGGCAGACATAATCATAGCTTAGAGAAGATAAATATTTATTTTTTACTTTTACCCTCGAGTCTTGCGTCTACAATATTGTACTTTCTTCCGAGTATTAAAGAAATTGAAAGCGTTATTAAACAAATTTGAAAAACACGTTTGAACATTATGAACTTTCCTAATCAAATGCATCGTTTCGACGCAAAACTATTTCGTTGTAAAAAAAAATTTGCTTTAAGAAACAAACTGATAATACCAATCATACTATATATATATATATATATATATATATATGTAAACATGTTTATAATCGCATTATAATAGTACAAAATTTCAGAAGAAATCGGCGGCATTTAGACACTAGATGCAAAAAGCTTAGAAAATATTGCCCCTCAAAGCGCTAGTAGTGTCGACTTGTAGTGGTAGTGCGCAAGTTCACGGACTAAGCAAAGAGTGAATAAAGTGCGTTTAGGCAAATTGGAAAAATTATCGATCTCTTAAATGCGATTGCTTTAGGACGAGGCATCGTACCCCACCCTCAGCAATAGCAAGCAACGAGTGATACCTTTAATGCGAACCTTGTACATATAAATATTCCGATTGAAAGGAGCCCAATCGATCTACTGGCAAATTCAAAGTTTAGATAATATTTTGCGGTTTTCATACGATATTTAATGATATATGTATATACACGATATTCATTGTCGTGCATTAACTTCGGTGAACTTCATTTTATGGGCGTGAGTCATAATTTTGTTTATTATTCAAATGAAAAATTCAATAATTCTTCTAAACTTATTATCTGCGTATGTCTATCTTTCTGTTACGCGCTCATATTTGGTGTTTATTAGGTAATCAAACACATCACACATTTATACAATCATCTTTACCACCATTATTATCCTGTGTTCGTTGTAGTGGCTTAGCTGCGTATCTGATAGATTTTTCAAAATTTGCTTTAAAAAAAAAATCACCCTTTTATGTCGAGGTTATTAACTTATCGTTACCACCTGTGATTAGCGGGTGCTCACTAATAGCCTTCGCATTTCCTTTGTTATCAAGCTGAAGCTAAATGATGCAGGGAACAAAGAATGAAGGAGGGTAAAATTACGGCATAAAAACAACTGAAGGTATGCGCGGACGGTTCACATTTCCTTCATCCAAAATGTAACAATTTTACACCAACACAAGTTTGTAAGTCTTTTAACTAGAATCGTCAGTTATGCCTATAGACTTGAAAAATGTATTTCATATTAACTCAATTAGGAAATGTTTTTTATTTACACATCGAGTGGCATGATTACAAATTTCATGCTTTGAACTTCGTTTTAGAAAAAGGAAAATTGTTAATAAATAGATATGTAACATAAGACAGGCTTCAGCATATACTCTGTGAACTTTCAAAGCAAATTAATTTTGAAAATTTACAATTATTTTAATTCAACATTGTTGTGAATGCGACGTTTATATCCGAAAAACAGATAAAAACATTAAACACGCTACCCATTTTAATCACTTATTGCAGTTTGCTCATATTACACTTCATCACGTTGAGGTCGAAAAGGTTCTCCACCATTGCGACCTGTTAATTGAACGCAAAAATTTAAAATGGGCGGGCAAGCAAAGGCATTCTGAATCAATCGGTATAACAAAAGGGGCGATGTTCCAGATTATCCTTTCGGTTGGACTTAAAAATTTATGTTTCAACAATATATGATGGCGGCTTATAACTCTTTGCTGATTCTCTGCCTTTGTTAATAAGCATATCTCGCACGTTTTTCCTGATGCCTAATGCATTGGAGACGAGAATAAGATCATGCCAAGCTTTGTATTCGGACGACAAATTCAAACCATAGCACCATACTAGCTACGATGAATGCTTTACTAACTTTGCTAATTTCCTAGAGATGTAACTTATCACTAAGAAAATATATGACGCTCTTTGGCTTGCTTCTTAACTACGTTTTAATGTAGATTTACTTTGTAAGCGCTAGCTGTAATTAGGATGGCATCGGCTATAGCCTGAAGAGCATGAAAAATTAATTTTTACGATCACATTATTGTTACTACCCAAGCAAATGCTTTTAATAGCATCACATATGATCTGCGTAGAGCAGTCGCTTCGTGTTTCGCGCTGATTCCAATCAATAGAGCTGGTCCACGTAAATCGTGTGCTCTTGTATCGATAAAATATCGGTTGTAATGGATAGGCAAACGACTAACGACACCGCATAACCGGTAGCTCAGCAGCCATTACTATAGATGATAGCTAGTCAGCCGGATTCGAATTTCAGACGTAACTCACCTTCCAGCTTGTTTCGGTTTTCCTTGCTTGCATTATTTCTTGTAGGTATACCTTCTTGGACCTTGCCCCTTGTCGGACTCTGTCAATATGTTACGTACGGTTTATGAAGATCGAATAACAAGAGTGATTTTTTATATAGGTATATACATAATTATTATTGTGTTACATAACATAACATAAATCCTTCTCTTTATTTCTCTTTAATATTAATTTACAAAATATTTTAAAATGCCTTAAAGAAGTGCTTACTTGTTTTTGAAATGAATGTGTTTTTTTTTTTTTGTCTTAACAGCAAGTCTGTAATTTTGTACAGAATTTCTTAGAATTGCTCCTATCTGGTCGGTCGGCCGTCTATTATGATTTACTATAATTTATGTTAACACCGAAAATTCATTTATTGTGTCTGCATTCTACATTTGTAGTATATATATATATATATATATATATATATATATGTATATATATATAGGAGCGCGCGCTAACGCACGCACAAACACATATACACACATATATATCTATTACTTACAGCACCTGCCTTATTATGCACGCATACATGCATAGTGCAGTAAAATACAAAGAAAAAAATCCTGTTTTCCTTTTACTTTGGCTTTCAATGCTCTGGAGCACAATAAAAGCAACAAAAATACTAAGAATTGCGAAAAAAAAGCAGTAGACAACAACAATGCTTCGTATAAAATATGTATAAAAAAAGGCCTTTGAGCACGCGAACAAGTTCAATGCGCCCAATCAAAGAAAAAGGTCTTAAAAGACGACTAACCAAGAGATTAGCTTGCCTTTCTTTACTCTTACATATAAAGGACTTTAACATAACAACTATACATGTGTGTACATGTATATATAACATATATATATTCATATATGATTCAGTAAATAAAATATAGATCATCGGACGCGAATCTTACACGACCGGAGGCCTTGAAGCCTACGAGGGCTTAGTATATATTTAGATCACTGCTTCTTGTTCATTCAAACGAGATTGTTTCCTCGTTCATGTTTGTAACCTCGATCTATAAAAACGGGTTCAAAATGTCTAACACAATTACATTAACGCTTATGATTTTTCTCTTCAATATTTTTTCCATATAGTCTTCAACCATCTCGTCAATACTCAAGGATGATGTCCAAAAGGTTTTATAAGAAGTTGAATTCTGCATGCGGATCAAAAGGTTGATTTTTCCAATGAACTCCTTATTTAACACTGTGTCTCAACCCTATGCACATCGAAATAGCCGCACTGTCAACACTTTCAATTCTCAATCCATTGATTTCAATTTTCTACTGATAGCTTCATAACAACATTCTCTAGTTAAGGATGTAGCGTTGCTTTCATTAGTTTAGCTTAAATAATTTTTTGGCCAGTTTTCTAACGACTTCTCCGAACAAAACAAAACTAATTGTAAATGCATTCTATTTTCTTCAAATCAATATTTTCAAAACTTTTTGAATGTGCTTCAGTCGATTCGACAAGTCAAGAATTTGTTTGGTTTTTTCTTTTAAATCGAAAATTAAGCCTTGCCAGGTTTTCTTCTTCGCAAGAGCTGCAGCTCTGTCATTTGTATACGTCGATTCGTTATTAAAGACCAAATTTTCCCCCCGAACCAATGAATCTCTAATCTAAACCCATTTCAGAGGCGCGTGTCCTTAAGCTTAAAACTTTTTGCACACGGAATTCCATCATTTTGGAAATTCGCGACACGTAGATTGAGCAGGCGTGGGGTAGACTAACGGACAGCAACACTAAATTCCAACCAGGAAAAGATCCGGAATTGACAAGCCTAATCAAAGGTAAATTTATCGCATCTGGATGATATACTGTTGCCGCAGGTAGTGCAGGATACATTTATTATTAAATTTTCACAATTAATTTAACAAATATACATTTTAATAAACGTTTAATTAAGTGGATCTTTGTAAAAATGTTGAGGAAAATAATTCTTTTTTCATAGCCTGAAGATGGCATACCCACATTTCATCGGGATTTCGTTGTAGATCGCGGGTTATCGATAACAATGGGATAATAGAAATATATATATATATATACATATGTTTCCTCTGCACTTTCAGAAGGACTTGGCTCCATTCAGTTGAAGTTATAATGTATTGATAAGTATTTACTAAATATCCTTTGTATACCCTACACTAAATATGATTTAAGTTTGTGTGAATGTAAAAAATAACTTGAGATAGATCGTGGAGACGTTTTACTATACCGATCGATTCAGAATAATTGTTTAAGTTTGGCTGCCTGTCTGTCCACCTGGACGTATGATTGTCTGATGCTCCCCATAAAACGGCTGCGTCCTTATATAATATTTTGGCCTATGAAATGTATGTACAAAATTCGAATCAAAAGTGGCGACTTTTGAATCGACCATAATACCACCCTTTGTACGAGAAGCAAGTCTTCGTGTAGAAGAAACTCTAACTATTAGTATTTTACTTTATAGGACATGTCCTATGCCAACGCTTTCGCGGAAAGTATGCATGTATTTACATGGAAATCGCATAAAGTTGTACGTATTTTAACACGAAAGAATAGTGTTACGCGGACTGGTTTGGATATTTAGTGATTGGTCTTGCCCGACTATAATGTTTTTCCTTATTTGACCTATTATTCATTAACTTTAGTCAAGAAGAAAACAACAAAAATGTTACTGGAAGAAGCTGAAGTGTTTAAATCAGTCAAATATAGTAAAGATAGTCAATTATAAGTTGTCCCTTCGTCAAACCATGTACAACAGCGAAGATAATGCCGATATTAGAAAAATTTGGTTAGGAAACGGACGGCAGACAAAAGTCAGAATTTTGAAAACAAACCTAATCTAAATAACATAGCCTTGAAAAAAAAAAAAAAAACAAACTGAAAAAGCAATGATATATGAAATAAATAGAGAAAATACATTCTATTTATTGAGTGACCTGATAATATGTATAAATATATTATTCCAAGGATGAACGTTAACGAGCGAAAAATATTTTTCATAAATGTTCAATAGCGAGTTATTATTATATTAAGCGTTTTTTGCTTAATCTAGTTCAATTCATTTATTACTCAATTTCATTTGCTGCTTTTTGAAGTTTTATATACGTCATAATATTAGACATTTCAATTCTAGCGTCTAGTCATAGTCCAATAGGGTAGAAACGTTTGCGAGCTAATCGATTTTTTTAGGAAAATCTTTGTTCGACCCATGAGACGAACATCTTATGAAAGAATTTAGATCATAAACAATAATGCAAAGTATAAATCATATATTCTTCTTCTTCTTCCAAACCGACTTTCTATAATTATAAAGCACGGAGGAAAATTAATTACAGGTTAAACTATTGTTCTCGTATATTCGCGTCATGAGTCAATCCTAAAATTGAAAAGTGAAAACTCGTGGTTCGGTGGGTGCCACAAATCGGCTCCCCTTAGTTGAAATTTTGCCATAGAGATGACAAAAAATGTACAGCTCTTAAGCAGTTTGTTTCTATTATAAAACATACAACTGAACAGTTGAAAGTTTAACTTCTTCAGACCGGAAACTTTTGAACCCACAAGGCAAGAGAAAATATTTGTAGTACCAAGATATTTGCTGTGTAGCTGCCGGAGCCTAATGAAAAAAGCCGTAACGAATCGGGTAACTGATGCAATTATTGCAATCAGTGGAAGACTTCAAAGCAAAGTTTCGTTAGCATGTGACGGGTTACCGTAAGGCTATTTTCCAACATGCGCAATATATTCAATACCTGGGACGGCCTCGAATTATTTTGACCGAATGCTTTACCAAAAGCGCTGTAATCTGCGGAAATTTTGTATATTATTTTTGTCCACGAACTCAGAACATAGACTCACATCGTTTTATATTATTTTCCAAAACATTAAAACATTGCTTAAGAAGATGAATCCTTCTTCAGTTTAGGAACCTATTCTCGTACCCTACACCACTCTTGATGCAAGGATATATTAAGCTTATAGGAATGTAAACAATATCATACCCATCTGCATCAGATAGAGCGGACTTTTAATATACCGACTCAGAATTCCGATTCAGGAGACGAATCGTTCTGAAACGATCTATTTTATGTTCAACCCACAGATCGCAGTTTTTGCGATATTTTAATGAAATTTGGTACACCGACAGGTTTTGGCCCAAAGACGAAGGCTGCCGAAAATGCTCTAGATACGACAGGCTTTTTCACCGCTTCCCCTATAACATTTACATTTATTTTGAAATGGTGTTACATGAATAATTATATTAAGCGCAATGGAGTAGCGTATTTTATGGTAGGCCGTGTCCTACTATAGGGTTTTTTCTTTAGTTTTTTTTATTATTCATTTTGTTTATTATTCATATAGCTAGTCGGAGAATATAGGATGGGTAGGAAGTTCAGATTGGAAGGAATAGTTGGTAGAGGATAAAAGAAACCGAGAGTAAACTTGGAGAATGTGGAACGGACGAGAAGATCCGTCTCACAGGTAAGGTTAATGAACAGGTAGTCGTCGTAAGATATCTTATGGTGTGTGGACAAATCCACAACGATAACACTATTGACAAATAAATTTTTGCTTTGTACAGCTTTAGCTGTGGGCATATTCGTATAAGAGCAGTTCCTAAATCACCCCAAGCATCTGCTCAAAAGTGTCGAGGGCCTTGGGCATCCTCTCGTCACATATGATGATGATCGTCTGTCTTATGAAAGAAAGTTGCGACTTAATATATACCCCTTGTTAGTTATGAAAAAAAAAAAAAAAAAAAAAAAAACTAATATAACAACACAAATCAATTGGATTATCTAATACGTTGGCCTGCACTTACTTTTATTTTGGATATATATATATATATATATATATATATATATATATGTATATAAAATTCGAACAATTTTATAAGTTATTTTTACATTCTTTCGAAGTACAAATTACATATTATTTCTCTTGTTTTTAATTGTTAACAAACTTTGTTAGGAAAAAGTTGCTAAAAACACGTAACCGAAATTGTTTCAAAAAAATTTCTTCGTTTTAAAGTTTCACCGTTGTTGGCTTTTTTTGTCGATCGTTGCAATTAAGTTTAGAAACAACATACAGAGCAAAATATTTGCGAATAATTGTAGCAAACTAAAGAAAAAAATAAAAAAATGTCGGCTTTTTTGGAAAACAACATATAAAAAAAAAAAGAGGAAAGGAAAAAATTCCAAACGAGAGACATTTCATCACAGTCAAGAAAACATAACTCAAACTGACGAATGGATCTCAAAGCAAAGAAGACAACGTAAAAGTCTTTTTTTTTTATATATATATAATTTTTTTTCTCTCTTATTTATTTGTTTATTTATTTATTTTTGTTTTTTTTTGCTAAAAAATAAAACAATCCAAGATATACGGCAAATAACAAACAATAGAAAAAATATCGAAACAAGGAACGGACAGACAGTATATGAACATCGTATATCAGACGTCGTCACGATAATCATCATCACCATCACCGTCGTCATCGTCATCGTCATCGTCATCCTCAACAGTAACAACAATAACAATAACAAACTTAACTTGCCATAATAATAACAGCAACAACAATAGATACAATAAGACACAGTGAATAAAATAAAAACAACAAATATAATAAAAAAAAATAAACAAAAGTCAAAGAATATATATATATATATATATATATATATACATATGTATGTAGATGTTTGTAAAGTGTATATATGTACCGGCTAAAAGAACAGTAAAGCCATTAAAAACGATTTATCTGCAAAGCTCCGAAAAAAGATGAATGTGTACGAGAGCAACAGTAACTCAGAGAAGACTCTCAAACAACCGAATAACTGACAGACAAGCGCAGAAACTGACAGATATACACTGAAAGACAGGCTAAAGGACAGACAAACGCGTAAGACCGTCATCCTCGT
>NW_023998427.1:3438554-3511980 GCF_014805625.2 Glossina fuscipes
ATCATCATCATCGTCATCATCGTGCTCATCGTCATTGTCATTATCATAATCATTAGCGTGCACCATTGCGCATACAAAAGACATCCAGCCAAGCTTAACATTAACTAAAGCAATAAACAGCAGCAATATGAAAAAAAAAAAGAAAAGAAGAAAATTGCTATTGGTACAGTTGGTTGTTGTTGTTGCTGCTGCTGCTGCTGTTATTGTTGCTATTGCTGCCATTAGGGAAGAAAGAAGCAAAAGCACAAAACACAAAAACACAAAAAACGATACACAATACGAGGAACGTCATTATGTTTGGAATTTAAGGTATCTTCGCGTACCTTTCGATTTTTTTTTTTTTTTTTATTTTGCTTTTTTATTTAGCGATCTGAAATACAACAAAAAGAAATAAATAGGAATGGAAAAGGAAGGTTTTTATAGTCACAATGCACAGCGCATAAAAGGTAGCTTTGATGCCATAGCATATAGCATTTATTCATACATCAACACACCTATATAGGTGACTACATATATATAAATGCGTCTACAGAAATACGGTTGAAATTATCAAAATATTGCAACTTAATTGTGGCCTCAAAAAATGAAAGAAAAAAAAAAAAAAAAAACAATAGCAATAACAAAAAAATTAAATAAATAAATAACTTTGAAAAAGTGAGAAAAAGTTCCAAAAACAGATACGAAAAAATTATTTAGAAATAAAAATGAAACTGAAAAGAGACAAGGGAGAAAAAAAAACACTTGTAAAAAACTTCCTTTTAAGTTAACAGGTAACTGGTTTCGGTCTTAAGTCTTTCGTTTTATTTTATTTATTGATATTTTTCATTTTGGTTCATTTTTTTTTTTTTTTTTTTGTTTTTTTTAAATCCTTTTTTGTCCTTTTTTGTTTATTTATTTTTTTTTTTTTTCAACGGAATTTGGAAGAAATGCGGCTCTTAACTTAACAATATTTCTAAAGTGTGCATATATGAGCGTATATTTATATGTATGCATGGATGTGTGTATATATGTATGTACGTATACAAATTTAATTATTCAGCAATTATTGAAATGTGTCCGCGGGAACTACTTTTTAAAAATCATTCAATAACTTCGTAATTAGTTTCATAATGAGTTTTAGTGAAAACTCGTAAAACGAAAACTTATTTATATAAAAAGAAAAGAAAATAAATAAAACAAATTAAACCACTCACATCTTAACTATCAACATATAATGCATAGTGTGTTTAAAGATAGGTCTAACAATCTGCAATAATCAAATATATGTTAGAGATATTGCGAATCGAACACACATTCGTTTCATGCATAATTCATGGGTTGTCACTAGGCTAGCAGTTGCTAAAAATCATGAAAGCGTCGTTTTCAAAAGTTGTCATTTTTCTTTTGAAATCGAAGAAATGTGTTACTGAAACTAATCAAATGTCTTCTCGATAATTATACTCCAAATGCATTAGAGAGAGCTTCAATAAAGTTCAAAGTTCGGCAGTTTGGTGCAACATTTAATGGAGACCTTCGCTAAACGTGATAAGAACTCGCAACATCATTAAAGGTTAGGCAAGCAATTATTCGTATACGGAAAGTAACGGAAATGTGAATGAGAGCAGATGTCGTCACCAATGAAAAATATAATGCCTTTTTCAGTTACACGTACGAATTGCAAGATAAGATTAAAGCGAATCCGATTTTTTATAACCCTTCATATTGAGAATGTTGGCTAAAGCCAATGTATGCTTAGTATGAAAGTTTGGCGTAGGGCAATTCTGGCAAATCCAACAAAAAAAAAAAGAAAGAGTAGTAACCAGTAAGCGAAGCATAAGAGAATTCCTTCCCAATTACTGCAGCGCACCGTGATTGCAAAATTTTTATTCATAAATCTATTGACATATAAAAGTGGTGTCAAGTTATTCAAGCAATAGTCCTTGTATGCGACCTGAATGATTCCCTCGGCAAAGTATGATAAAAGTACGCGTATGCGCTCATTCAAAGATCCAGAAACTTGTGCTGAGGAAAATTCCGCCAGAATAATGTATACCTTTGCGTGCAACTTGAATGAAAGGCCAGGCTTGATATAGAGAAACAGAATTGTGACTGGAATGAGAAGATCCACCCATCCAATGATTATTTCATATCCCTCAAGCCCCTTTGTGTAAAAATATTTATGTTCAGAAAGCTATGATTATCTGTTTAGTTTCTTTCAAAATTTTAAGAGATTAGTTCGAGTTCTGTCAAGCTATGACCATCATCGAAACATGGGAAGTATATTGATTTTGTCAAAACGCTCGTAAAACCCAGAAAGAAATTTCAGAAACCCCTAAAGGACATCTATGTTTGTTCAGAGCATGTCTGCCTGTCCGTTAGTACAATCTCTGGTAGAAACATTCTCCTGGGCGCAAACATTAAGCTCTCTGTTGAAAACATGACACGACAAGTTTGCTTGTTGTAGTGATGCGCCTTAGTTGGTATTGAAAATCGGCCAAATGAGCTACGTAAACTGAAAGCACCTCTGTTCACTAAATTAAAAAATAATTGATCTCTTGCCCATTGCACCCCAAACTGCCACACGCTATGGTATGTGTGCAAAACTTGGCCACGCTTAGTCATTATTATAGAATATCATGGTATCGTTTGTTTGCACAGATTTGCTTTATAATGCACAGAACTGCTGAGAGAACTGAGTTTTAAATGCCTCTAAACGTGTCCGTCTGTCCATCCACTCCTCTGCCGCACTGCGCAGTATCTGTGTGATAAAAATCATTTCGTTCATAAAACAAAAACATCGCCTTCGCATTTGTAATGGAGTTGGGAAATTAACCCAAACCGACCAAAGAACATGCCTGCAATGCTACATAAAGTTAAAATACATTTTCTCAATACTCATTCATATTACAATAGACATATACAAATGATATAAATTTCCACTTTTATTCGACAAAAACGGAAAAAATTTACCACGCCCAGGATATAAAACATAAAAGTTAGTATTTTCGCTATTTTTTAACATTTTCTACGATAACAGTGATGGGTGACATGAAAGGTTCGATTGAAACCGAATATAATTTTTTTTACTTAGTTGCCCCCTTAAGAAAAATAAGTATTTGAACTCTATCAGATAACGTTGCTATGTTACTTTATATAAACATAGTAACATGTAATTGTAAGCGGGTCAATGGTTGGATTTTCTTTTTGTAAAGGTTCCGCAAGACCTTTATAAGCAATGATCAACATTTATTAACGCAAACGTACGTACAGATCGTTTTTTGATTATATGAAAATACGCGCAAAATATTACATAGTACAACAATTCTTTTCTTACTGGCATGCAACACTGGATGAATTCATTAAAATAATTCATTATAAAAAGACGGGAAGAAGTCATCTCTATGCGAATTGTTTTTTTTTTTTGTTGTTGCTTGTGCTCTTCGACCATTTTCAAACTATTTTAAAATACATTGCCATTAATTATGCAAAACGTAAAACAGAAAAAAACTTTTTGTTTTTGTTTCCTAATTATGAATTTTTATTCATTAATGTATATTATTATGCGGATACCATATGTGGATGGAAAAATGAAAAGTATTTAAACTGAATTGAATCATTTACGTTCGACGGAATATCACAAAAATTTTTTATAGTAGTGAAGGGAAAAGAAAGTATATCTATAGGCCACTAGCCGCTAGTAGCTCTTCTATTAAAGAAAAGCAAAAGCAGATTAACGAAAACGTTTGCAATTAAATTAAGTCGGATCGTTATCGTTATCGTTATCTGCGGTCAATATGTAAATAAAAAAAAATAAGGACAGTATAGTGGGCCACTGTCCACCATTATTAAATACTCTACGTCACCCTACAACTATTCATGTAACGGCTTATTAAAATTGGGCGTTATACGGGAAGTGGTGATATACTAGCAAGTTGAGGGCCGCGGGTTGTATAGAAGAAAACAAGACGGACTGACAAACTTGGAACCATACCCTTTTACCAGAAAAGGTGTAGGGTATAAAAGGAAATTTTTAATGTTTTGTCAATTTTAGTGCAGGGAACATTTTACTCGCTTATAAAATATTCTTTTTAACGACCAATGAGAGATGATTTTCAGTAGAGGTACGAGAACTAAAGTATAGGGTTGAATTTGTGTCGATTTATCTGTTATAGTTTACGACTAATGAGCAAAAAATCTATATTTTATTCCTTCTGAAAAACACAGGTGTATCCACTCTTTTGGCCCATTTTTAATAAGAACCTCCCGCAGAAGAAGAAGAACTTTCAGTGTTTCAGATTATTTACAATAGACATTGTACCGACGGACAGGCCGCTAGACGGGCACGCTTAAATCGATTTAGAATTTATTGCTGATCAAGAATATATGTACTTTGTGGGGTGTCTGATACTTCCCAATGGACGTTGCAAACTTTTTGCCAAAATGAATATACCCCCCATCAGTAAGTTGATGGGCATAAAAAATATCATATGTGATGTGCGAAAGTGAAGCCGAGTGAAAAATGTAAATTCTGGATAAATTCGATTCGTTTTTGGCGAATTCTTTATTCGAATTCTCGACATCAGTCTTAACGATTAGCCCCAAAGAGGCCAACTCAAGCTGATTGATCATTTGCTAGGCAAACAAATTCTTTTCGACAGCCTTGTAGCTTGTTAAGAACGGGCGACAGAGAAAGTTGCGGAACCATTTTTCTTTACCATTATTGCTACTATGATTATTATTATTATTATTATTATTATCATTATTATTATTATTATTATTATTATTGTTGTTGCTGGTACTATTGCTCTTGCTGTTGTTTTCGCTTTTTAAATAAAATGCAAAGCGATATAATTTGTAAAATAAAAAGACAGACACGCACACTTTTACATAAATTGAAGAATAGGTCGCAGTCATTAATCAACAGATAAGACATAATTACGGCCCAGAAAGGCACATTAATTGAAATGTGATTCAATGCAAGCGAACCCGGACTCCACGTAGAAATACAAACGTAACAACAAATATTCGCTTATAAGCACGCATACCAATCTAGATCTCATTCAATAGTAAAAAGTTGAAAACAATAAAAAACTGATTATTAAGTTTAATGATTATAAAAATAATAAAAATGAAATGAAATGAAAAAAAAACCCTGAGAAATGTGTAAAAAATTTATAATTTATGATTTTTTTTCATGATTTTTAGTTCTTTACCTTTTGTCTGGCATTTCTCCTTTAAAAATATAAATTAAAGTTTAAAGCGTTAAATATTGCGATTCGTTACATAGTCAGCGATTGAAGCGTGAAAGTAAAAAAAAAAAAAAAAAAAATACTACAACAATAGCAAACCAACATAGAGTATATAACGGATAGCTGCGCTACGCAAATGTTGAGTTTCGCTCTCTTTCCTCTGCTTATTCTTCTTCGTCGTCCTCTACGTCTTGTTCTTCTTTAGCTGATCTACGTAAAAAAATTATTTATGATTTGTTTTAAAGTTCTCAGTAAACTTGAAAAAAAAAATTAAGAACAAAACTCGTCTATAAAAACTACAAATTATGCTTAAAAACAATATAATGAGAATTAAAATGAAAATGATGATCACGATGATCAGGTTAATGATGATGACGATGACGATGACGATGACGAGTTATTGTTATTTGTCGTCAGTATGCAAGTTCGATTCGAAATTTGTACGGATGTTTGTAACTGCTATACGGATTTAAAGTGCACTTTTATTGTTTCACCCGATTCAGAAACATTCGCTCGATCGCTTCGCTTCTCTATGTAATATCGCTTTCAACTGTTATACTCACCACCGAACGATGAGGAGTATATCCATTTTATCCAAACGTTTCCAACGCCCCAAAAAGAAACTTCAAAGATCCCACAAAATATAGATATGTTCTTGATCAGCATCAAATGCTGAATCGATTTAGGAATGTCTGTCTGTCCGGGCAACCGTCTGCGTAATGTCTGTTGTTAGCATTCCCCTGGTCGCAAAAATGAGGTTATCGACTTCAAATCTGACAGGAACATAGGAACATAGGAGTGCGCGCAGGCTGGTATTGATAATAAATCAAATCGGTCGAAGGACACGCCTACACTGCTACGTAAACTGAGGACAAATGGTTTTTTTGATCATTACTAATAAGCTATAGCAGATAAATGCACAAAAATTTTAACGTATATTTTATTGGCGATGTCGTAGTACCTCAAAACAATGGAAAAAATTCACCACGCCTACCCACCATTATAGCGTGTCATAAGTTAAGTTTTTTCCATTACCGTTATAACGCGCCAAAAAGAAACTTCCAAACTCATTAAGGAATATAAGTTCTTGGCCAGTTTCAAATTCAGAATGCACCTAAGCATGACCCTCTGTTCGTTTGTCCATCTGTCCGTCTGCTTAATTACGTAGTATCTGCGGCAAACATTCCCCCCTTCAAAAAAATGTCGATATCGCCTGCAAGTTTGCAATACACTATATGAAAATGACTCAGACCACAGGCCTACGCAACAAAAATCGTGAACATAAGCAGTACAACACAAACGACATATATATTTTTCACTTTTATTCTGAAACTAGGAAAAATTATTCATCTCCACCCAATATTGCCCAGTATGAAAATGTCGATCTTTTCCTTTTTTAAGTCTTTTTCAAGTTAACGGTGTTGAGTATAAAAGATTCGGTCAGAACCGAACACAATTTTCTTGCTTGTTTTCTATCTGCATTGGGTTTAATTTTTATTAGTTTATGCCGGAAATCGGTAAAGAATAATAAGATCTTTGACTTGATCATTAAGTTGACCGAAGTCAGTTGATCCCTCTTCCTGGTAAGTGATTCCATGAAAAATGTATCTGTCTATGAAAAAAAAGTATATAATTTTTCGTCTTTTATTACGAAAATGAAAGAAGAATTGCTTTAGGCAAGCTGAAGTAAGGCATTTAATGGTCTGCCCTGGCTGACTAAACCGTTCTTAGTTGTGTCTTTTGTTACTTTCGTTTTCCTTATTCGCTAAGAGTTCCGCTAATGACACAAACGAGAAGGGAGTGATATGATACATTGTGTATGTTAGAGCATATGCTTTAAAAAGCGTACATTCATTGCTTGTATTAGCAACAGTGCTTTTACAACGTGCAGGTACAACGTAATTTTACCATTCATTCCATTTATGGCACTTATCCTGTTGCTGATCAATTTAAGTCTCTGATTATACGCCTCGCAATTTTTAAACTTTAAAAATACCTCTCATCGGCTTACAAATATGCTTGCTGTGGTTGAAAACTGGAGCTACTTCGAAAACCTACCATTAAATAAATTGTGGCCTACAACACTTTCCGATTAAGACTGTTGCAAAGAGAGCCAATCGCGCGTGAGCTAAAGACCACAACTTATGTAACTAACCGCCGTGGAATTTCCTTTTCACACTAAACCCTGTTTTCCTTACTGTAAAATCCTTTCTATCAGTGAAAATAGAATCAGAGGAAAGCATGTGTACCGATCCGATGGAAGTGAAGTAAGTAAAATTATCAAAAAGTACTCAAACTGTAATACATTCAGTCGATCAGAAAAAGCAAGCAAGGGATAACGAGAAGTTCATCTTTAAAAATTTAAAAATTAGCCCGAACTCTTATATAAAACTTGGATCCATTAAAATAAATTAATTGGTCATCGTGACTCTATCGCGCTGTTCACCTATTTTTGTCGTAAATTGCCAATCATTCTTCTGGCAAGTCATTTTAAAACGAAATTCATTGAGGACGAAGCTCGACGAAGACCATTTTTCACGAAAATGCCTGCACGTCTGAACACAATCTAATATATCAAACCGTAAGCTACTGCAAATTACATAAAGCATTCTGAGCTGCTTACTGTACACATTAACGATTGCACAAAATACGTAACGAACAACACACAGTGTTCACATATTTGATTAGCGATTATTACCTATTTTTTTTATGGCTTTCGTCCACGTAAATATTCGAAGGACCAATAAGACACCAACGTTCAGTAACGATAACTAATGGCCCGATTATACCGCCAGGCCGAAACTTGCATTAAACTATGACTCGTTGCACTTGGACGGGTTTTTCAGCTATTTTCGTTGGCTTTTCCAAGCACCAGATTTAATCGTTTTACTCATCCAAGTACACAAAAGGGGTGCAAAAAAGTCCTCGAGTCCTCCAGAATTACTTCGCAATGATTTTCACGACTTTAATACGATCTACACGTGCGAACTCTCATCGCAATGAAAATTGCAACAATATCTTGTTAGTTCAAAAATAGTGTAAAATTCCGCCGATTCAAGTTTTGAAAATTTTTCGATTTAATAGGTTTGATATCGGCCAAAACACTGAGCTGACACAGTCGTGATGGGTGATTGTGTGTGTGTGTGTTAGTAATGGAATAATAAATTTAATGTAACTGCTTCTCTCTGATCGATTAAAAAAATATAAAAAGTTACCGTTTTTTCGAGGATACGGATACCCATTGAGCAAAGAGGAAACTTCTTAGATCGTATAAATGCATAGCTCAAGTTTCGCATTTGTTTGATTCGTAACGCTTTATCAAGCTCTCCGCTTTTATGCATATAATGCATACACTTAATCTTATTTAGCCCTTTTCTACATTTTTTTTTTTTGTTGGAATTTCCATCTGATTTTCATCTTTTTTTTTTTTCAATATCGTAAAATTTTTTGAATTTATAAATTAATATGACATTTGTTACCTTTGTTACAGGTCAACAAGTAGTTAAAGCATTTTTTTTTTCTTTGTTCTCTGGTTCAACCTTTACGTATGTAGTGGTTTCATGAAAAAATAAAAACACAAACGTAAAACGTAAAACGATTCAAATTCAAGTTTCTCGGAAATTTTTAGTACATATTACGTTTGGTATTTATGCGTAAGTTGAATAAGCGTATCATGCCAGGCTTAAATACGCTTCTGAGGAATTTTTTCATTTATCTTTCTTTCTTATTAAAGATCTTACATAATACTTTTAAAACTGTAAACTTTATATGAAAATTCTCTAGCGTTTAATTGCAAGCATTTTTTCTGACTTAATATATATAACGAGAACGCAGAAGCCATGTAGTATTAGGTCAAATGTAAGTTAAATTAAACTAAACTAAAGCTTAAATATGCATAACATGTATATATCTTTGATTAGCGTGCCATTTGTCTGTCTACTTATATGTTGAAGTGACTGCAATGCCTTGATCTTATATTATTTGCTTTTACTTTCATTTTTTACTGTACTAAGAAGCAGCACAATTGTCTTCCTTTTCAAACGAAAATTCGATGAATCACACCTCAAGCATTTATAGGGACATCAAGTAAGCGTTTTTTATACCTTGGTAAATAAAGTCATTGAAAGTTCGTAGCTTAGTACAGTAAGCCAATGCTCCAACATATCCCCAAAGTAAAAAGTCCACTAGAGTTACATAGCATGATCTCTCTGTGTTCAGCTCCCATAAGCATTTTTCGAGATTACACAATCATTTAACTTCTCTCCCAATAAATAGGATTTGTCACGAAATGTGTGGCATGTCGCACCATTTTATTGAAGCCACATATCGTTTAAGCCGAAATCATCTTATTTTTGCCACAAAAAGTTAGCCATCATGTTTCTCTATTAGAGATAATTACAAGACCATTTCCATGCTTAAAAACGACACTTTCAATCTATAAAGATTAATTTTTGTGGACGCACAGGTTTTTTATGAACCTCGGATAAGTTTTCTTCACACCAAAGAAATCATTTAAACAACTATGACCTACTAAACGTAATTGTGGGTTCGCTGTTTTCAAAATAAGTTTTAACAAGTTCTGTATGCATTGTTGTCCCCAAATAATGCCACGATCCAAACAATATATTTGATGATGAAATTGATGATAGTAACTTCCCTCGCAAATCAATCGGATCGATCGGAACTTGTTTGCAGTAAGCTTCTTAACAACTCTGACAGATATTGGCTAGAAATTTCCCACTAACACGTGCTTTTATTTATAAATTATTAGTGATAATATTTTAAAAATATTCGTATTATTTCTCATTCCGGGATATATTTCATATATCCGGGACAAAAAATGCACATTTTCAATATTTGACTCTTCGGCTTGCGATGATGCAAGCTCCAGCAATTATTTGGACGGACGGACAGGCATAAAATCCTTGATAAGCTTGTTTGCCTGTTACAAGCAGAAAAAAGAAAATACGTCTTTTAATGGCTGCTCAGGAATATTCCAACAAACTCTTGCGTAAATTCCGCTTACGGTTTCGCTCGTAAAAACTTCCTGATCGGATATCTTTGTTCATAAAATAATGTTTTTTCATTGCCTTATTCAAAAGAACAAAAAAAAAAGAAAAAAATGTGTTATATAGTTTCGTAAGTTACTCTTCACGAATGTGACATTATGCGTTAATTGTATCATGTTTAACCAGTAGCTTCTGTGGCGTAACATTCTTTGGTTCGAAGCACCATGCTTTGTCTGGCGTTATAACGTGTTCGTGACGTTTCTGGTGTCCAATACAGTAGACAACCCCGCATTCACATAGGATATTTACTCATCCCTTGGCAGAATCTGCCGGAATCAGTATCTGAGATCTCTATGTTTTTCACACTGACGGCTGAGAGAATTATGAACAGTTCCTCCTGAACAGCTCCTTCTTAATTCCAGTTGCTTAATTCCCATTGTTAGTATTATAAGTCTTCTCGTTTGCCCGTGCCCAGCGTTTTGCTTCTGATGGCACTGCGAGTTCCTCTGTCTCCATTGCGATATCAGCCTATTATTATAACGTCTGCGTACGCTACAGAAGGTTCCTGGACCTACTATGGTCCCTTGACCTTTCAGCTAAACAGCCCGTCAGCCCGTCTTTAATATTCGAATGGCCATGGTTCATGTTATGTGCATGCCATTGTGTTTGCCCAGCTCGTTCAAGGTTTAGAGGCACTTTAACACCAGCCTAGATGTCATTGCATACGTGAAGTATACCCCTCCTGAACACAACGAACAAAGACGAAACGATTTTGATATTTAAAATATAGCCGCAATGCCAAAGAAAAAAATGTATTCCCTTCTAGAGATGTATGTATGCTCGCTAGTTATATAGTTAACAATAAATCGAAATAAAGAAAAAAAAAAAAAAGATATAATTAAGGAATACAAGTTTAAAGCGAAATTATTTCACCAGAAACTTGTCTACATTTCCTATGAACTCTTTCAAGGTTTAAAAAAATATTCCAACCTTAATCGTTTTAGAAAACTTTACTGCTATAAAAAAGGTAAAAAAAAAAAAAGAGTTGGGAAAAAATGTAACATTGTAATAAAATGATTCATAGCAATCGCTTTTTTCATATCAAGCGACAGTTTATGGTTTTATGATTGCTCGCTCAGCTCATCAACGTAACAGAAAATTAAACTGATTCATCATGTCGTTTGTCACCTTCGCAAGCATCGGAGATGCTTGAACACATATATTCTCAGACAGCAAACAGAAATCGAAGTAAGATTTACTTGTTGAAATTTCCCCTTTGCTACAATTTCCAAAAATTGCTGAAATTGCGGAACTTGAGATACAATACTAATATTGGACCCGTGCACTCTAAGTGCTATTCCGCGAATCAACTTTTAAAATGACCATAAGTCATACCCTATAGTATTAAAATTGAATGAAAAAAAAAATTAAAATTAATCCAAACAAGAAAAATTTCAAAATATCGCAATAAGGCTTAAGTGCATTAAACATGGGCCTTCAACGCTAATTAATCAGCCAATTGTGCTAATCGTATCGAATATAACCTTCAAGCAGAAGTTTGAGCAGACTTGAGCAGAATTGAGTTGGCGGTGTACTTTTATACCTTCGTCCGTCCGTTCGTCCGTCTGTCCGTCCGTTCATCTGCGCATCCCCCACTCTTCACTCTCATTATTGATTAGTAAGTAAAGTTGAAAAATAGCTGCAACTTGCCCTTTAATTCTTCAGTTGATGACCTAAAATTGGTCTTCAAAATGCATGTAATTTACCAATAAAACCGCATCACTTGAAAATTTTTTGTTGAACCGTTTGAGTCCCAGACAATCACGCTTGTTTAATTTTATGTCCAGAAATACCAAGCGGCGCCGTAGCGCTTAATTTTTTGTCGAGAAATACGAAAATTATAGAGAAACAGCACCAAAAGAAAAATTTTTATTTTGTAATATATTATTGCATTATTATAGTACTATTTCATCTATTGTAAAATATACTATTTATGTTTAAAGGCGCTGTGTGATCTACTTGCGTCAGTAAGTCTGAGCGCTCGACTTCGACAATACGTAACGCGCCGCCAGTTGTCCGTAATGCTCGAAATGTTCTGGGTTTTCTCGACATAAAATCTAAACAGCGCGATCGCGCTGCTTCTCACTCAAACGGTTAAATATTTGTAACAATTATTTTGATCTTTTAGTAGATATCGATCTAAAATCCACAAGCAATATTTTCTGTTTGGTCGTCCACAAATTCTGATCGTTGTAAGCAGATTCTAAAATCCGATATGCGAAATCTTTATGCTGAAATGTTCGGTGCTCTTACTTGTGTTTGACGTGTCTGTCTGTCTGTCTCTCTCTCTCTCTCTCTCTCTTTCTGTCCTGATTTAGAATATTTTTATTTCAGTAAATTTCAGCAAATTATAATATGTTATAGCATTGTATTCGAGCAAGGTCGACCGTTAAATACCCTACACCACTTCGTCGTGAGCTATTAAAACTTTTATCTTATTTGAAGATAAAGACATCCTTTTTATCAGAAATACTAAACATTGGACTTAGGTGCCGCAAGAGCGTCTATTTTCTTTTACGAACTTTTATATATACGAAGATATTTAAAGTACTTGATCCAAATTTTCTACCTCTATTGAATGAGTTAAAATAATGGTTTTCATTAATTTACGTCGAGAAATGTCATAAATCGGAAATTATCTTCACATAAATAAGTCATTATGTAGGGAATGGTCCCAAAAACCGTACGATCCGATCTATTTTTAGTGGAGTTTGTTTTTGAGCCAAAGTATGTCAGTCTTAATCGAAATGTCTTCGAACATTAAAATGCATTCACGGACATCAAATAAACGGGAGGGCATGTAGGCGGCAATGCTTACGTGGATTCAGAAAATGATTTTGGTTCGATTGATGTAATAAAAGACAAATTCTCTGGATGTTATTCATGTGCTTAGAATAAGAAAGTTTAACATTCTTGTTTTGTTTTAGTTGAAGAAAAATTGCAATCTTGTTCTTTGAGGTCTAGAAATCGAGACCTTTTCATCTTTAAGTTTCATCTTCATGACTTAACGCTGTAACGACGAAATGTCAGATATTCAAGGGAAGCTATCAAAAGCTCAATCTTCATAATCTGTACACTCACCACAGAAAGATGACACACATCTCGAAATACTCATTCAAAAGATTTGTGTATACACGCGATGGATACCATCTTGTTGCCTACTAGAAACACTCCTTTCGTGCGTATATACATAAATATATAATTTTCGTTCTCATCTAAAATGATTCGATTTGAAATTTGACAAAAGCAATTATATCACCACAATCACCACAAAACTCGGTACAGGAACAGGGCAGGCTCAGCCGAATTGACATGCCCACTATTACCGATTATTAAACTTTCAGTTGAGGCGCTGTACATCTCAAATTCGCTTTAAAGCGAAAGCAGCTTGCCGATCAGCTTTCTATTTTCTGTACCTTCTATATTTGTTACGCTTCACGCCGTTCATAATGCGGTTGAAGTATATTCACGAAACTGCTAACCAAATGAGCTGATGACTATGCTCTACATTTACACTGATGATTAATGCTCTACATCCGGGTGACTCCACCTTAATTCCAGCCGACGATTTAGAATCATTTTTTGATCCATTTTTGGGGACGTCTGTGCACATGTCTACCTGATGTCCGTCCACACGTGTCTATATTCATGCTATAGATTACAATTTTCAAAATATTGTGATAATCTTTCGTGCTCTTGTGTTAAGGCAACAAGGAGAAATACTAGTGAAAATGGATTAAACCATTCAAACCATTTCTACTAGCATTTACGACATAAAGCCACATTTCAGAAATTTGCGATTTTAAATATCGACAATGTCGACAAAAACAGATGAAGAATAGTATGTCGGCGCCGTAATTAAATGTAGATAATTTAGATCGGATGGGACTATTTTGTGAATGTCCTCTCACATAGACACTCGTAGAAAAGAGAAATCTTTACACGCTAACCGGATAAAAATTTTAATACAATGTTTATAATAGAAATTTGTCGGAAATAGCGATATGATACATACGTTTACTGTGTGAAGTTCGGACCAAATAGGTATATTTTTTCGTTCCCTTGTCATATGAGGGTACTAATAGAAAATGAGCCCTCGTAAGACAACAAAATGTAATTAATGTGAAAAATAGTCGTAGAATTATATAACGGGAAATGTATATGGAATTTGAAGACCGGCCTTGTCCAAATATAACGTTTTAATTTGTTTTTGCTTTGAAATAATATGAAGCGTTTTTTGCTATATAGAAAATTACTTTTCTTCTCCTTTCAGATTACAAAGCTACTGCCGCTCATCGAATCGAATTGTTCAAACCGAGCACGATTCTTGCTATGCTCGTCACTTTTCCCATTGTGTACACCCGATGTACCACGTCCTGTTACTGCTTGCAAATCGCTTTGTGAAACCGTAAAAACGGAATGCTCGCCGCAAACAGAACTAATGCAGCTATGGCCGGACTTTTTGAAGTGTGAAAACCTACCTCAACCGGAAAAGCAAGAGTTATGCATGCAAATACCACAAGAAACCGTAAACAGCAAAAGTGAAACTCTATCTTCACCAGAGCAAACACTGTCAGCTGACCCGTTGGCTACTGCAAATCATTCCCCAAATCGTCAGCTGCAAATACCCCAACAAGTAGTCAATGGTCCTTCTAGCGGCCACTTCTATTGGCCTTGGTTACCTTCGCATATACAAAAACCTGTAAAACTGGCCGCGATCTGTCCCTATAATTTTACGGTTAATCCTTTAAATGCCGATGAATGTGTTCCGCAATGTAATCGCGACGCATTTCACACTACGCAACAAAAAAAAACAGCGGAAAGTTTAATTTTAGGCCTCTCAGCGATATGTTTTGTTTTGACATTATTTTCATTGGTAACATTTTGGGCTGAGCCGACTAGATTTGGCTATCCGGAGAGACCTGTACTTTTTCTATGCCTATGCTATAATTTATTTAGCGTTTGCTTTTTGGAGCGCATAGTATTTCATAACTCATCGCGGGCTTTCGCGTTACTCGAAGATCCTATGAATCGAGCCCATAGTCCGGCTTGTAGCTTGACGCCACCATGCTTGGCTTCTTACATTACCACAAGTTATTTAAGTTTATGTGCTGCCACCTGGTGGTTGATATTTGCCTTATGCTTTTATCTTTCCTCGCATAAGAAGTGGTCTTCTGAAGCGTTAGAAAAAAAATCCGGTCTGTTTCATGTTTTGGCTTGGGTACCACCACTGGCACCCCCTATAGCGGCTTTGCTAATGGAAAAAGTAAAACCTAACGAATTGACGGGTATGTGCATGGCCCCTGGATTTGTCGAAATTCCTGCAATAATGTTATTGTTATTGGGCTTTTTTTTCACTTTAAGAACTGCAAAGTCTCTGCACATTTTACAACAACAAATGTTGCCGACATTTGGTCATCAGAGATTTTCAGAGATACGTAAAAGATTTTTAATCTTTTCACTAGTATTTTTCACGCCCACTTTAATAGGAATAGTTGCAACATTTTTTGAACGCTATCCGACTACTGTGCCCGTGTGTTCTACATATGAAGATTGTGGTTCGCCTGCAGTGTTAATGGCCTGGCCGACCTTGATACGCTTGTTCTTTCAATTAGCTGGTGGCACGTTAACAGGCATGTGGGTGTGGTCGCGTAAAACGTGCGAATCGTATCGCAGTCGTTTGGTACCCACACCCACCTCTTCAATGACAAATACCACTACCAAATCGATAGTATCTTTGCCCAAAAAACACATACACACCACTGGCAAATCCGTGATGAGCGCCCCTCTATATAGTGGCATTAATTTTCATAACGTTCCCGTTTATACTTCTTATATGCAAAGAGTGTAGTTTTAAATGCAGTTATGAAAGGAAAGCCAATAAGAATCATTGAACCCAATGTACCCAATGTATATAAATTTGTAGTGAGTGATTTTTTTTTAAAACAAACCACATGATTATTTCTCTACATTAATAAGTACCTTAACGTTAGCGTCTTTTTTTCCGCAATTTATTCGTGCATATGTAACAAACTATTCCAATTATTTTATTTTATAAATATATTCTCTTTGATATATATATATATATATATATATATTGTACTTTTTTTATTATAATATTTTTAATGTGCTTTAGTATTTTTATATATTTATATATATACTTATATATATACATTTTATATATTTATATATATTTATATATATATATATATATATTTATATTTTTATATATATATATATATGTTAGCATTAATTTATTTTATTTATTATTATATTTGATAAGAGCATTCAATCTGTACATCAATTACGAAATAAAAAGTATTATACTAATATAATGTATATAGAAATGCATACATTTATGTACATAACAGTTGTATGTATGTATTAAGTTAATTATAAAAATTAGCAAAAAAAGAAAGAAAAGAAAAATCAATATTTAAAAGCTACACAATTAAGAGAAGTAAATAACTTATCTAAATAAACTGAAATAAAATTTTAAAAAATTTAATTAAGAACAGAAGAATAGCGAATGTTTTATTCGGGAGCTAACTCTCTAAAGGTTTTGATCATATGAAAAAGACAACTCAATCTTTTCGCCACACACTAGATTTTACCATCTGACACGTTCCTACCTAAACTGAAGACCTGTTATCTAAATCAAAAACCATTTTCTTTCACTGCTTTTATTGATGAATTTCGAGATCTTTGAATTATGCACGATTTTCGGATCTGAAAACCACAACTAATCTCTAAAGAGTGTAAATGAGATCGAACGGAATTCAGGAAGCAGACGAATATTGCTCAAGAAAGTTCCCTATTGAAACTGAGGAATGCTTGTACATTCTTTGTCGTATTCCCGATCAACCCAATTACATCATCCGTACCAAAATTGCATCAATATATTGCCCGTTGTAGCTGGAGAAATGGCTCGATCATTTTTCTATCGTTTTCAGAGCACAAGTTGGGACAGGTTTGCTCGTTTACGTGCGAGGTTCATAAAAGTTAGGCTCATCATTCAGAATCGCCACGACAATTTTCATATATATATATGCAGATTCCAGTCAGCGAACGTTCAATGAATGTATAGGAAGGTCTCCTAGTGTCTACCTGCCTAAATGTCATCGCCTTAGATAATCCAATTTTGAAACAAACTTCTAATTAGAGCAATTCGATTCAATCGATCTGCAGATCTGCAGTTTGTATAGAAATAGGAAGTAAAAAATTATATCCACCGGCCTATATGTGTAGAATAATTTTGTGAAAATTTACATGATGTGTTTGTTGTAGTTTATGAGCAACGAGCAAGAGAGAGAACGAGAGAGAGAGAAAGTAAAGGTGTCCTCAATTTTGGTTGTACAGACGTGCGGGCTTTGTAGGCGTGTTCTTCGATTTCTGTGAGGCACTTTCAAACTCTTGCAAATTTTTGAGCAGTATCTTCTTTTTTTGCGAACGGGAAAATGGTACACCACAGACACTACAGACACTACTTGTTTAGGTCCATTTGAGAATTTGAGACTGGCCAAGAACTAATATACGTACCTTGCGAGCTTTTCGAAGCTTGCTTCTGCGCCTTTTCAAAAATTATTGAAAGAAAGTTAATTTTTGATAAAATGGTGGGTATAAAGTGTTCGTTCACGACCGAATGTAAGTTTCCTGTTATTCTTTTGCCTTTAAGAGTTGGACAAATATAAACCATTAGTGAAACAAACAAATCAAGTATTGACGACACATCAAACTTATATAGTCATTTTGTCTCGTTCTAAACCAGCCTGCCTTTTACTACGCAGGGGAAAGTAATTTTTAAGTTATATTCCTTTCAACGCTATATTCAATATCCAGTCAGTGAAGATGTAGCGAATGTAATTGAAAGCCGCTAGGCCCCGCATTCTTGAATGACGACAGTTTAAGGATGGCTCGAAATGTAAAGTGAAAACATTTGTTGCAAAATTCTTTACAAGAAAGTTGTTACTTGAATATAATAAGAACTCCGAGGAAAGCTAAAGAAGCTGGAAAGTGCATTGTCAAAGCATCGGAATTATACAAAATTTTGCTTATTATTCATCTACTTGGACTTCGCGAAACACGGCAGAAAGTATTTTTTAAGAACGAATAGTCAGGCGTAATAAGTTTGATTTTTATGGCGTTTAAAATTGACTGTTTAACCAGCTTCCGGAAGCTTCTAATAGATTGCACCTAAATAATCTGATTGAATAAAGAAAATGTCGCCATCGAAGTAAAAATATACAATTTCGCTCTTGACCTTGTCGTCACGTTCTCACGCTCCAAGCGTGGTGTGGTTAGCAATCCACGCTTTATTACTTATGCTAATACGATGCAGGAATAAAAACACTCCTATATTCATGTTTTCGAAGCAGCTGCTAGACATCATTCGCCATCTCTCTGTTTGACGCCTTGCGGCGCGTACTGACTTCCCTGACTTTGGAGTGTTCTCAATCTTTGGAGTTCTTTAAATGTGAATGAAAGCCATTCAATCGTAAATATTTTCCTAATTTGACAAATTCCTTTAAGAGTTTGGCATGATTTTTCTATTACATTTTCTAAATCCTTGAAATTATTCCAAGCATTCTTCTCAGAATTTCTATTTACTAAATTTGAACAATCTAAACTATTCATTAGGATTGCATTGCTTCCCTCCATCTTAGTTGATTGCAAGCGATATATGGGACTTAGGCAACAGTCCGAAGTAAGAGGGAAAACATATGCGCAAAGGCAGTTTTGCCGATTCGAAACGACGTAATTTAAGTTCGCAAAGCCTATGAAAAAGAGGTCAATTGTCAGCGTAGTAGTAGTGTCGTTTATAAATAGATTCCTTCAAGTGTTGACGTATTTAACAGATTGATCTTTAGTTAAATTGGTCTTAACTGTTTCCATTTTAATTGCATATGTTGACGGTAAGGAGAGTTTCACGTATTGTTTGACTCTATTCTTTATGCGTTTGCACCAGTTAATGGATATAAGTATCAAGTGTATCCAACTTGAAAATTCACATTTAATTTAAATTTTTTTTTTTTTTTAGTTGTTTTTTGCTAAAATTCTCACTTATGTTTACAAATTGTAAATTACATACGTACTATGTGCTGCAAATTACTATAATTATTCATAATTTTGTAATTAGTCTGTCAACCCTCGGGCATTACAACACAGCACAGCACTTTTTCTTTTTTTTATTTATTATTTTTGCAGCATTCTGTATGTGGTAAGAAAACAGCTTAACCTGATAAGTAAACAAACTTAATTACAGTGCGACCCCGCAGGAGAGAGAGAAGGGAAAAAATCAAATAAGAGAGAAAAAGACAGATAGATGTTTGCAGCACAATTATAATGAGGCTCCAACATAGAGCGACAAGATTGACAAATGGAAGGGAAAAAGGAAAAAAATTCAGGAATGACGACAATACGGTCGAAAAAAGTGTCAAAGGAAGTGAATGAGTGAAAACAAAAACTAGCTTGTAAATGTCATCTCACTACTAAATACAATTGTCATGTTGTAAAAAATGACAATTAGTTCGTTAATTTTCTGAATGTTAACACAAAAACGGCAAAAACGGCAAAAGCGGCAAAAAATGCAAAAAGTAGAAAAAAAGATACAACTTCTTCGACTACGGCGCGCACATTCATCAACGCCAGCGTAAAAGTCAATAACATAAGAAGTGAAATCGCGGTCGCATTACGAAGAATTATATTTACACATACATTGGTCCGTCCGTTCATATATATTCCCATATTTGTCAGGTATATCTTAAAATACAGAGACTGACACATGCAACGACACGAGTACACTTTACTATATGGTTTTCTTACATCTTCATAATCTTGCGGATATATCACCTGTATGATAGACTTTCTAATACATAGGAAGACGAATCGAAGATCAGAAACTCGTCAGTTTCTTTAAAAGAAAAGTACCTATGTGCTTAAGATTGGCTTACGTACTCTTAGTTGCTTTTCTAACAAGACATTTGATAATGAACCGCAGAACAGCGTAAATGCATTGAGGAGAACAAAAGTAAAAAAATCAACCTCTATATATTAGTACTATTATTTGACTATTATTTTCATCATTATCGTTCTTATTGTTATACCCATCGCCGAAGGCCGAAGGATGTATTCATGTTGTCAAAACGTTTGCAATGCCCAGAAGTAAGCATCAGAGACCTCACAAACTACATATATTCCTGATCAGTGTTAAATCCTAAATCGATTTAAGCATATCCGTCTATCCGTCTGTGTGTCCGTCCGTCTGTCTAATCCCTGTTGTACTCCTCCATACTCCTGGCCGCAAAAACGGAGCTATCGACTTCAAATTTGGCAGATATATTGGAGGCCCTTGCCTCCATTTGAACGCATCTTCTATAGCCGATGCTGCAGCACCTGCATAAAAATGGAAAAAATTGACCACGCCTACCCAGCATCATAGTGTATCGAAACTTAATTTTTTCTTCAATAACTTTGAAAGGGGACGAAACAGGCTTCAAAAATCCTACGAGGTATATGAATCCTTAGCCAAGTTGAAATTCGGAATGCATTTAAACATGTCTGTCTGCGCAACTGCGTAGCATTTGTGGTTAACATTCTCCCGTTAGCGAAAATAAAGATATCGCCTAAACTTTTCAGAGGATACGCCACAACATCTATGCGGCAAAAACTTTTATTCTGAAAATAGAAAGAATCAGCTCCGCCCACCCCATATTACGGAGCATGAAATTATAGTTCTTCTCCTATTGTTGTCTTTTTTACGGTAAAAGTGATGGGTATAAAAGAGTCGGTCACGACTCAATGTAATTTTCTTACTTGTTACTATATTCATGGCTTCTTAAAATCAAGGGCATTCTACAGAGTTGCATAGTTCAAAGCACATATGCAATATTTAAAACTAGAGCTACCGACAATTGGCATACACCGATTTTTACCAAAAGGAATCACTTTGATCCTCTATTTTTTCCGACTTCACGCTGGTGCAAATTTGTATCTACGACGCTGACATTTAACACAAACATTCCTTGATTGAGCGAGGAGTCCAATCTTAAAAAGCTTGCCGCGATCTGTCTACATACACATCTCCCATAAATGAGAAGCTAAAACAACCTCGAAAACCAATGGTAACTTTTTCCTATATTCGTTCCATAACCTTCGGTCCTGTGAAGATGTTTTAGAAAATCTATCACCTAAATGTTCCATCGATCCAATCCATCTGCAGGCTTGATTCGAAAACTAATTTACTAATGCATTTGGCATGGGATGGGAAAAATGCTGGGACTGACAATGAAGGCGATCCTGACAAACGTTTCGATTATAGGATTTAAGAAATATCTTCATCGTGATCGATACTTATGGCCAAGAATTTGAAAAAGGTTATTCCGGTTTCTTTCTTGGGCCAAGTGCGCACGCTATTGACAATTGTTCGGATCGAATCACTTTTTCGATCAATTCCCATATAACGCCTAATTTTGAAAAATCTATAAATGAATATTTTTAAGGTGGTGTAGTGCATATAATGGCGCGCCGTGCTCCAATGTATTGTGTGCTTTCATGGCCTTAACCGAAGGATGACGAGGTTATTCATTTTGTCAAAACTTTTCCAACGCCCAAACGGAACGCAACGAAGATCTTACAAAGTGTCTATATTCTTGGTTAGCATTAAATTCTAAATCGATTTAAGCATGTCCGCCCGTTCGTCAGTCGATCAATCTTTCTGCGCACTTCGTGGTTAACATTCTCCCGTTAACAAAACTGAAAAGGAATTTGAAAGTGATTCAAATTTTTCCAAGGACACGCGTACAACGACCACAACCTCTATGCGAAAACAAGTTATATTTTGAAAATAGAAAAAATCAGCCGCACCCACTCCATATCATAGAGCACGAAAGATTAGTTATTTTACTTTTTTTATTGTTTTTAAGATAACAATGACGGATATAAAAGATTCAGTCACGTCCGAATATAGTATTCTTGCTTGTTGCTTGTTTTCTAGGCCTTGTTTGCAAAATGTACACATCTTGGTATAAATTATAGCTTTTGCAATTCCGCGTTCGTATCTCCATCTATTGTCTTACACCGTGCAATTTATTCATTAACGCTTCTTAATTATTTCTATTGCATATTACTTGGTCGTGTGTGCCAACCATGAAATCCTGTGCTTATGAAAAGACATTCACATTCAGTAGACAATGGCTCGAGGCTGCGTTCTCAATGTGATTTTAATCTAAGATGCCTACATTTGCCATATAATGCGTTCTAAGTGTTGTTATATGATATTCTATGAGATTTTCTCTCAGAGATCTCATATATCTCTTCCGCCCATTTGCCTTGATACACTAAATCCTTTTATGACACATTTCAATTCTTTCATACATATTCTGGCATAGATATTTAATATCAGTAGTTGTCCAGTTAATTATTGTATAAGAATAATTTAATATTACGATTAATTCATTTATTGATTGCTTTTACCATATTTCCCCGTTTAGGTCTTTGTAATATACTGTGTTTGTACATCCAATCCATTGCACCAATATATCATTAGACAACGTTTGTCCAGTAGTAATAATACACTTAAGTTGCGTTGTTGCTGGAGGTTCTCCGCATAACAGAAGATTCATACGTTTAAATGACTTATTCCTTTTGAAAAGCAGAGGTGCCCTCAACTTACGTAGTACCGTAGGCGTGTACTTCCATCAATTTGACCCATTTTCAATGCTAAGGGTGCGTGCGAGGACTTTTAATGTATTCCCCAAATTTGAAGTCGATAGCTTCATTTTTCCGGCCAGGAGAATATTTACGGACATGCTTAAATCGTTTAAGAGTGTAGTGAATGAATACACTTTATATCCTTCGGTGAAATTAAATTTAATAGCATTCTCATAACTGACGGCATCTTCTGAGATTCCTTCATCAGCCCGCAATTTTTCATAAAAATCTGTTTATATTTTTGCCTTATAAGTGATTCTAGTCTAATGCTATTTGGACGAGATTTCTTCCCAAAATTTCGTGATACTGGTAGTGGGGTCAGACCTTCTTGTAATAAATTCTTTTTCCATTTTTTTTCCTGCAACATACTGCCTATGACATTTTCATTCATTACTCTTATGCACTTCATATGCCCTTTTGGCAGGCCCGTAGTTATATACTCTAGGATGTATGCTCCTAGAGCAATATAATCGCGTCATTAAGTCCGCTTATTAAGCATATCGAATAGTGATGTGTGTGTATGCGTATCGTGTTAAATGCAAGTGAGTGTGCCTGAGAACTTTATACCGTAAGAGTCGCCTCTATTCCACAGTAAATCATACTAGATTGTGGGCTCTGCTCTGTTTACTACATTTACCCTAGCCGGATATGTTAAATTTACCCGTTGCAATGCAAGTTGACATGGTCGGCAAATTCACTTTAAACCGAATGGAACGTCTTTTTTCTTCATTTCATTACCGCTGACGGTGTTGTCGTTGTTATTAGTACAGCGAAATTATTTTAAGCCGTAACTAATTTTTATTCGCTTGCCAATGTTTGTTTGCTCAGTGTCCATATGCTTTTGATTGCCCATTGCAAACGTAAGCCCCCTTTTTTGCCTTTTGTAGTTTTTCTTTCGGTTTTTGGGCTTTTACTTTCCGCTTCTTTCATTCGGTTTTGTTTAACTGTTTATAATATTTTTTTTGTTTTTTTCTGTTGTACTTTGAAGCGCTAAAGGCGAACCCTTTTTGTTTTGCGAAAAGCAATTAATTTGATTGAACTTGCCACGGCGACGGGCAATTAGATTTTGCCATGAGCAAAAGACAACATTGCATGAAATTCTTCTTTCTGCTTGTACTTCACGCAGAATGAACTAAAAACTAAATATGAAAGACACCACCACCACATAAAATTCAATAACAAAATTTATATATTTATATTTATATATATATATATATATATATGTATATATGTATAGAAGTTATAATGTAGACTCAAGTCAGCCACCTTATTGTGTTTTATAAAAAGACTGGAAACTATATTAGCAGACGGTGGATATTATTTTGGTTTCTCTCTTTGTTTTCTTTCACTCTATACCTTTTCATATTGCAGCGCAAATAAGCGAATACAAACAACAACAATAGCCATACAAAATAACTATAGCTTTGGAAGAAAAACATTTTGTACTAAATGCGGCAATCGTGCAATTAAATTCTACGGCTGAACAAAAGATCAAAGCGATTAAAGCCGCGCGCATGCGCATCACAACGAACAACCCAGCAGTCATCCATCCATCCATCCATGCATTCATCCATTCATTCAACCAACCAACCATCCAACCAACAAACTAACCAACAAACTAACCACACTTTTATAAACATACTCTCATCCATCGTCCATTTAGCCACATCCTATATATACACTCTTACCATGCTCATACAAATATAACTACTACAACAACATATTGTGCGAATTTTGAAGCAACTGCTGCAACGCAGTGGACTTGTCAAGAACAATAACATATTGTAACCGTGTACAAGAGTTGCTATCGTGTGTACTTGCTTGGAGGCTAGAATTCTACAAAGTGATCACAATGTAAACATTGGCAATGACAAATACATATATATATATATATATATATATATATATAAATATTTATATATTTATATAAAAAAGACACAGTGAACTAATTGCTCTACAGAAGGTAGGGTAAGGAAAGAATATTCTTAAGTGTTAAAGTCCAACGTTAACGTTATTAAAACGTGTCTTAAAAGCAATGGCACGGCTGGTCGATATAAATTATGAAAAAAGTGTTCTCAAAAATGGAATGTTTCTACGAAACGTGGATAAAATAAACTTAAGCGGCTTTCAATTTTTACAATGCTTTTAAAATCACCACAGCACGCGGAACGAGAAAAGTTTAATTTCCTTCGGCCTGCTATCTCGGAACGGATTACATTTTCAAAATTTGTGAAAACAAAATTTAAAAATCCATATATGAAATATTGTTTGGTATCATGTATTCCTCATTGATTATAATCCATGAATATTTCGCTGGTTAATGTGGAACCGGCTATCCACAATATTTGAAAGAATGAGCCAACTCTGATGACAACATTACTAGTAACATATAAACGTTTGATGTAATCCGACCTCAGTCTTTCATCTTTTGTTCGCATCTATTTTATCGGTTAGTTGTTTATTAATTGTCGGCATGTATTGTGCTTATCATGTGCAGACTGCTTCATCAACTGCTGCCAGGGGTACCATACATCAGCTCATTTGTTTATTCGGCAATTAATTTACCGCATTGCTGTATGTCAGCACTGTATGTGGAGTTGAGTTTCCATTAAAATTAACACAAAAACAAATTAAATATTTTAATTAACTAGTTTTGACCGTAATTGGCTACTGGTATGCGAAAATCAGTTTGTTATTGTTGCTGCTCTTGTAATACAATTGAGGTCTTAGCCACTGGGAATAGATGTCAACGTGTGACAACAACTCATGAAAATTTATTTCGGTACGTTTTGAGTTTTCAATCTTAAACGTTCAACGTTTAGATCAAAAAGTTAAGCAATGACTTGTATGCGTTCGCAAAGCTGCAGGTATTGAAAGCTATTGCGGAACCACGTATACACATCCATATATATATACACGCATACGTACATTCATATGTGTAATCAATGTTAAAGGCAAAGCAAATGAAGCGTTGTTTTTCTTAAGATATCGATGATATAAGATGTTACAAACGGGAAGATCCATATACACACAAACAAGCAAGAAAATAAAAAGAGAGAGAGAGAGAGAGAGCGAAACAATCGGATGCACTTGTATGAAAACACTTTATGCTTTATTATATGAGCTTATACACTACCACCCGTTGAGCTGAAAACTCCTAATGAGCTTAAGCGATTGTCAGTGAAGCAGACGGCAGATCGGTCGACAGACGGACACAATAAAATCGAAATCCCAGAGACAAGAACATCGAAAATACGTACATATATATGAACATGTATTTCAAACAAAAAAAAAAAAACCAAAAACGAAAACATACATAAATAAATAAAATGAGAAAAAAACAAAATGCAAGCACATGCCGAGTTTAAAGCACTCCCTGAATATTGTTAATAGTTAAAGCAGTGTTTCATTTACATACGAGAGTTTAAATACATTTATGTAATGTTCTTGAGTGTATGTGTGTGTGTGTGTGTGTGTGTGTGTTTCTGTGTTTGTATTCTTGCGCCCGTGATGATATTACATTAATAAATACAACATAAATAGGAGTTTGGCGCGTATGAAATGTGTTCATAAACATACATGCATCGATAGGTGTGAGTATGTGTGTGTGTGTTTGTGTGTGTATGTATGTTTTTTTCATTTTTGTTTGTGTATTCGAAAATTATGATGTGCTTGTCTCTTAAACACTGAGACAGACAGACAGCTTATGCACATATGCACCTACATGCCTATATATATATATGTATGTATGTATGTTTGTATGTATAAATCTACATAATCAAAAATTGTGCGTTTTAAGTAGCTTCTGTGAGATTCGTAAATGCGTTTTGCATTTGTGGTTAGCTTTCATGCTTCTTTCTTTACGTTTTTTTTTTTTTGTTTTTCATTTTTTCATTATACTCTTGCTCTGCGCTCAGCGGCTGTCGTTGTCTTTGCTTACTTGGTCGGTTGATCGGTTGGTCGCTTCGCTTTTCGCCTGACTTCTTAATACACTGTCTTTATTATTTATATTGTCGATATGTCGACAAGAATTTTTCGTTTTGTTTTGGTTGGCGGTTTCTTTTTTTCTTCTTTTATTCAGGATGAAAAGCAAAAGAGCGAAACTCGCTCTTGTGGTTTTATAAGGCTTGATGAGTGGATTGGTTTTGTGGTTGTTTGCTGTTTGTTGTTTGCTATTGCATTTATTCATTCCTTTGCTGAACTTTGGCAAATGTATGGTGAATGTTTAATGCAGCAGCAGTTTTGTGCATAGCATGTGGTTTATATATGTAATGTATGTATATATATATATGAATTTGTTCGTCTTTCTCTTTAATGTGCTTCAGTTTTTATTGTTGTTGCTTATAGATGGTTAATGGCCATCAATTGCTTGTTCGGTCAGTTAGCCTATAGTCGATAAATAATAAGCGATTTTAACTGACGACAAATGACATGTGCATCGAATAACATGCTTGTAAATGTGTATAATTTTAATTAATAAAATTAATATAAATAGCTTTCATTTTTCTTTAGTTTTCTTTTTTTTTTTTTTTTCTTTCTCTCATTAAGCAAGCATTTAGATCTATGCAGAGCAGAGCTTTCAACGCTAACACCAAGATGAGTTTATCGTAGCTTTTAAGGGATCACATATTATTCGAAATCTCTGAAGTGATTCTTTGTAGAATTTACGAACATTTTTTTGCTACTAATCGTTTTTTTTTTCTCCTATAAGGATTTATTTAATTTCTCCTTACTTTCTGTATCTCTTGTAGAAAGGTTACAGATTTTCGATATTGATCAAGTAATTATCGAAAGATTGTTTCGTAAGCTAAAAAGCTTTTTTTCGTGAAATTTTGCAATGTGGAGATCTGGTGAAAAATTCCGTAAAGCGAGGCCAGGGTTGTAATCAAAGTTTCTTTCGAGGTTTAAAACATTTGACTTCAAAGAATTCGGCAAATAGTAAAGAAAATGGCATTTTTTGCGACTCAATAAGTTCGCGAAAATCACAGCAGACGACAACAAACAATGGTGAGAAAATGTCAAATAAATTCTCCGCCAATTCAGGCAACTCTCTGTATGGCCAAAGCCACTTGCGACATAGCGTTCTTCTGGTCATCAAGATCATTCTTTCACGAGCATCCATTTCTGAGTGCTTCTGATCAACAGCTTGTCGCAAGTTTTGCGGCTGATTACGATAAATGGTCGAATGGCTCGCTAAAAAGATATGAGCAATAACTCTCCAATTAGATTAGCAACATAGAGAAGTTGCCGGAAAGTAGATATTACCCTTTAGAACAATTGCTGACGTATCACTTGTATGATTTAATTTTGCCTGTGGCCAATAGAGTGAAATTGTCGTTCATGATTATTGTTTTTCGTCGCGAAGTTATTAATTAATCATACAATAAACTTATTTATTATATTTAATTGATAACAATATTTTCTTCTTTTTTTTTAATATGAGTCAACGGATGGTGGCCTGTCCATGTCGCACAGTGACGGTCAGAAAGAAATTTAGAAAGGGAAAGAAATAGGAAGGCGATGGCCGCAGTCTAGTGGATCTATATCGAATCGGTAAGTGTTAGGGCTGTACCGACTTAGCACTCGCTATCGCTACCATCAACGAAAGCACTAACGCATTTGATATTTGAACTGCACGTAATCGCGAATTTCTTTAGCGTGGACTAATACAGTTTATGTGTGAATTCATCTAAGTGGAGCGATATACCGTTAGGTGTTCGCATTTTTTTTTTTTTTTTAGGTAATGGAACCTAAGAGAGAGGGTGCTTCCTTATCCAACGAAAAGACCAAAACAGCTAGGTCCATTGAATATATAAGTCTAAGGCTTCGAAACCTTACTTGTTATAATTCTAAATGCTGTGAAGGCTTGCCTGTACTAGCGCCTGAGCGATTCAGACCTGGTCAGTTCTAATTCTAAACATCTAAATATTAACTATTACCGTATATTTCGGATTTGGTTTCTTACATTCCGCTTGCCCCTTCCCCAAATAAATTAGACCTGCTTCTATCCGCTCACGCTATAAGGCTGCGTCCAACTTCGAGTGAAGAATATTTTGAATTGTACGCGTAATTCACAAGCAATAGGGGATGGATTCGCTTGTCGTAAGTTAGAGTGTACTTGCTTCACAAAGTGAACTTGGCTTCAAAACCCTTTTTTATCTCCTTAGAATCATACGAATTTGCTGTCGTACGATGCCGCAAAGGTTTCTCGCTCGATTGGGCGATGATTGCTGGCAGAGTTTATATTTTTGATCCAATCCAACATTCAAGTCGTATGTTTTGTCGTCATGGAATAAATTAGACCGTTAGCAGTCTTGTGCGAACTGGAAGGAAAGTGCGGTTTGGCTATAATGGACTTCTTGTAAACACGTCCACTTTAGCTAAACAATCACGTTCGTGCCCAGTGACTATATAAAACGTATTTTTTATTTTGAAATCGGACAACTTTTCTAGTCGGTTCCCTACTTTGGCCATCGTATTGTTCGACATGGTAATTGTCGGCGATTGTTTTAAAAAGGTGTTGCGCCTGCGTGCTTGGATTGCTAATTTATAAGCGTTTGGATAACGTTTGAGTGCCATAGCTGGTCTTGAATTTATTGCAGAGCCCCAGGTTAAGCTCTCCCTGTAATCTACGTTTAATAACTCAGCATTTTTTCGTTAGAACCATACGCCACGACGCTTGGGCCCATATAAACGGAGAGTTAAATAAGAACTCGAATTACTTAACATAAGTTTAACTCAAAGATACGCCCAAATACGTATCTCCATTGGAAGTCGGGGACTTACCATCGACGCTGAGTGTGCCATCAGACACCGTGGCGTTAAGCCTTCACCGGAGATATGCACGTTAAACACCTGGAGACATCTTTAAAGGCGTAGAAATATCCGTTTGCAGTTACTTCGTGGCTTCTCGGATTTTTACTTGTATAAATCCTTTTTAGCTGCTTTGATATTGGTTGCAATATGAAGCACTCGCTAGTTCGCCGTGAACCATTTCTTTTTCTTGTTCGCTTTTTTAAGCTTTGTTAATTTTCTATATCCTTGCTGTAGTTGTACTCATCGGCGAATTCTTTTTTTATGTCTTTTACGTGATTATAGAGATTGTTAACTCATCTCTCTGTGTTTATTATGTAATTATGGTTACAGTACTTTCCTCTCTGGAAATGTTCTATTTATTCCTCGCTCTCTCTCTCTCTCTTTCTCTCTCTTTCTTTCTTTCTTTCTTTTGAGTTTAAGTGATCTTCGATGGCCGTCTCTCAGCATAGGGGTGACTTTCCATTGTTTGTAACGGTGTGTGTGTCCGTTAATTGTTTATTAATTGTTATTTTTTTCCTGTTTATTTTTTTATTTTTTGTTGTTGTTGTTTTAATTATTAAAACAGATTTTACATTCGTACAGACATACATATACATACGTGCATCGTATTTTATTTATGATGAGATAATTGTACTGAGCACGTTTTACTAATTATTTCGCTTTCTCTTCATTTTTTCGGTGATAATCTTTTTAAGTTTCTTTTCTTTTGTGTTTTTGTTATTGCCTTCGTATCATTCTTTAACTGCTAACTTGTCCTTGATCTCAAAACGATTGGAGCTGCATCAGGGAAAGGAAATGCCAAAAATATGATTTTTATTTATTCGTCTAAATTTTGATGCGTAATTAGAACTCATTCAACTTTTAAAATTAGCACGCAATAAATTGCTAAAAAATAAAAATATTTTACATATACATATATAAATGTTATCATTATTATTAAAGAAATAATTTCTAAGACTAACGTGTGAAAGCATTAACATCTAAGGCTATCGATTAATAATAACAAGCAAGAAAATTATATTCGGTAATAACCGAACCTTTTATACTCATCACCGTTATCCTAAAAAAAACCAAAAAACTAAAAGAACTAAATGAAGAATGGGGAATGTTTACACAGAGGGACAGACGGCCAAGCTTAAATTGATTCAGAATTTGATATTGATCAAGTATACTTCAAGGTACTTTGTGACTATTCTGATGCTTCCTTCTGCGCATTGCGAACATTCTGAGAGATCATTCACCGTTTCATTCACCACTATTACGAACATGGATTGTCTCTCGTGTTAACGTGAACGATATTGGAAGCATATGGTTTTTGCTTCCATTGCTAAAAGTATGTGACGCCATGTTCGCCGTTTTATATATACATACATTTTTCAGACGTTTTAATCCATTTCCAAAATATATATATATATTTTTTTATTGCGAGTAAGTGCAACAAATTAAAAATAAAATTGCTTTGCCTTCTTTATTATATAATTCATAATAAGAAAATATTTAATGCTTTATTCCTCTTGAAAAAAAAAAGCAAGTGAGAGAGAGAGATTCATTAAATTTTCATAAATGTGCGTTTATATGTATGTATGATTGTCATTAATACTGCAATAATCCCTATCATCAACCGACGACCATTGACTCGATTGCTTACGCCTTTCAATGGTAAATTCACTCAGCCTAAATCATTCGCATGATACCGCACAATAAAGTATTAGAGGTCGAAATTGGACGGCTCACAATTAATCATACTTACTTCTTCACGAGGTAAAGGAATGCTGTGAAATGGGAATTAGAACAACTATTAGCGAAAAATCGAATGGCAAAAATGGTCGCTGCAAGTCAGAAAACATCTTGTAAATAGACCAGCAATTTTTTTTTTGAAGCTTGAAAAATGTGAAGCCTATCCATCCTCCTTATATCTCTTGGATTTTTAATTTAAAGAGGGGAACGGTATCTTCTTAAAAATAAGTTTGACTAAAATTAGTGCTATAATATTTTGCATTTTGATGAAGGAAGCATAATCCCCCCCCCCCGGTACTCAACCGAACCCACCTTCCCCACCTCGCTAACCGAAAATCTTAATTTATGATCATTTCGAATGCACAGCCAGTCATTAAACACACCAAACAACATGCTACTGTAGCTTCGACTTTGTAAGTTAATCGCTTTTAAATTTCAGACCAAGTTCATCTGTACTTTTAATCATTATTGCTGGTGAGTGGTTGTTTGTCGCTTTACAATGAAAATTAATATAACAACAACAAAGGAGAACCGGTGTAATTAATTTCATAACTCGACTTCGACTGCATTGATAAAGACGCAAATGATGATGAAGATGATGAAGAAAGTAATCTACTATTACTTGCTTGCGTACAACGGCCGTATGGCCCATAATAACCAGTTCAAAGTGATGGGGAAAGAGAAAGGCCAAGAAAATAAAGAGAAAAAAGTACGAAATAATAAGAAAGAAAAAAGCAAAACCTTCACGGTTGCGCCTGCCGAAGATGAAAGACTTTCTGGGTTGCATGTGTGAAAAGCATTTCACTAGCAACGCAGAGTCCCCTTTATAATAAAATTCACATTTTGCTGACTGTACGGGTTAAGTTAATGTGTAATTGTTGAAAGCTATAAAAGCTACTGTCATTACACTCACACAGGCACAGACACACATGTAATATAATATATTGATAATGATGATAATAATCATAACAGCAACATATGTATATTTATGTGTTTTTTTTTTTTTTTTTTTTTTTTTTATTCCTTTTTTCAATAAAAATTTTAATTAAAGCAATTAATAATTTGCCAGCGATATAAAAAGCACCAATGCCGCCGTTTGTATTCACATGATGGTTGATCGTTGGCACGCAACACAAGTTGCTTGTAATAACGCTCGTGTATGTAGTAGTGATGATGATAGTTTATTGAATTCATGCTTATAATGAATGCAAAAATAAAATAAAAAAAATATTGATAAAAATAAAATGAAAAAGAGGATAATTCGTTGTGACATAATTAAGTTATTGAAGGTAATAAGTTTTTTTATGATCAAATGAAAGCTAAATTTATTATCGGTTACGATTAATTTGTTTATTTATTAATTTTTTTTTTTTTTTTTTTTTTTTTGGATTTGTTTTTATTCTTTGTTTGTTGCCGATAGGACGTTTTCATTCGATAAGCATTATTGGCTTCACTCAGTCATCAATTTTGAATTTACTTGTAAAGGCCAACGCAAGAACAATAAACGGAAAAACAACAACAAAATAAGCACTCTGAAGGATGTTTTCGTTAATTCGTGCGTCCGTTCGCTTGTCCGCTTGTTCGCTCGTTTTCCCCACTTTCGATGCCAAGCATAACTGGCCATAATTACCGACACTCTATGTGTGACTGTTTTGTTGCCTTACTTTGCCGTTGCTGTTGTATAACCCTTCAGGCTAACAACTTTGAAAAACGTTCGCTGGAAAATGTACCAAAAACAAAAGAAAAAATGTCAGAATTTTTGGCCGGTTTATGTCGACAAAATAAACCTGCTTTCAATTTTCAGGTTAAAATATTTGCTGTTCGGCACTTCTAGTCTACAGATGATATAATTATAGAGTAAAGCTCAAGATGAATTTCAATTCAATTCAAGGTAATGCGCCACAAAACGACTTAGGGTGTAATGGTATACCAAATTATATGTGAACATATTGCGCCTAAACGTGTGTGGCTTTGCGGTGGATATGAACAAATCAAAAAACAAAAAAAATTAAATTAAATTTAAACCGAAAGTCTTAACACCTAAAACACTCTGCTGCTTCTTGTTTACAGTGTTTTCAACGCATATTCAAGAATAATAATTCTATTGCATGCATTTTAAGCACACGCACCTGTCGCCCGCTACCGACAAATTCCCCTACTCGTGTAAAGTAAACTCTTTTCGGCGCAGTGTCTTCATATTACTTCTGCATGGACTTATATAATTTCTCAAGCTTCCGTAAAAAATACGGGTAGGACTCCGCTATCTGAGACTGTTTACCCATATGCTTACGAGTACTCGTATGCAATCCAAACGTTCGACATGCTTAATGTACCCATTGTTATGAATATAGAAAGAGCACAAAATATGTAATTAAGAAAATAATATTTAAAGAATTTTTTCAATGGTTAAGTTAACTAAAGTAACTTAAAACGCTACTAGCTGAAATTTGCCCTTGACAATAAAAAAACCGAAACAAAGTGAATGCTAATCAAAGATTTGAAATTGTAATCCTCGACAATTACAAAAGCGTGGTGGTCTTAATTTTTGATTTCACATTGCAATCCATTAGGAATTACAGAGCCATTAGGAAATCTTTGTTCGACTATCTACAACCTGCAACCACTATTTAAGTTTTGATAAGAAAAACTCAGCAATTTGACGTTAGTAGGCGAGTAGAATAATGAAAGTAATAGCTAAGCGGGCTATTGCAAATTTCTATTCTTCGCCGGCGAGGCTCGATCGACCGTGAATTTTGATCTAGGACTTTTAAGTCGAACATGAACCATTTCATGGTTGATTGCATTCTCATGCTTAATGGTTTACGAAACGTTTTATTGCTTATTCGCGCAGTCGAACTACATTCATTTCAAAGCCGGCGTTGCTCAAAATAAAGTCGCCAAATAGCGAGCGGACCTTTACCGAAGTGCAAAACCTAAGCCGATCGCCGAAACTCTTTGATCGTTGACATTTTGATCGATGGTACAGAGGATTTTTTTTTCGTATTGTCAAGCTACGCCTTGACGAGAGAACACCTTTGAGTTGATCGCGTTTCTTTATCAACCATGAAGCCATACTTTACTGTTAATAGGTGATCGTAACACTTGTTAGCTTAAGTATATTTTTTGTGATGTCCTTCCAACTTCATGAATGAACAAGGATAGCTTAATAAATTTAAACAAATTTGCAGTTAATTAAAGAATGAAAGCTCCAAAAGAAATTTTACCGATATAAGCAAAAAATCGTTGGCAAAACAGCCCTTAGGTTGTCTTGAAATTTTCGCTAAGCGACTGTGTAAAGCGCAAAAGTAAAGAACATTTGAATCCAACACTAAACTGCATATGAGTAAAATGAAAAAATGGGCATCAGCTTGCATCAAATCTCTCCCTAATACTCGCCCTCGTCTCCACCTCTCATGTTGGATTTTTAATAAATAAATCCTATAGCCTAAGCATTGATATTAACTTTACAAATCTATTAGGAGGAGTTACGCTTCTCCCATTACAAATAATAAGCTTTGGAGTATTCATTATTTTCGATCTTTACAAAATCTTAAAGACATCTATCTATCTGTGTCCTCTGTAAATAAGTAAAAACTCAAAATCATTAGATTTCAATTAATATCTTAAATATAATCACATTAAAAAAGAGTAATGAAAAGTTATATATTAAATCCTTTTTAAATACCTCACAGTTTAAATATTTGAACACGAGTAACTTTAATCTTAGATCTTCGTATTTTCCCCTTAAAAATAAATATATAAAAAAAAAAAAAATGAAAAATAAAAAATATGCAACAAATTCTCGTTTTACCTCCGTAATGGACACAACATAAAAAGTCAATTAATTAATTGATGGTCTTGAGATTACAACTGTATTAATATACCTGAATGAAGCGGTCTCTATATACATTTACGTGTACGTGCATTTCTACATATATGAGAGCACAAGCAGGAGATAAGCGCTTTTACACCGTTTCCGTACTGTACGTTTAATCAGAGGTACGCAGATATCCATATAAATGTCGGTTTATATATATATATATATATATATGCATATATATAGTTTTAAGTTCGGGTTTAGTATGGTTGGCTGAGCCTTATTTCAGATAACATGTGATGGTTTCATTCGAATGCATGCAACAACAAATTTCAACGTATATTGCAATACAAAGAAAATAAAAAGTAAATGCAATAAAACGCAAAAGAGAATTTGCTTTTCAGCGCGGTTTAGGTTAAGCCAAATTAATGTATCTTAAAATCAGTGACAAATTAACATTGACTCTCTTAAAAACCTATTATGAACGGCAGGCAACGGAGGAAAAGTACAACTAAACCGCTTGCAGAAAGTTTAAGTCGAACTTAATGTCGACTTAAGCGGTGGTGCAAACCTTTGAATAATAATTTTTTTCATTAGAATTAATCAAATAATAGAAAGCAGCCATAAAAGATGAAAAATTTCATAGAATATACAACAGAACGTATTACTTAACTATAAAAGATCTAATTAGGAGTGGATTTGTATAGAATGAAAAGTGGAAACTGTTAAGCCATAGAAATCTATTCTACTACAACAGCATCTTCAAAATGTTGACGATTTTATGTCATATCGAAGCGAGGTTATGACATTAACACATATGTACCAACTTTATATATATATAAATATATGTGTACTGTGCTATATCGAAACAAAATCTTAGGCAATCTGTGCAATTTATGATAGTTTAAATGTCGTTTCAAGTATACATACATATGAATAAGTAGAAGCAGTGTAGGAGACCACCATTAAAGCATTAAATACCCTACACTGCTTCGCTTAATACTGTTGGACTTTTTAAAATAAAAAAAATGGTTTGATCTGAAGCATTTTCAACAACAGTCACACTTGGCCCAAAATATCGAGGTTTACCAGATTTCATTAAAATATCTCAAAAATTGCAACCCAGTTGGTTAAACTCAAATACACAGGACAGACAGACAGGCTTAGAGTTGCTTTCCGAATCGATCGGTATAATAAAAGGTGGGCCTATCCCAAGCCCTTCTCGGTATTGCATACCCGTAATGAACACTTACAACTTAATGAAAACTTGTACCACAAGTAGTATAGAATATAAATAGTTAGTTCATTTCAAGTTTCTACAAAAAAGCCAATAATAAAATGCAGAAATTAAAAATATACTAAAAAAATAGTAATGACGAACACAAAATTAATTACTCATCAAAAATTGCTGCAAATTTTTTTTTTCATAGCTCCTCTTATGAAAGATGCAATGAAAGTAAAAGTAAAAAGCAATTAATGGTAAATTCAGCTGATTCGATTTTTTGTAACCGTGTCGAAACCATGTTTGACAAGTACCGCGTTGTACGAGGGACGCCTGTAAATACATATGGGCTAACAAAATGTGAAACATTAAAAATCCCCTCCCCTTGTCTTATTCACATAATAATCTCCGCAATAAATTGATCCGAATTTTTTTGACGCGTTTCCCATAAATTCTCAAAAATATTTCTTATGCGAAATTTCCATGCATTGAAAACTGCGTAAGCTAATAAATATTTTTCATGCGAGATGAATGGCAAAGGTAACTTCGAGATATCTGATGGAATCACGATTCTGATACGAAATGATAACACAAAAATTTGATGACGTTTCTGAAGTATCCACCAAACCATTGTTAATAAATTAGAAAAGAAATTCCAACGATTACTTGCTAGAAGCAAGTGGAAACTGAGAACTGGGATGGGGAAAAAACTCTCTATTGTAAATAGAGTAAAGTGGTGAGATGTGCTCCTTCAAAAAATATTGTACTCTTTTCTTAAGTAAAAATAACAGTAAAAAATAAAAGGTAATGAGAGTAAGAAGAGCAATTAAACGCAAATAAATTTAGACGCCTTGAAGAGAATGAAACATGGAAAGTGGATAAAATACTCGGTCTCTAGCACGGAATTGTCCGATGTTGACCTTTAACCAGAAAACTGCATGCGCTATGTACGCGCCTGAAACTAAATCTTCATTTTCATGCATTTCAGACATTTGCATACGTCATGTAAAATAAAAAATTTTAAATTTTAATAAAATGTCATATATGTACATGTGTTTCTTTTAGAATATCGGTAAGCGTTACACGCTCAAAAATAAAAAAATTTACTTAAATTCTTTGGTATAAAAGTTATATCCCATGCATAGTAAAGTAAGGTGAAGTATTCCCTGACTATTGTAAGTTTTCGTATATCTCTGTCAAATAATTAGGTGAGCGAATACATTTTCACTTTTTGCATTCATAGATTAGTGGTAAATTATTTTTGGGTTCAAAACCTATTTTTATATTTATAAACTTTCCTCTGACCATTCATATTACTTTACGTACGATCCTATCATCGGATATTATAGGAGTAAGCTTATAATTCAATAGAAAATAATTACATGTGCAATTATCATCGTCCGAGTTTCTGCCGCTGAATGGTGAACGTTGTCATTTTTATTTTATGATTTATAAAACATATCTCCTCGTAGGTAAATGAGCAAGGGATTTTCAATACATTTCATAGAATAATTATGTTCACACCCTTTTGTTGCTAGTTCAAAATGACACGTGGAAGTGAACTTTGGGATAAGGAGCGCGGGAAAATTGAAAGAATGAAACTTGTTGCAGTTACGAAAAATTGACCCTGCAATACGGTCAGAAATTATCTCAAGCGTGCTGATAATTATGGTTGCATTCAACGCAGTGGACGCATCCCAACCGTACATCAGCGGACCAAGCAGCATATTGAGCATTTAGTAACTAATGCAAACAAATAACTTGCAGGCAAATAAATGTAGAATTACGCCAAAATTTAACGATACAAACATAACGATACGGACGATATAGGTCTTAGATGTGAACATAATATTCCGAAACTACACCCATTGCCATAAAAATGACGATACTGCATTTGGCAGCAAATACACATGACGATGAGAATGTGTTCAATTTGGAGGCACTTAATGGTCACCATAAAAATTGGAAGGGTGTCCGATGTGCTTGACTAACGTGCTACAAGCGTAAGCATGATGGTGCATCTCCTATAGTATGGGCTACAAGAGGAAGGCCAAAAGTATGCTTTGTACCCAGCAAAATGAACGCGGACGCATATGTTGACGCATATAGCTTATGCTAGAATGTTACATATCGATAATAGGACGTTCGAGAAAGGCAACGCCTCCATCCATGTCCCACAGTTTACTAAATACCTTTCTCAAAGTTAAGTATTAAGTATTCTCCACTTAAACTTGAAATATTATCGAAATTATCCGCCTGAGTGGCCGAAGGCGAGGAATCTAGACTAGCAACTCTAGCAACTAGCAATGGTCGTGGGTACGAATCTCAAGTGCGGTAGAGTTTTTAATAAAAGCCGAGAGCTTTAGATGCTAGAGATTTTACGAGTTTAGTCTTAGAATTTAGTTCTCCGACGAAATTAATAATAATAATAATTATCGAAATTTGGAGAAGACTGATATGACCATTGATAAAAACTTCGGTGAGTTCTATCCCACGCACAGCAAAACTTTATGGCCACGCACATTCTGCTTTGGTGTCGATGTGGATAGCTCTCTTGGACTAACCCATGACATTTTGCGATTGGGATTGTCGTAGTAGACCCATTTTTCATCGCCAGTCACAATACTCCACAGAAAATTCTCCTTTTTTTGCCTGGCAAACAATGAAACGGCGATGTTGAAACGGTTCGAGATGGCATTTGCAGTCCATGCATGTGGCAGCCATTTTCCCTCTCTGAAGAGAAATTTGCCAACGTCTAAACACAATTGATTCGTCAAATGCATCTTCGAAAATTCTTTAAGTGTTTGAGCTGAGTTTTCGCCCAATAGTTCCTGCAATTCATTGCCTTCGAACTTTTTTGTTCCTCAAGGCCGTTGTTTGTTGTTGACATCAAAATCAGCAAATACTAAACAAAAATTAAAAAGGAATATGAAAGAAAAATTGGTTTTTAAGCTAATACTCAAAATAATGCAATGCAGATATAAATATATGATGGGAATATTTGCAAGACAGCGGTTGGAGAGATCCTCTGAGAAAAGTCGTTGCTCTTGCACTATCATCTCGTGTTGTTATGTGCTTGAACATCTGCGTATCACATAAAAGAAAATCGTTTTAATTTACATTTTTACCTATTAATGAATTTTATAAAGATTTGTGTAATTTTTAAATTTTCAATAGCAATCCTTTCTCCAACGATCCTTATCTAATAAAGATGAAAACTTATTCGCTTCATTTTCAATTTTTCGTAACGTTTATTAAGCAATCGTTTGTATTGCATTTATTTATTGCACTACACACGCCATTGCTTGGTTTTAAGTATGCACTGTGTATGAGAGATTTTTCAAAATACAAATATATATAATATTATACAGCTAGCTAGCTAACCGGTAAAGAGAAATCATAACTTTTTCGTGCGTATCTCTTCAGTGTTAAAAATATTTGATGAGCTTGTGTTATAGACTGATTTTACTTGCTTACCATAACCTAGTAGGAATGCAAGATTCACTTAAGAGCGAATTCTTCTTGCGTTCTTCCCTATGTTGTATGTTGTTATGTATGTTAGGAGGTTAAAATGCATGCTGCTTTAGTGACCTTACCGCGGCAGTCACGTTCTGGGAGTAACAAGCACCAACTAGCATATGTAGCAGTGATTTGTTTTATTATGAGACGCATATGGGAGCATAACAATCATGACGCTATACGTATATATCTTATATGTTAAATATTGTTAAATGAAAACTTTGCTACCTAATAATATAAAGGGCTAAATTGGAGTAGAGAGAGAAAGGAAACATTTTCAAGTCTTTTGTTTATAATTATTTCTCAGATACATTTTGCATTTCTTTCAGTAATTATCACATATTTTAATTTAATAACAGATAATGAGTGATAAATGCCAGCATATATAATAAATTATGTGAAAATATGTCCTATGCTTTAGCCAGCACACGCATGCTCACATATAAATGCATGCACATATGTGCGCATGTATATAAGCAAGTAGTTGCGACTTTGACAATTCGCAACTGTGCGAAAACGTTGCAGCTGATCTCCAACTAAACGAAACTAAAGTGTACTGAAAGGCAAGTGTACGCATGTTGTGTGCTTAAAAAAAAAAAAAAAAAGAAAAAACGTTACGCTGCAATTTTCACACGTTCAACACAAAGTGACAGTAAAACAATTTTAAGAGTGACACAACTAAACTCTGCCGGCAAACCAAAAAAGAAAAAAAGAAAAAAAAAAAACAAGAATTAACGCAATAGCATAACCTAGAAACTGAATCCTTTTATTGTTTGTTTAATTCTTTTTTTTCTTCAACTTTTTTTAAACTTAAACAAATCCAACAAAACGACAAAAATTTTCGCACATAATTACACATCAGAGCAATAAATATTTCAAGAGAATTATTGAATAAAAAAAAAGTAAAAAAAAAAAACCCCAAAGAGAATTTCTTTCACAACTCAAACTCAAACACAACAAGCAAGCAATGCAAGCATGCAAACAAAGCAAAAAACGTATAGCATTAACTGTAAAATAAAAAAAAACAAATAATCGGCCAGAATTGCATTAAGAAAAAAACCCAATATTTGCCAATTGCCACAAACACTGTTTATACAATTAGGTTTACGGTGTGCAAACAAAAAGCTTTCAAACTAATTGCATTACCTGCTGGTGTATATTTCAGTGTGTTTTCAATATTTTTATTGCTTTGCTTTTTTGTTTTTTGTTCGCTCTCTGTACAAGACAAACGCTTTTCAAATGCCTTTTGTTGTAATAAACATTTTATTAACTTGTAGACGAACGAGTTAGGGGCAGTAGCGTATATACTTATCTTAATATTTCTATACACTATACATACTATATATACTATACGTATGCTTTATAAGCAGCGCTATCTCTTTGCTCTCCCCAATCGCCCCATTAGATACGACTCTGTTTGAGAGTATTTGCCGACATAGCAAGTGTCGGCAAAATTCGTTTTATGCCCACCGGCTATACACGAACACATGCATATGCATGCACATCCATGCACATGCATACACGCTGTGTGGCAAGCGTTAAATAAAAATCAAATTACTACAATGGAAGATCAAAGTGCAATTACCGCCGCGTATACATACATTTTTAATTTTTATTATTATTATTTCTTTTTTTTTTTCGTTTTTTTCCTTTGAAATAATATTCTCTGCTTATAATTTGTGTGCAATTTGATTGAAAGCTGCATGGCATGGCACCGCCAGACATATAAACACGTATACATGTATGCATAGATATAATTAATTCAGTGCATATAATTATAAGGTGTGAATATTATAGCAATTTATGCCTCTTTAAACATCTATAATAATATAGTTTTTAAATATAAATTAAATAGAAAATTCGTTTCGTTTCGTTTTTTTATCATATTGTAATAGGAACCATTCATCATTGGATAAAAGGTAAATGTATTCGAGTTTCGAAAGCGTTTTCGATAAACGAGCTTTGAATGCCTTTAGTTTGCTAAGTTTGTTAGAAGCTTTGAAGTGCCTTAAAAAGAATGACCCATCCAAGCATTCGTTCTGCTTCCGACTTGTCTTATCACGAAGACAACTCCGATTCAGATTTCGGAATGCTTTGCGATGGTTATTGTAAGGGACAAAAAAGAAAACACGAAAATGTTTGCCTTACGTTTAAATATTCCCCCAAATCATCAATTGATCAATATTTCTTAAGGTTTTCTTCGAAAGCGACTCAGATAATTGCAATACATGGAGTGGACTTGGAAACATTAACGATCCCTTTCATCGTTAATAACATTGTTCACACATGCGTTAACATGCGTAAATGAACAGTGAACCAACAGTTAAAAAGAAAGCGAGAATGAAAGCTAAACGCTTACTTGTTTTCGAAGTATTTCTTTTCTATAAACCTTACACTTTCTTCTTCTTCTTCTTCTCCTTCTTCCGCTTCTTGGCCGTTTAAGAAGACAGCAAAAAGGAAAAGATCTTAGAAAAGAAAGAGAAGCTCATCCATGACCTGTGTTAATGAAACTATTTTCATGATTATATTCGACTAACCGCTCAGCCACTTATGCAGTGACTGCTGCCGAGAAAGCTGTAAAAAGACGAGGAATCTTGGTAATGCGTAGAGCGATACATGGGCTACTTCAGAGCGAGAACGCTGATAAAGCCAAGAAGTATTATTGAACGATTTGATTGATGGACATTTGTCTGTCGAGACTGGTGAGCAAGCTCTCGTGACGCATGAGCATCTAGGCCTTCTATTGAACGTGGCCAAAAATCTCCAGATAAGATTTGTAAGCTGTGATTTCTTCTCTAGTCTAGGCCCGATATGGGCGGATATCGACTTCAGTGGAGTAAGTTTTAGAAAGTTTAAGAAACTTAAATATTTTAGTGCTTTCTATCATGGATCTTATTCTCAACGCCCAGAAAATCAAGCTCTGCTGATTCTATCACATTGACCTTAACAAGCGTAAGGGTATAAAAGAGAGTATCCTGTTTTGTGGTCCGTATGCCCGGGTCTAGTCTGATATTTCCAAAAATCTCAAACAAGAGTAGCACTCAGGACGTAGCCTTTGCTTTGCAGCTCGACGCCACAAGATCACAGCTTGACAGCTCCTTATTAAGTAGCTGGCGATGAGAAGAAGGAGAAGGATAAAGCCTTTTGATATTCCTGCATTTAAGAGAAATTCATTGAAAATAAATTCAAGGCGTGAGTAGCAATGCCTAACGAATGTTCATATGTAAAGGTTAGCGTGCTGTAGAAAGTAATATGAAAACTGGCGTATCGCAATATATATACTAAGAGTGATAACAACTCTTCGGTCAATCTGTGATATTATCCATTTTATGCAAAGCTTGGGTCATTCTATTTGAAGCAGGTAAATATCATTGGAGGAAAGCCAATGAACTTGACACGACATTCTCAGTTGATTTGGCTGTGGCTATGCCATGGACACCTACCTCATGCTGAAGCAATTTTTATAATTATGAAACAATTTCATACGGACAATAGAGCGAAAAGAATGTTAAGTAACGTCGTCATTTCTGGCTTAAGAAACATAACAGGATCAAGTCTGGGGATGCACTTATACCTTTTGAGTTTTCTCAACACCTGGAGGATTGAGAAAATTATTATATACTATGTGCACATTTAGTTAAGTATTGCATATCAGCCAAATCTATGTACATTTGCTAATCATAAGATTTCTATATGTTTGATTCGATTCGATCGAAATATAGATGATATTTATTTCTTGCCATATCCTGCGGAGTACACAGTTCTTAATATAAACGCAGTTCCGATTTTCGACTTAAGCGACTCAGGATCAATAAACGCACAACCACACCCCCATATCAGATTAAGAAAAGTTTTTTATATTCTTGCATTTTTTAATGTCACGTTCCCGGTATATTAAGGCATTCATTGAGTTTCGTTGACACTTGAATGTAGAGTACGGGTTAGCTCCACATTCGCCCGCAGATGACTATCAAATTCTCGTTTTTCTTTCAAATCGAAAACATTGCAAAAATAAAGTTCAGTTTGAGTAACTGTCGAATTGTCCTCAATTTTTGTCCATTAGATTCAGATAAATACTAAAAAATACGAGTTTTTTTCCTCTCTTTACTTGACTTGAAGTAAATAAATAAATAAATATATGTTATGCGATTATTTATTTATTGAATCGTTTACCATTTTTTTTTTTTTTTTTGACAATTTAATTTTCTTTTATATAAAATATTGCGGTGCGGTTTTCTATTTGATTTCCATGTCGGCATTCGTTTTAGATCTTCAGCTCGACGACCAGCTAGCTGGATAGTTATTATCGACAGGCCAGCTAACGCGTGAGTCTATCTTACCGTGTGACGACATGCTGTAGTTGTTGTTGTTGTTGTCTTTTTTATTATTATTATTTCTTTTCAATCTTGTCTCTTTGCTGTTGCATTACTTGATTCTTATTACTTTTATTTCAACGAAGTATTTATATCAAAGCCAAACTTCAATTGTGTAACCACATCATTCTTTTTTCTCGATAGTATGTACATCGTAAAAGTTTTGTACAATTGTATGTAAGTCAATGTCGTGTTCTTTGTACGCTAGCGCAATGTTTTCTTCATCTTCCACCATTATCTGTTATACAGTGTTGCGGCAATTTTCCGCTTGTCAAAAATGACAAGTGCACAAAATGCTTCAATGAACCAAAACGGCTTGAAAGCTTCCTCCTCAAATAATCGTTATAAGCAAACTTATAAGCTCGTATATATATATATATATATATATATATATATATGTGTATATATAGACATAGTGACTTTACGAGTACGTTGTTGGTCTGACTCTTTGCTTTGCTTTTTTTCTTGTTTCTTTCTTTTTTTTTTTTTTGCTTTTCTCTCTTACACCAACCACGCAAACGACGGAAGTATAATAAGGAACTCATTCCGTTTGTAACCTGCCAACCTGTATTACATATCCTTAATTAGGACAAAATTTCGCAGCGATGTAACCATACACTAATATATTCGTATAAACGATGCATTATTCACTGCTTTGAGTGCTCATCAACTGTCCTTAGTTTGTAGACTATTTAGGGTGCTAAGCAAAGCACTGCGCGTTGTAGGAGTGAACGGGTCTCTTTATAGATATTATAACATAATTCTAAACCTTTTCAAATCTAATGGACAACGTAATTTTCGCGAGGAAATAAAATAATGCACACATGGCAGGTCACTCGTTTTATCCTCCTGTCTATTTATGTGCTCGCGCGGATATCCGTACGTTCACCCATGTTGTATCTGTTTGCCTCCTGTTCATCTACTTGCCTACGCGACCCGTTTTCTGTCTATCGATCCGTCTAGACGCCTGTTCATTCGTCTGACCGTCCTTCTAAGGTTGCTGTGAGTATCCCACGATTCGTCTCGAGATGAAAATAACTTTTTTATTTGTTTCTGTGGTTTTTGTTTTTTCGTTTTGTCATTTATTATTTTAGTTTGGTATGTAAGTGTTGTGCACGTTTTAACCATTTTTGTCTTTATTTCAATTTGATTTGATTTGTTTTCCACTCGGTTGCGTACATTGCGCATTCATTGCATTGACTTTTTATTATTGTTATTATTATTTATTTTATGGTCATCATTGTCATGACGACAATTTTTTGTGTTTCGTCTCATTTTTTTCTTATTTTTTTATTATTATTATTATTATTGTTATTATTTTTTTTTTTTTTTTTTCATTTTCATTTTTTATTTTTTTTATTTTTAATTTAATATAATATTTTTTGTGCTGTATTCGTTCACATTAGATTGGATTATATTGACATTTGCACTCTTGTGGTTTTTACAGCTGGCTCGTTCGGTTCGTTTCAGTTAATCTCTGCGATGTCGGCGTTGCTTCAAACGTTCGCCATAAAATTGTAAATTGTTTTCATTTTTGTTTTAGTTTAAGCGTTTTTCTAATAGGAAATAATAAATTTTTTTTTAGTCGTCGGCATTTTTTTAACCATAAAGAGATAACTAACTATTCATAACTGTGCATTTGAATTGACGATACTTAGTTTAATGACTTTAAAAAATAAAATTAAACAAAAAACTTTTCCTTTTGCTTTTTTTCGACATAATTATCATCGGCATTATAGTTTGCATTGCAGTTTGCTTGTATTGGGATCATTTTAATTAAGGCGCCTAAATGGGTTTAATCGCTTTAATACAATTTGCAATAAATGCTTACGGAAACTAATGCAATACATTCCATTAATGAAGCGCAAAACGCATTTTAAATACAAAACGCAATAATTGCAAACGCTATTACATAGCGCAGGGATGTAGCAGTTTTGTCATTCCGTTTACATCTTCGCCTCATATCGCATGAAATGAAATTCCGCAGATCAATTCTTTCTCCTTTTTATTTTTGTTTTGTTTTAAGATGCACAGCAATCATAACCACATAAGCCCTCTTCTATCGCATAGGCAATGTAATGAATATGTCCTCTTCTTTTGTCAGATATCAGTATACAAGGATTAGAAGCGCTTGATATTCTGAACATGAAAGCACAAGAGGTTGAAGCAGCGAAAGAAGTAATTAATGGCGAGATAAGAAGAGTATATTACGCCGGCCGAAATTTGCCCCATTTGCACCGCTTATGTCCGAATAAAGTTGGAATGTTCTAATTCGGAACTATATAGGTATAAGCATCCGGACGTTGTCTGAGTTTTCCCGATTCCATACAGTGAAGGACTCAAGCGCGTGTCGATAACGAAAATGAGGAACTCTTTTCTTGGAACTCTTGAGTATCTGATTAATTGGAACTGTGCCGTGTTTATTTCCACCAACTATCATCCTTAATAGGACTACTCTGCTTTCTTTCCAGTCTTCTTATCAGTTTGTTCCCAAGTTTCATCTATACCGCACAATACACAGTGCTTGCCAGCCCTCCCCTGGAAAAATACACGCGCGGAGGTCCTTACCCTCTTTTCTAAAGTTGTTACTCTTAGCCCAAGGACACGCAAATGTTATTCTCAAACTTCCTCCAACAGGGCGAGGCTTGCACATAATGGTTGATCATATTGAAAAAATAAAAGACAAAAAGGGAGGGACAACTTTCTTCAAGTACACTCCATCGCTAGCCACATCTTCCAGTACGACTTCTCAATATTTAGTCGGAGTGAAAAATGTTGCTCTTTTTTTTTCTTTCTTGTTTCTGCCACCACGTATCGAAATTTTCATTATCGGGCGCAACACAAAAAGCAGAGAAATACCCGTACCACAGTGCATGTGAACTTTTAATTTATCAAAGCTTCTGCTATGATAAGCATCTGCTTAATATTCTTCCTTTTCATAAATTTTCGGCTTTCCTGACGATTCTTTAACAATTTCTTAATCGCCTAATTGCATTGTTTATTGTCGATAGTTTTGTCGGTAAGTTTTAACAGCACTCTTGGCTAAGAGCATTAATGCTTTCGAAAGATCAAATATTTACTTAGCATATGTTGAATATCGGGATTTATTTTGTGGTTGAATGTTTGAAATTTTCATAATGTTTGAAACGTGAAATGGTAGAGTGAGAGAGCGTGAAAGAGAGAGAGAGAGAGAGTTAGTCAATTCACTTAATAAATGCTTTATGGCACGTTACGTTGAGCATAATGCAAAGGGAAAAGCTGAAATTGCTGTAAACAATAATCATTGTTGATATAACAACAACTTATTAAATATAATAAACAAGCCTTCTGTACAAATCATTCATTCATTACTCTTTCATCTCTGAATACAATCGCATTTAAAGCTAACGTATTTAACAGGAAAAGATGATGGATACAAGATAATGCTCTACAAAATGTCAAGGTAACAAGAGTAAAGCGACCGATGACAACCGGCATGTCAATGAAAAGGTTAACAAAATCAAAAAAACAAAAAAAAAGAATTCGGAAAACTCAAACTGGCAAGTGACCGGCCGTAAATAAAAAGGAACCACAAATTGTACAAGTTACATAAACGTCAATCTTTCCAATATTGACTGACGATGATAATGACGATCATGATAATGTTGATGTTGGTGATGAACCCTAGAACCCTTTTTGGATTTTTTCTCCTTTCCTTTTGGCTTAGCTCAAACAATTCACCACAGAAATGTTGCTAACTTTCAATTGGCCACAAAATTGATGATGCAATTCATTGTGGCTTGCATTTACCAAAAGCGGTTACTACTATTGCCGCAGACTATGCACGTAAATAGGTGGATTGTTTAGCAATTGTAAACTTGAGTTTTATACCGATCAAGAAACAAAGAAGGAAAGAAAACCGAAACTCAATGCTAAGTCAAGTATCACGTGTCACATTAAACTTTAACAGTACATTTGTATTTATACCAACCAGTCTGCAAATGTTTGCAAGTGTGCACATATATATATATATATATATATATGGGTGTGCTTACATGCTTGTATGCCTGTCTACCATATGATCAAAAATGGGAGGCAATAGTAGATTTTTCTTAAGAGATTATCTTATGGTCGGGTAAGCGGTTCAAGTTTTCTTTCTCTCGTATGTACACATAATATACGTATATGTATAACGTACGCTTTATAAAGATTTGCTTAAAACGAATATTAAATCGAAGGAAAAGAAAAGCAAAACCAGCAATATACATACAAAATACGCCTTAACTTTTGGCATTGAATGACAAACAAACAGGCAATCATCGAAGCAGGCGAACAGACAAGACTAGTAAGAATACATTTTGGATGCACTGACTGCCTTGTCATTGACACATTGACATTAAATGTCAATTAAAATAAATAAAAAAAAGAAAGAAAGAAAAAGGAAAAAGAAATTGAAAAGAAAATCTATATATATAAATATATATGTAAAAGAAAAAAAAAGTCCATAGGCGAGAAAAGTGCAAGCCAAGTGGAATGAATAAAAACGGATGTACGAACAAATTAAATGTTAAAACGTAAATAAAAAATAAATAAGAGAACAATAAAAACATGAAAGGAATCATGATCAGCTAAACTGAATCCTGTTTTTCTTAATTATCTTTCAATAATGAATTCTTATCAAAACTAAGGCAAATATTTCTTATCGAGCAGCATTGTAAGCATAAGCAATGTGATTGCTTTGAGCTATTGGACGCACGCGGCCATATGTCATTTCTTTTAGCGGATCCTCATATCCGCCCCCCCGGTGGTGTTTAGGAAGCATCTCTAAATGAAAAAACAGAAAAAATGGCGTCCACTCTTCACTAGGATAGTGACAAAATCGTGGAACTTTAAACGGGAAAGAAAAATACTACTTGCCGATACGAGATACAGTTTATTAATTTAGCAAAGTATTCTCTCGGTATCTTCATACACAAATAGAATTCATGCAAAATTCATGTTTGCATATTAGAGGTGACTTTGCCTCTTAGTACAACATCGTGCAACATAACCCCGGATATTAGCAGCAATCATCTAGCTTATCGAGAGAAGGAAAAGTGCAGCATATTTGAATGTTAGAGATAAAGATAAACTTTAGATTATTCAAATATGATTATCTCCTAATTAATGCGAAGGAAAAAAACAAACAACTTATCACCTGCTTGCGTTTTCAAATATTTCATATGCTCAAGTCGAGAAAGTGTTAAATTAATGTTTGTCGTTATGTGCAAAAGTAGACCGGAGTGTAATTTAAATGTGTCCCAATTGTGTTTGACAGTGAGTGCGACCTGATCTCGTTGCCATATAAAAATGTATTTTAATATTAAAAACGACAATGAAACTAAAAATATTACATAAGGGCCTACATACAAAAGTTTATTGTAGACATATATGTCACAAGTCTTACTGCCTTAGTCAAAAAAAAAAAAAAACAAACAAAACAGTAAAGTCTACAGGGATGTATGTGGACAACGTGGACAACGACATGAACTAGATATATACATCTTTTATTATACAAGTTCCAATCACAAGAAACCAATCGAAAGTAGTTTGGACTAAACATCAAACAGACAAAAGTCAAGTAAAAATGCAGGCTTAGATCGATTGTGCTCAAGTCGTTTTGCGTATTGTATACATCGGCCCAGTGGAATAAAATATATAGTCACCCTTGCACATGATAATCTGCAAATTCACTTTTATTCACGCGGCATATAAAGCGCTCTTCAGTGCAAATTCCCTCTTGAAGAGTAACATTAGCCTGGAGAACATTAGCCTCGGATCTTGCCACATACATAACGTCAAGTAATTAGAAAAACATAAAACACTTATATTCGCATTAAAGCGCATCTTGCATGCTCATCATATCCGGCAAACAAATTTATTCAATTCAATTTCTGATATGTTATAGACAAGTAGCAATTAGTCGATCGGGATGATCTCTTTGCAGTAAGGACACTGTGCAGTGGAACACTGTGTTAAAATAGCTCATCCTCTGAGATATGCTAGCGTTTGCGCGACATCTGTCAAAACTATTCCAAAGCTTGCTCATTTTTGACTTTTTTTCACTCATTCTTAGTTATTTTGCATCTCTGTCTCTTTCATTTCCAAATTTGACGCGTTCACTTAACAATAGCACGTGAACTTGGCAAAACCATAATGCCAAGAGTCTGACGTGGTCTAATAACCAGCGAAAAATGTTAAACTTAACTAAAAATATATTTATCCAGTTTAAGGATTTTCTGATAAATTTATAGTTTTGTGAACTATGAAACGAGTAGAGCAAAATAATGCGCTTTAATGGCAAGTTTTTATTAAACACGAAACCGTTTCGCATGTACATTGATTGAGTTGGCAGCTTAAGCGAATTATAAGCTATTGAAAACATTCAATTGCATGTCCGATTTCGTTAATTCTTTTGTTTTTTTTTCGTTCTTAAATTGTCTCAGCTGTTAATGATTTCCGTTCCAATGTATGATAAGTAGCATTGAGTCTGATATTCATAAATCTTGTTTTAAGTTTGCAATCCAATGTTCTGGGCGACGATTGTGACGATTGTGACAATTACGACGTCTAATAACAGACGGATAGAAGGACGAACATGACTAAGACGGCACGTACTTTCATGTTAGTTGAAAATAAGCACACGCCGCTTGGCCAAGCAATTAAGAAAAGCAACTATTAGGCCGGCATACCCGGGTTCAACACCCACCCGTGTACGCCGTACTGCAACTATGCATGGCATATAGCCGTAGCTATGGGGAGCGCTCGGTTGGTGAAGACATCAAATTTGTTGCTGAGGGATTTATATCTTAGGCTATGTGTCACTCTCTTACCTTCCCATTTCTATTTGCTTCTGTGTTACGCTTATAGGTAACATCACCTAAGTGATCAGTCATATAAAAGAATACATATATATATATATACATGTATATTATCTGTTACAAACAGAACGGTGACATTATGATACTGTCTTTTCTTAGTCGCGGTTGTAAAAATTTTTACTATCGCATGCTTATGAGTTCATCTACATAAAATAACTATTACATATTGCAATTTTATTTTTAATCTTTTAGATTTTTTTTCCTTAATTTATTAGCTTTCCAACCGCACACACATTGACATGGTAGTATTTATATATTCCGAACACATATATTTCTGGCATTTAAGTGATAAAAATCTCACTAAAACCACACGTAAAAGTTCAATGTTTATTTATTTACACAAACTTACACACTAACTCATAACATCAAGCGCATAGTGAAACATATACCTATATAGGAGGGTAGTGCTAAAAGCAAAAGTTTTCTGAAGTTTTTTCAACATAATATGCTTTCAGCTCAATAAAATTTTTTCAAAGAAGTTCCCTAGCGCTTCAAGAGTCTGTTTATAGTAAAAGTGGTCAAATTACTTAAAAGACGCCGTCAACAATTTCGTCAGCGATTTTGACGGAGAAAAGTTCAGAAGCCTAAATTCGGTGACCAAAGTGCTTGAAAAAGCAATTCACACTTGCTCTCTTTTCGATCTTGACGCATTGTTCTGCTTGCACAAATTATTCTTCTTCGGGATATATGGCCGTTCATTTTTGATTTTAGCACTTAAACGCTGCGAGAGGTTTGCATAATATTCCCAATTTCCAAGAACGTTTAAAAAGTGATGCCATGATTTTGCAAATAGATGGAATTGTCCTCATCTTCTTCATCTAACTAAAGGGTTCAGTCCATTGTTTTGACAATTGCCTCTTCTCAGCTGTCAAATGATAGACTCAAATTTCATTCATTGTCATAAATTGAGAAAAAAAAGAAAACAATACCATACACCCGACTGAGGCTTACTTATGCCAACTGCAGTGTAAAGAGAGACGGCACTCCTGTATCTTGTTTAAAATTTTATCACTTGCTTCTTGCATCGAATACCATTTTTTATAGATTTTCTTTACCTTTCTTCATACGATTGGCCATTGTCATGCTCGTCTTGACTGTGCTGCAAATTCACATTCATGCATAGAGACTTATGCTTGTACTTTTGACGAATTTCAAGCAAATACCAAAGAAGGTAAAGCTTCTAGATTTCAAACTTAAGCTTCGTAACATCGAAACCTTGTGATGTAGTAATCTTCTTTCATGCAAGAATTGCGCTATCTATACGTCAGAACGTGCACGTCTACTACCCTCGTATATGTACATATGCATATGCGTATCTATATACGTATTTCTTTTAAAAGGGAATCTTGTATTCTCTCAACGAACACTTTGTTTCCTCAACTGCAAAAACACAAAAAAACAACAACGGCAAAAAGATGTATAGAAACTAAATACACACATGTTGGACATCAAAGTGAAAAACCGCTAAAAGCGTTGGCTAACGGTAGGTTGTTTGATAAACTGTTGGAAAAAAAGCTGACACCGAAAATGTTTTTAAGCCTATAAATAACAATAAGTGGCAAAAGTGGCAATTTTTTTAATTTTTATTTTTATTTTATTTTTTTTTTTTTTTTAAGTAAAAGAAAACAAATTAAATCATTTCGTTGGCTCATTCATTCGAATTTAACCATTAATAGCGACTTTTCCATTTACAACAGGCCAGTAGTTTTTGATAAATTGTTTGCAACCGTCAAATATACGATCTGAGGAAAAGTGCGCACAAGCCCGACTTTCTAATCTACAATTCGCTTTAGACGAAACCTACTACGCTGAAGAACTGACAGTGCCACTACAAAATATTTATATATCGAATATAAAATGTATGTACGTTTAAGATTAAAGGGTAATCACGTACCCGAAAGTTAGCAGTCGCATTCGGCAGAGACAAAATTAATCATATGTGATCACACCCTAGATCCACTTTCATGGCAGACCATCAATTTGAGGGGTAAATTTTGTGAGTCCTCACAGTTGCAAAAATTGACAAATAGGAAGCTGAAATTTAACACCATCATTCCCAGATCGGTTAAGTATATGTCATGGAAATATGGTGTCGTGGTCTGTTCACGTACACGCCAATAATGTAGAAGAAAGTAAAACAAAAAAACCTCGGAAAGCACCAACCAATTTTCCAACCATTCACCAGTATTAACTTTCACTTGCGAACAACACTTGTGAAAGTTATTACCTGATTGTTCACCAGAACCATTTTCATGTTCGGTGCCAAAATGGTCTTGATCAGTTTACTAATATATCCGTAATGAGCTATAAGATCCTGTCGAATGTACGTTAGAATAAATGAGATATGAATTGGGTTTTTCTAGAAATCGGTGTACAATATATGGAAACAACAAAATGTACGTGCTGCGTACGAACAAAGAGTAGCCATATATATTTATTATAAGAATTAATATGTATTCATATGTAAGATATCAATTTTCTTATGCAGAAGTTCTAAGCTTAAAATAAAAAACCCATCAAATTTGTGGATGCAAAAAAGTCTATATAAATGCGCTATTTTCATGAAACTCCTCATAGTGAAGGAAACTCAAACGTCCACATGGTCTAACTTTAGAAAACCCAAATTTGCTTGTGAAAGATTTTATTATTTTTCAGTTGCTTCCGTCATAATAAGCCACAAATTAAAGTTTGGCGCCGTAAAAGAGTTGGCTTCCATGAGAATCTCTATATACAGTGCGGTCTAAACAGATAGACTTATGCAATCCAAATTTCCTATGGATAATTTATTAACAATTTTCATCATAAGATTTTAAAAATTACGCCTTTTTATCATATAACACTTTATCTTTCATTAGAATCCTTATATGGGTTGGGATCCAAATGGTTCTACATGGTCCAAATTCAGTTAAGTCAATTTTTATGTCCAATCATTGCTATGAGCAAATGTTCATCAAGCATTATTGAACAGCGGACATCATTACCATATAAGGATTCAGTTTCCGTAGTAAAGATTATTTGATAAGAGTTTCAAAAAATTGCCTCATCCGATCCAAAGTTTTCGCATGATTTTAATATGCTGAAATACTCATCCCAAATGATTTTCGTCGCGAAATTTTCAAAATTACACTATGGGGAGTGATCGAAAAAATTATTCAATTCGGATCATTTTCCATAGTGTTTGTCCTCTGCATCGGTTTTCCAACCAATTATGTTTTTTAACCAAATAGGTCGAAAATTGCGATCTGTAGCTTGATGACAAGAACACATGGACAGACATCAGATGAACAGGAAGACAGGCGGACAGACCGATTAACAAACATGAATCGACTTAGAAAATGACTACGAATCGATTGGCATAATAAAAAGTGGGCCTATCTCAAGTCTGTTTGGGGGTTACAAACGTTCCCATAACTTCCCTTGCACGACAAGTGGCACAAACAAATGCGCTTCGAATAGCAATGCTTTGGCTACGTCGACACGACTGTCCTCAATACGTGACAAACGTTTCATGTTATTTGTTAGTATATAAATTAGAGCATCCTTTCTGCTGCAGCCTTTAAAGCAGCCAATAACTTTTCATTTCATTATCGGAAACTGATTACCGGACATTTTAGGAGAAAGAAAATAATCACTCGAAGCCATTCTACATGGCTTTGGTGCTTAAGGAATATCATTAAGTTAATTGTCACAGAAAAATGAATGTATAACTATTGCGGTGTGATACGGTGCCTTATCGCAATGCAAAAAAAAAAAAAAAATTAAATTGCATTAAATCTGAACAGATTTTAAGCCCGGCGAACCCGCCTAAGTAAGTCTAGATAGTTATTTCTTACCTTTTGTTACTGGAGTGATTCTCTCGAAGGAAGGATTTCTGATAGTCTTATGATTAATGACTAAGATAATCAATGAAAGTCGCAAACTTGTTTTTAACCCAGCCATGGCTCTTAAAGTACTCTTCTAACATCTTTAAAGTCTTTATACCATTAGTAAAAGTCTGATCAGGTCTTTCTTTCCTTTTGATAACTTTTTCAAAACATCTACACAAGTGGTTTCATTTTTTAAACAACATTTAATATCTATCTTTTATTCATCCTTGCGCAGGGGCCATGCTAATCTTCTCTGTATCGTTCCAATTTTAGTATATGTTCCGCCTGAGTAGCCGAAGGGGAGGAATCTCGACTAGCAAGTCAATGATCGTGGGTTCGAATCTCAAGTGCGGTAGAGTTTTTAATAAAAAGCCGATAGCCGACTTTAGTCTTAGAATTTATTTCTCTGGCGAAATTAATAATAATAATAATAATAATAATAATATCTTTTATTTAATAAATTTGTTCCTTCGAAAAACTAGGAAAATTCGTCGACAATAAGTTTCAAAAATTATAAAATACAATCTAACTGATAAACTATGTTGTTGACCATTGTACTAACCTATTAAATTGCTTTAAAATTAAAATTCCCCCAAAATTAAACATTGAAATGTTAAAAATTTCGCCCTATTTCACGCCCAATACTTTTTCACCCGATCTTGCTTTACATGATTTTGAATCACTGAACACTGTTCACCAACGAGACCAAATACACTTTTTTGGTTCTAACACAAATCCATAAAAAAAAGTTTTTTTTTACTTCCAATTGTAACAACAATTACATAACAAAATATAATTGAGGGAATACTGTGATCGCAACTCAATCGGTTTGTGCCCACATATGTGTTAGTGACTTGTCCTACTGCTACTTGAACGTTAATAACGAGCCAAAATCTTCATTTGAATCAAACGGGACGGTTGTCTTAGATATACCCGACGTGTCTACTGATGACAGCCTGTCTGATCCAGTGCGTAATAAACGTGCACACCTTTTATAGAGCAATGATGAATAGTTGCTCAAAATGGTTTTTATTCCTAATTTCAGTTTGAATTGTAGACGAATTTTATATTGTTATTTGTATTAAAAATGGGTTGTTGTTGTTCAATAAATTTATATAAATATGGATTTCATTATTACCTTTTTTTGTACAGTTTTTTTACAAAAACATATAGAGTTTTCCATTTGACACGATTTTTGAAAATTGTGCACAGATTTCTAAGGAACGAATTTACCCTGTAAAAAGAGGTTTTCGGTGTATATCTTTCGGTATTACGTCGAAATCTTTGTTCAAAGTTTTTTTGATATTTCAATTTGCCAAAGTCTATCATCCGTTAATCTTATATGTACTTTAATCAAAATTCGTCTTCATTCCCCATAATTCCCCAAAATATTTTGTATGAGAATTCTGTAGAAGAGACGTAGAAGTTCAAGCGAAATGAAAACAGTGCTCCTATACACGAAGGGGTTGAGGGCAACTGCATTAATTATGACGTTTACCTAAAATGTTATACTTGCGATGTGACTGCGTTCTGCGCCGCTAAAAACCTGAACTTGTCACATATAAAGTGACATTGGTACACAAGCATTGGCCCGAGTGGTTGTCAGATGCAAGATAATTTCGTGATTATAAGCCGTTTTTTTTTTTTTTTGATTTTGTCAATAAGCAAAATTACCCAATTCGTGCGGGATGGTACGCCGAAACCTAATGTGACGGACACACGCATATGCACTTGTACTCTCAAAGATCAACTCGCTATTTTCTACTTAATGGGGACGGCCTTAGATTCGGTTTACAATAACAGATTGAAACTTTGCGGCTGCAGGCTTTTTCTAAGGCTACATGAAATCATTGACCTTCACCAATAATAAACCCACGGCGATTGAAAACCTCGACGAATATACTGAACGCAAAATTGCTCGAAATGCGGAAAAATTTCAACATTGAATGAAAAACTGTCTTCTTTGCGAAGATGTTCGCTACATCCGCTTTCGTGATCTTGCGGTTAGTGTGATAAAATATTCAGTTCCCTTTTTTTGAAAAAAAAAACAGAACGAGATGCCATGAACCATGACCATCCATCCGTTATTCTGACAATTTTTGGCAGAATCGGAGCACTGACTAAAATAACTGACTGTAATAGTTTTGCGTTTTCTTATATAAACAAATTATATACGTTATATACGTAGAGCTATCCATTTCGAGGTCGGCATATGACAGCCCTATCTCAGTAACATATGTAAAATGGAATGGACGAACCAGGGCATCGTATGTTTAGGCGAATGTTTGCGAAAATTGGTGATGTGAACTGTCCACCAAGATTGTGCGATTCCTCCTCTTTGGATTTTTTTTATGGTTACGCTAACGATCGAGTTTATGCGAACAATCCTTACACTCTTGAGAAACAGCCTGTAGTATGTGCCGCGGAGGACATTCAAGTGATGTTGTATTTGGAAAATAATGGCAACGCCTAACGAAATGCATTGGAGAAGCAATTTGATCCAATTGTCAATCAGAAGCGTGTTTCGCTTACTTTTATTTTCGAAACGCACATGTCATTGAACTGAAATGGAATTTATAAATAAATAATAACTATTTAGACTCAAGGATGCTGCGTAACATTAAAATGCAACAATTTGCATTTTTATTCATCAGCAAACTCGCCGAACTGCATTGAAGGGGAAAAAATCACTGAATTTTCACATAAGAAACATAATAATTTTGAATCGAATAGCATTGCAAGACATTAGTGAAACTGATTGTAAATAACATCAGTTTATTATTATTGAGGAAATGGGTAGTGAATGTGTGAATGTTTGTCTCCATACAATTTCAATAGAAAAGTAAAGGGATTGCGTTGTCCGGGTAACAAAGCGAAATTGTCTAAGCTTTGAATCCCGCTCCAGGATGATTGGGTTCATTATTGAAAAGTTCTTCAATTTTTTTATGCAACATAATGTTTTTCTATGCGATTGTTCGCAAACTTTGGCTATAAATTATTTGCATCTCGAATGAATTAGAACATCCAATGGGCAATATAGGAAAGTGTAATTTATATATGCTAACAACATGTTTTTGTGCAGACATAGTCGTACGGGGTATTTTGCTTGGTTCCTTGTTGTGGTCGTCCCCATTACCAGGTGCCGGTCATCAATTGTTTGTTTTTTACACCAAAATGCATTAATTTAATGAAATATTTTCACTATTTGTTTTCTGTGATATTTATTTTAATCGATCTGAAACGAACTTGAGCGGGTCACTTAGTATATTGTATGCTCTTATTATTACACTTATCTTGCTAACAGAATTTGTTTTCGTACAAAACATTTCAAAGTTGTGCCGCAAACCATTCGTAAATGTATGTTTGCTTTTTTTTTTTTTTTTTTTTATTAGAGAGATCAACTTCCCCGTCAATGTTTAATGCAAATGATAGACTAGCTTGTGTTGTTGTTATTGTGGTTTCTATTCTGCTTTCAAAATCAATCAGTACAGATTCCCATAGTTTTATGCAAATTTTATTGTCTCTCATTTGTTTTCATTATTTAATTAATTATGCTAATGTTATAGTCATCGGTTTGATTTGCTCAAACGTGCAGTAAACACAGGTAGAAGTGTTTCATTGCTAAGTAGCGTCTCGGATAATTTATGCTTCTTTTTATTATTTCAAATAAAAAATCGAAAAATATTTTTTTTGCCAGCTTTTATACGATATCCCTCACAAACCTCTGATTAACACATCTTTTATATATCGAGGTCAAGTTTTTCTTATTCACATGAATCATCGCTCGTTTCCATTCTCATGGAGAAAAAAAAACAAGAATGAACAAAAACATCGAACGTTTTTAATGAAAAATTAATGGGTTTCAGTTTTTTTCAATCTCTTAAGAAATTTGGAGAAATCTTCGATAGTAATTTCTGAACATTGTCGATTAAATTTTCTTAGTTTTCGAAAATATTGTAGATAATCGTTTGGCTTTGCTAAAAACGAAACGGATAAATTTCAATATTATGCGACAATTTCGAATTTTTTTTTTTTTTTTTGTGCGACCTAAAATTAATGATGTGAACGTGGAACTCTGTAATCTTGTCGTTTTTGTACGTCAACTTAATCAAATTATTTAACTCTGGCTCTTTGTTGGAGAAGATTTTGCTGTCATATCTACTGTGGTGATTGCGTGCTTGCTCTAGTAACGATACCCCTAAGGTTGTTTGTATAGGAAAGTATTCTGCAAAGTCTTTTTTTTTGCTATTGTAGATGTTTCCAACCGTAATGCAGTTAAGTCATATTCAATTACATGTCGATAAAGTAAATTTTCACATGAATAGTCCGTTAAAGGACATTAGTAGCTTCCCTTTCAAGCTAACTAATGATCTTGTTAGAGCGGTTGACTGGAACCGGGTGTTATTATTTAGAAAGTGTAAATATGAAAATCAAAGTCAATATCCTGTAGATGCAAGCCAATGTTCCTCTACCTATAGTGTCTCCGTGCCCATATGTATGATCGACGATGCTTAATAGTCCGATATTTTATATCCTTTTATATCCTATTACTACTACTTAATAAATCAAGAGTACCATTTTTCTTGTCTGGAACTACACTCGTACGTGTATTATTACACTGCAATAACATTTCGAACAAACTTCTTCGTGAAAGTTTAAACAAATTGGCATTGAAATCAATTTTAGCACATTGCTGACCGCTCGGGGAAATCTCCCCGTTTGACAATTTATATTTATTGTATATAATTTATTGTATATAATTTGATGCCCGCTTCTCTCCGTTGATCCCTATAGTTTTTAAATAATAAAGAGAATTTAAAAGAGAATAACAGTAAATATTTCTGATAAACGGTTCATGAAATTGTGAAAGAAAGCTGGTAGCAAAGTCATCTACAGCTCTAAACTTACATGTTTTCTATTGAGGAAAACTACTCTAAAGCATTTTTTCTTTAAATATTTGATAAATATATTGTTGTATTATATATTTTTGTAATATAATAAAATGTACATATGTAGAAAAAAGGCTGTAATAAAATGTCCCATGAATTTGAAGATGCTCTCAATGAATTTCACCTTGATATTGCATCAGAATGTTCAGAAGACAGTTTTGATAACCATGATAACGACACCGAAGATAGTGACGGGGACATTAGCACACGGGGAACCAGATGTCGTAGAATAATTTCAAACGATTCGGAATAGGTAAGAGTCGCAACTGCCGAGTCAGTATTCGCGGATTCAAGTCTCAGTGCGGTATTTGGTCGTAGTTCTTAGCCGATAAAGAGTGATACGCCGACTAGCTTTCTATCTCTCTCCCTTTTCTCACTTCTTTCCCAACATCACCGTGTTACATGAGTAGGTGACAACTTCTGCTAGCAATACAATTAATTGTACTTTACATAATTGAAAGTTCTACTGCGTTAGGTAGAAGTTGTTCGGCAACAGAAGAAATAGAAATAGAAAAAAAGCTAATCAAGGCAAGAGTAAGTCTCTAAAGCCCGATTTATTATGGAAGAGAAAGCGTATTTCTGGATCGCATCAATTGTCAAATGAAAAGAATCTTTAGAAAAAATTGTCGATTAACCAATCGAAATTATTTAATAATTTTTATACCCACCACTCTAAGATGGGCGTATATTCATCTTGTTTTTTTCCATAATACATGTAACGCCCAAAAGAAAGCTGCGGAGAGCTTATAAAGTATATATATTCTTGACCAGCGCGAAATTCTGAGTTGATTTATCCATGTCCGTCTGTCTGTGTGGTGTGCGTTGTTGGCACTCTCCTGGTCGAAAAAATGAAAATATCGGCTTCAAATTTGTTGAAAACACTGGAAAATTCTACACGCATGACTTGCTTACTTGTTTTTGTTCTTCGTAAGAAGTAGATCAGTTCTATTTGTTCGTGTTGTTTATTTTTGCAGTTATTTGGGACCTATTAAGGGATAAAAAAATTTCAAAAGTTTACCAAAAACCAACAATCACCGAAGTAAAGTCTACTTTGACTCTTAGACAGTTTAATCGCAGATTTATGTCACAAATTTTCAACCTATTAGGCAAGTCCATCTTTGAAAAGACACCCTACTGATCGGGGCAACGCTAAAAATTTCATTACTTGTGATTTCAAAGGTGAAGTTGAAATTCACAGTAATCAAGCACGAAATGGAACGAAAGAAAGTTTAGGTTTTCTCTTGTCATTAATTTTTCTCTTACAACTTGAAGAAATGGTTTTGCTTTCTGGCCAAACGCAATTTCATATTCAAATCATGAACAGAATATTTACCCAAAGAGATGTGAACTTGCAAAAGTGTCAGAGATGCCTCCATCATTATCTGAAGGTGAAAACATGTGCGAATAGCCAATCTTTGACTTAGTACCTTAACCTTACCTATCTTGAGAAGAGCTCTGTGATGTACAATTCACCCCAAGTATGTCTTACACAATAGAATGATTAGGCTTTCACACCACATACACAGTTCAATCCCTTGAAGGCCATTTTTTTTTAAATTTATTATTACGGATATATCCCATCTTACTACAGGCATAAATTCCACTTTGCAATGAATTTTTTGTATAAATGCAAAAATATGTCCCCTGAGTGATAGACCATTTTTAAAAATATTTATATAGATAAATGAAGAAGTCGATTACCACCTACAGCAATTAAGCAAATAATGCTAAACGTGTCTTTCGTTCCTAAACGTCCAGAGGGCTTATCAAAAATGAACATAAATGTTCAACAATGATTATCAAGACATTTTCTAATACTCAATATATAGACTACTACAAAAAAATTTACGGCAGTCCTGACATTGTGCGCAGTTTGCGGAAGCAATGTAGTGAAGCCTGCACCTTGTTTGAATTTGACGTGAGTGCTTCTTTTGTAAGTTTCAAAAAAACCAAAACCCTTTTTACTCATTACAATGAATCATCTATTGTTGATTTGCTGACTTGCATAAGAAGAAGAAGAATTTTCAAAACAATGCAGAGATGAATACTCCATGTGACTGCAGCCTACTTTGTTGACGATCAGTTGACCATTGTTGTATTAATATATCGGACCGATATGAACCTAGTCCTATGTTCTTTCATTTTTATTCCCATCATACTGAGCTCAAAAATCATTTTAACCGGTTCGCAACTTCACCTAACAAAGAAATGCAACTCCAACCTTTACTTACTCTTCTTAACATTCTGAAATCTTCTTATTCCTGCCTTCCCATTACGCTTGTCATTGTTCGTTATATATTATCCTCTCTGGTCGATCATATTGTAGCAATAAATTACATAACGCAGCAAATCTGTGCATAAGAAATGCTGTAATATATGCGATTAGCTTAATCCATTTCCTTTACAATGCAACATTCAAAGCAGCAGCCAAGCTGGTCTATTAAAAAGGAAAGACTTAAGAAACAAACTTATGTGGCAAGCAAGTATATTACTTATGCCAAAGACTTACAGCTTTTTCCCGTTTCTGCTCATCAACAAGCTATGGCGGCAAATGGCGGTTAGAAGGCTTACAACAATAACAAAACTAAAAATTGTGGATTCGCATTGCAACACAGATTACAATTTTATAGGCGAAGCAACAATGACAGAACCTTCGGGCAGCCAGAAAGGCGCACCAGAACGACTAGTGCATCGAAGGACGGACAGATTGGCAATTCTACAGGCCAACGTATCGACAGACCGCTGAAACAACATATTGATATTGTAACTGACCGACAGAGTCACGATCTGGCATACAATTCGTTTTAAGATTTTTTACACGACGTAAAATTTTCGAGTCATCAGTTAAAGGGCAATCTCTAGAAGTTAAATAGTAGGCAAAAAAGTTTATTTGAAGCGCATCATCGGTTAGAAATCTGTCACCCATACCGATTCGCATTTTCCTTATAGTTGTTGGCAAAACTCTTACAAGCATCATTAAAAATATTTACTTATCGAAGCACATCATGCTAATGATAAGACAAAATAGTGGCCGTCTGTAGAAGAGCAAATTACCGCCGTGAAAGTGGTCTTTAATTTACAAATGTTTCATATTTCTATGTATGGACACTTAAGATAGGTATGTGCATAAAATCCTTAAGATCTGTTATCTTTCTTTCAAGAGTTGACTTCAATGTCAAGCAATTATAGCTTTTATGTCTAAAATGTATGTAAAGTCTTTACATATAGCTAAGCATATGTAGGTAGGAAGATAAGTAGGTGAGTATATTTGTAATTAAGTTATCGGCCTCTTCTTAAAGCACACATAACACGTTCTGACTATACATACAGATGGCGTAAAAAGATCAAAGCGTTTCCAGGGATTGCATGTATAAACGTCTGTACGTATTTTTTCCCTCATATCATGTGTTTATGCGCAATCTGTTAAATATCAATATAAGCCATAAATTGTATGTGTAGATGTTTGTTTATTTATGTATATTTCTTCCTTTTTTCTTTTTTTTTTCTTTTTATTTTTCCTTTCGTCTCACTGACTAAATGATTGGCCGGCTGACTAGCTGGTCATTTGGCTTGGGTTGATCTAAAGCTGATGTTTTTCAATATTTTACGGATCTACTCCACACACATCATATACGTGTACGTACACGTTTAAGTCTCAACGTATTAATGCGGCAATTTAAAACTAATTGCTGTTGCTGTTGCTGTTGTTTTCTTTTCGATTTTTTTTTCTTCATTTTTTTGTTGCCGTTAATAAAGCCTCCACATATCCTCACATAGACACACACACACATTTAACTTATATAAAATTTCATTTTCCTAGAGGTATAATAATTAAGTCGTCTCGTTTGCAATAATTTGAAGCACACATCAGAGACCTCTGATGGGATGGAAACATTCATGATCAGTGTGAGATGTCGGACTTGATTTAATCATATCCTTCTGCCTGTCATTTTGTCGTCAACATGCAGCTTCGTAAAAATTTGCATAAAAACACTCAAGCTTGGTACCTTGATGAAATGACGCCAACCAGACTCCAAAATGGATGAGAACTTTAATATTCCTCAAAAAAATAAAATCAAACGAAAAACCAAAATAACCGAAAAATTCAAATTATTGTGAAAAGAATTTCTCCAATCTACAGCAAATGTTTATAAAACGGCAGCCCAGATACTCACACATTAGACTACAATTTTCATGATTCGCATTTATTGCCCAAGTTAATAAAGTTCAGGAAGACTCCACTTATTGCATTGCCTACAGAGCACTGATGAAATGTTTAAAATAGAGAAAAAATCGAAAAGTGAATCGAAAGCATTCAAAACGTACTCCCATTTAAGTTTGTTTCGGTAAATTGAAATAAAAGATTTGCATGAACAGGGTTGCTATCAATTCCCCACAAACCTTCTTTTTAGGCACGACAACTTGCAAAGGAAACGGGTCGATTTGCGTTAAGGTACAATCATACTGCTTCATACTGCATACTTACACTAGTCATTAGCAAAGCATTTACCATATTACGCACATTTCAATATTTCTTATTATATGTATTATTAGCTCTCAAACATCAGAATATTTCCCAATGGAAAACGCTTTTTATATCCTTCACCACAAGTGTATATAATTTTGTGCGTGTGTTTACAATACTCAGAAAGACTTCAAATACACCCACCTTTTCCTACAGAAGCGCTTTCTGAATCAATCTAAACGTGTCTGCCCGTCTATACATTTTGTTGTTTTATGTTCAGTCAAGATATTTCGATAACATTTTGTGTAATTTGCTGATGTTCTTTACTTTTCGACCATTTACGCATTACTTTTTCGACCACTCCCCATTCTTTGATAAGTCGTCATATGGAAAAGTAGTGTAAATTTTAGAATTTCGCGACAAAAATCGCTTAGTAATTCTATTCCGGCACATTAATTTGGTGCAAAAACTTCGGACATGATATAAGAATTTTTTTAACCCCTTGACAAATAACCGCTCATAGGGAAACTGAATCTTTATCTGGTAAAGAGGCCCAACTTCCAATAATGTTTAATGAAAATTCGTTCATAGTAATAATTTAATATAAAAAATAATCTTACCGAATTTGGACCACGTAGATCTATTTGTTTGATCCCAAACCATATAAGGGTTTCAACTATAGTATTTGTGCTTACCATCAAATGAAGAATTTTCAATCTTTACCTAAATATTTTGAAGTCTTTTTAAATAAATCTAAACTGGAGATAACCACGAAAAAATGTACACGAAAAATGTATGAAATATATTGCATCAATATATCTTAAGGGAATCAATTTTATTGCGAACAATTAATAAAAAGCTAAACTTCATTTTCACCTGATAGTAATACCTCTCTCTCTCTCTCTACATTATATAGAGAAATATATAAAAAGATACGATCACTACTTATTCATTACACGAAAATTATTTAAGAAAAATTACTATAATCCATGTTCGAACTTTTTTAATAAATACCAGCTACGATAGTCGCGTAGAATTCAATGAATTTTGGAATGTAGGCAAAAAATATTTTTAAAGATAGACAAGATACCTTCAAGAGTTATAGTATGAACTGAAACACATATTGAATTGCATAATTATTACAACGGCAAAACCGGCAAGTTAGAACATTATAGTCGGGCAAGGCAAGCCTTTAGATATTCTACACCACTTTACCTAGTAAAGTTGTTCGTTCGTGTGTGTAACAATACGCCAAAAGATAGATATTATTTTCATGCATATGCATACTTTTCATGTAATCCCGCATATTGCAGGATTCGCAAAACATCACATGGTGTGATCCAAACTTAATTTACTTCCTAAAAATTTTACTATTTTTCAGTTTCTGCCATAGAAAATAAGAAATTATACTTGCTCTTCAACAATGGGGGTTGGCGTCTGGAAAATATATCTATGTGATCCGAATTCCCTACCGTTAATTTTTGTGCTCAATTGCGACTATGGGTCTATGGACGGAAAATAACATAGGAAAAGATTCGTGGGCCAAATCATCAAATCTTACTTTGAGTGAAGGACAAAAAATAGACCAATGTGGTTCAAATTTGGTTTACTTCATCATTTCTATGGCAAATTGCTATCATAAATAAATCTTGATTATAGAACCTTAAAAATTAGGCCTTTTTGCGACATAAGGATTTACATTTCCTGAGAATCTTTATATGCAGCGGTATCCAACACAAACTTATGTGGTCGAAATTTGGTAAGATCGATTTCTTTGGTAATTATTTAATATCATTAACCAATTTTCACCATGGAATATAATTACACCTTGTTACCGTAAAAAGATTCACTTTTCGCAAAAATGATTATATGAGAAAGAGCTCAAAAAATGGCCCCAGCCAGTCTGCAGATTCACACCAATATGAAACACCGAAATACTACTACTTACCCACTTTTGGTGAGGAATTTTGAAAATAGCAATTGACGATTTTTCAAAATAGGACGTCATATGGCGAGTGTCAAAAAAGTGGATCGATCCAAACCATTTTCAATAGCGTTAGCCCTTCGGCCAAAGTACGCCTGTCTACTAAATTTCATCAAAATATCTCAAAAATTGCGATCTGCAGCTTGAACACGAAAATACAGGGAAGGACATCAGACCGTCAGAAAATGATTTCGAATCGATCGATGTAATAAAAGGTGGTTACATTTTAAGCCCTCCTGGGTGTTACATACGTCCGCACTAACTTAACATACTGAGTACCACGAGTTGTGTAGGGTATAAAAACAGAAGAAGTGGTACGTATCAAAACGTTTCGTACAAGACGAACGTAATTACTTTTCTGTTTTACTTTCTTCTTTTTTTCTTCTTCAAATTTCACATGAATTGTGTGAAATGTATTGAAAACTGCAAATGCGTAAAATTTTACTGCTTACGATTATCGATAAAAATATAATATGTAAACAAAAAGTTAAAAAAAGAAAACAAAAAACAAGCAAAAAAATTTATATTCGAATATAAACGAATGCTGTATACCCATCACCGTCATCCTAAAAAGGACGAACAAAAAAGAAAGCAACTAAATTTTCATGCTCTATAACATTGAGCGGGCACGGATTTTTTTATATTTTCCGAATAAAAGTGGAAATTTATACCATGTTTTTGTTACTCCATGAGTAAGAACCGAAAAAACACAAAGAAAGCGAAGATATTCTCAGTAGTTGTTGCGTAGTCATGTGGGCGTTGTAGGTGTGTTCGTTGACCGGTTTGGGACATTTTCAAATTCGTTTTACATTTGTAGGCGATATCTGCATTTTTGCGAACGCGAGAATGTTTACCACAGATATTATACGGTTGAGCAGACGGACATATGGACAAATGAACATTCGCGCATACTCAGATGCATTTCGAATTTAAGGTTGGGCAAGAATTTATTTATACACTTTGACGTAGTCAACTTTTTCGATTTTTGTACACGTGCTACAGCGTCGTCCATGAAATATACGGTAACATTTTTGTAGATTTATTTGCTGTAGTGCATGTGTAAGCAGCAAGAAACCAATTTTGTATTTCTTGTGAAAAACTGAGATGCTTTTAGTTCATGGAGAACTGTAGGCGTGTGCGTCATGCAAGAACTACGAATTTCTCTGAGTAATTTGAAGCCAATAGCTTCGTTCTCGCGGCCAAGAGAATGTTTTCGGCAGACATTACTCAGTTGGGCAGAGAGGCATGTTTAAATCGATTCAGAATTTGATGCTGATCAAGACAATATATACCGAGTGGAATCTTTTTCTTGAGATATTTTAAACATTTGCACAAAATGAACATGCCCCTCAACCTTCGGAGATGGGTATAAAAAAGTAGAAAGCTTGGCAGTCATATAAACTTTTTAGATAAATATTTGCTCAAATTTACAAATAAACAAAAGGCTGCGGCGTGTGATGAATTAGCCATGCTTACACAAAAATTTATACAAAAAAAAAAAAAAAAAATCCGGATTAAGGGGGGGTTTTTTTTTTTTTTTTTTTTTTATTTTTTTTTTTTTTTTAATTTTTTTTTAATTTTTTTACCAAAAAAAAAAAAAAAAAAAAAAAAAAAAACAAAGGTAGAAACTTATCTGGCTTATATTTCAATTTATTTGTCTTTCAGTGTGTTTTTCATTTAACCATATTTTTTTTGTAAAGGTTCTACAAATATTTGTCAACTCTTGTTTCCCACAATGTTTATCTTTTACACGAACACGCGCATATACATACTTATGTATATGGGGTGATTTGACTGAAAGATGACAGCGGCATTCAACTAAACAAAATCATCAATTTCTACTTTCATTGAATTTTTTCTCTGTCGTCATTTGAAAATGTGAATTTTGTACAAAGCAATGCATACGAACAATGCAAGTATAACCGTTTTGTTATACAGTTTGCAGCGCGCGACATAAAGTTTAAAATTTTTTTAATTTTTACCCTATCTGTCTGCTGCTGTCTGTCTGCTCGTTCATTCATCTTTCGGCAAAGAAAAAGGCAAGAAGTGGGAATTACTTCCCACGCAAGCGAGCGTTATATCGTTTAAATTTGAAAAAAAGGAAGCGCTAAATATTAGTAAACATTAACACAATGTTAAGCCAGTTAGAAAAATCAGTTAAACATAAAGTAACTCGGGGTTTAAATGTTATTTAATGTGAAGCGAATCTATGAAAGAAAGAATTTAAAGAAAATTAACTAATGACCTTTATGCTTCTCTAAGACATTGCAGACATAAGAAGTGATCAGAAAAATATAATCGACAACTATATATATAGAAAGAATATGATCGAAAAAAATGGATATAGATATGTTGGACCTGATAAGCTATATTATCGTAAGGCAAGCACATTACTAATAAATAAATTATATATTTGTGGTTTTTATTTAGTGCGAAAGAAAAATAAACAAAGCGTAAAAATTTTGTTGTCTTTTTTTTTTTTTTTTTTTTTTTTAATTTTATTTTATTCACTTACTTTTTAAGCTGAGCCTGTCATTAAATGTTAAGCTCAAACCGTTGCAATTCCTGTTGACAGTTCATATCAGCTTCAGTCAGTTCGGTCGGGCGGCTGTACTCTGGCGGCGACACAAAAATGCAACCACATCTGACAATTTATATCTATTCGCCACAATTCATTGCGGACAAACCGCACCGCCTTGAAAAAAAAGCAAAAAAAAGCAAAAAAAAAAGCTTACATACAAACACACAAAAAGCCAACATATTTTTTAAAGCACTTTTTTGCCTTCTCTCGGCTTCTCTATAAAAATACATAAAAAGATAGACGTTTGTCGTATCACATTAAAGTTAATGTCATTTCATTTCATATGTGCTACAAACGAAAAAAATAAAAAAAAGCAAAAATAATAATTCTTTTTAGCAAATTTTTTTATAAGTTTTTAAAAGTAGTAAAAGATTATTAAATATTGCAAGCAAAAAACAAAAACAAATTCTAAGAATAAAAATCTAGAAAGAGGTAAAAAAAACGTACCCTTTTATTGAGAAAAGCAAAAAAAAAAAAAAGAGAAAAAAAGAGATAATAACATAAACACATATTATCAATTTTATGCCTTCTTTCACCCAAACCAAATGTGCGCAGACACTTGACGTTGTCAAGCGGTACGAATAAACACATATATATATATATTATACCTGCATGCATATACACTTAAGACATACTATCACAGAGCGCGACCGGGTTATGATGCTACTTAAACCAAGAAAGACATCGCATATTAAAGTTGTGCTGCGTTAAAAGAAGAAATCTTCCTCCTATTTCTGTTTTTTCTCTCCTTATTTTTGCTTTTTTTTCTTCTGAGCTCTCGTTTCATACCGTGTTTCTTGAAGCACAGATTGGCAAAAAGCAATTTTCGATTTAAGATAAGAACACCTTTGTGCCGGTCAAGTATTTCCGACATTATCGGGCGCTTATCATGAACGCCACTTCAATGGTAATTAAAGCAAAATATTATCTGAGTCACATTTCAAAGAAAATAAGAAAAAAAAAAAATATAATATATATATATATATATATATATACGCACAGATGCACTGTAAATACATTCACGCAAACAAGCGCGGTAGAATAGGAAGAAAACATTTTACGAGATCACGTTAATAATTACGAAAGAATTCAATTAAAAAAAAAAAAAATTATAATAATAATAATAATAATAATAATAAATGGAATTATAATAGAAATAAGAGTGAGTAAGAAAAACCCCATGCGATGAATCTTACATTGCGACCAGCAAAGAAAAGGAGAATGTTTTATTAAAAGCTTTGCTCTTTGTTTTGTTTTTTTATTTATTTTTGCACTTTTGCTGTTTGATTAGTAGCATAAAGCTATTATTGAACGGATTTCGCGCATTTTTTAACTTGATTCAGCTAAGAATGTTTATACAAGAATTTTTAGCTGTCGAATTAAAGTTCAGTAGCACGCACACACTGACGGACTGACAGACAGATCGATATGACCAAACCACATATATAGCAGGCATATAAATTCGAGGCGGATGCTTACACGGTATCCTTAAGCATATAATGCGATATGTAAGTCTCTTAAGTTCCCTCTAAAAAATCCTTTGATAGAAGCACTCTACGCTTTATATGCTTTTTATACCCTACACCATTTGTCGTAAGGGGTATATTAAATTCGCACGGATGTATGCAATACCCAGACGGACTTAAGATAAACCTATCTTTTCTTATAATATCTATCGATCTGTCTGATGTCTGAACGGATGATAGACATGCAGTTATGACATTAGTAATCATTGTACCCTACATCACTTACGACCCTGAGTATATAAAATTTGTGCGGACGTACGTAACATCCAGAGGGACTTAGGACAGGCCCACTTTTTATTATACCGTGCGGTTCAGAAAATAAATCTAAGCTTGTCTGTCCGTCCGATGTCAGTCCATGTATTTTTGCGTTTAAACCACAAATAGCAATTTTTGAGACATGTTGGTGGAATTTGGTGCACTGACGTGTTTCGGCCTTAGGACGAACGTTATTGAAAATGGTTCGGATCGGACCAATTTTTCGGCCATATAATATATTCTAATTTTTGGAATCTTTCGACGAAAATCACTGAATAATAGTATTTAAATGTTTCAAATCGGTGTGAAAACTTAGGATCAGATGGGGCAACTTTTTCAACCCCTTGCACTGAGTCTTTTTATGATAAAAAGACCTAATTTTCAATTTGCCTTGACCAAAATTCATACCTATTAACGATTTGACGAAAACAATAATCTTACCGAATTTGTACAATGTAGGTCTAGTTTCTAGATACTACTTCATAAAAAGTTCTTAATGGAAACTAAACCTTTATATGGGAAAATAGTCAAGTTTTGATATTTTATGATAGAAATTGATTCGTAAGATTAATTATAATATTTAGCAATTTTTTGAAAAGCAAATTGAGTTTGTTAAATTTGGATTACGTTAGTTGACGTTTTGAGCATCCTCCGATATGATGGCTTTCATGAAAATTATGCCTTCACATAAAAGTAATGTAAAATTTTTATTGCGTCTTTATTACACAAAGCGGTGTAGGGTATCTACAACTAACTATTTAGCGTTGCTCGGCTATAGTGTTCTTATATATTTTAGGTCATGGCATTTCGTCGTCCTGCGAACCCTATTTTCAAACTTCTAAATTATGAGATTTTGCCGCATTTTTAATTAAAATGCAGTATATGTTGCAATGATGCTCGGCTAAGTGTCCAAATTGTTTATTAAAACGTCTCGAACAGCAATTCCTCGGAATCAATTCGATTCAAGGGAAAAGATGCCTGATGTAAATTTTATAGTTTGTAATAATTTGTAAATTACCTGACTGCCAAGACAAACTCGGCGTGAAGCATCCCTATGAAATTAAATTAAACTGAATTTCTTTGGAAGTTCTTGCACGTAGGCTGGTAATGAAAAGGAATCAAATCGGTTGAAGGACACGCCCGCAGCATCGCGTAGACTATCGGTTTGCGCAACTTTGTAGTATTTGTGATAAACATTCTCCCGTTAGCGAAAATGTAGATATCGCCTGCAAAATCGCCTGGAATTTGGAATTGAATTAAACTTTCAAACAACGAAGAAGCCTGCAACGCCCACATACCTACACAACGAAAACTTTTATTTTGAAAATAGAAGAAATCAGCTGCGCCCACTCCACGTTATAGAGCATAAGCAATTTGTTCTTTTACTTCTTTTGTGTTTTTTTTTTTTTGGAATAAGCGGCGATGGGTATAAAAGATTCGGCCATGATCGCAATTAATTTTATTATTTTCTTTGCTTTCTTTTATTTTTGATTATATGTTATGTTGTTGGACACAACTTACAGCATGTACACACTGCACCAAAAGTGGTCCCTATCAATTCACTTGTATACCATAATTAGCGATAAAGTTTTAATCCCCATTAATTTTCATTTATGTCTTACTAATGTTTAAATTGTAGCGTGCGTTAGAATAAATTTGAAAATAAATTGGACTTAAAATGCTATCGTTAATTTCTTAAGATGAAAGTAATTTCAACGAATATCTGGATCACAGAATTCCGGAAATATTCCCGCAAGCTCTTAAGTTATAGGCGAAAATATGAAGATTATCTTACCTTCTAACCTATTGTGGGTGTGCATGTAAACTAGTGGCAAACTTTCCTAATCGATCGAGATATGTTTCTTATCTCCATTTTAGCGACCGCATCAAGGAAAAGTGAATCAACTTAATCCTTTTTTGTAGAAGTATGCGAAACATCGGTAGGGTTACGTATTCATATGCAACAATGCAACTACACCTTTAAACCAAAGTAAAACTTTATAATCGAACAAGAATAAGTAATAAATACTGAACGTCGCTACCTTCATTACACATGGCCAAAACTGGACCTTATTGCCATGTAAAGATTTACTTTTCATGAGAAACCTTAACGAAAAAGGAATGCGGAAAATAGATCAATAGGGTCCAAATCGATGAAAGTAAATTTACATATCAAATTTACACATTTGTTGTAAATAAATCTTCATCGTTAGTAAATGTTACATTAAATTAGATATGCGAAGGCACATTCATATATATTTATAAACGCGTTTTCAAAATACAGTTCCATTCCATGCAAATTGTTTACATTCATTTTTTTTATACCCATACACAATTTCTCATCGCAGTATATATGTGTCTATACAAATTATTAAATGAGTAAATTTACATATATATATATATATATATATA
>NW_023998427.1:3511990-3699271 GCF_014805625.2 Glossina fuscipes
CAGTTACATTGTATGGCCTACCATGAAGCGTTTGGCAACGATCTTTACAAAATGCAACATTATATAGGGAGGGATCATGTAAGTTGACCACGAAAATATATACCGCATACATCGGATGGACAGGCTCACAGACAGATCGCTTAAAACGATGATTTTGAATGGTTTCGTGTAAAAAACGTTATTCTGACTCATCCCATGCTGGGTGTTGTATGCATCAATTCATGTCGACCTCCGCCTGATGTGAAGCGCAAAAGTATTTTGCCTTCAAGATGCTGCATTGGGGAAAGATAAAATTTTCTAACGGAACTAACAGTTAAAATCGCTTATGTATGCATTGGCATTTTAACAGGTTAGAAAAGTCTTTATGATGCATCAGGGTAAATAAAAGTCATTCAGAAATTTAACGCAAATGTCAAAAATTTGCACTAGACTTCATACGGTCGAAGAGTGAACACAGATACAGCACTTTTCAAGATTCCGATAACGCCGTTAGTCGAAACCTTTACGACTCGTTTGACGACAAAGGCAAGATATTATGAAACTAATTGAAATCGTATTTTTGCATGTTCACATGATTGTTTTTCTGGTTTCCCCTCTCAATCGTAAAATAAATCTAGTGGAGCTAACATCACTCGATTGTGAAGATGAGGACGAATAATTACATTCAATTCAGTTATGAATATTCCTCTTAATAAGAACAATTGCAGGTATTTCACAAAAAAAATTTTTGAATGGGAATGACGTTCTGTGTATAAATGAGCGCTATTTCTGCTTCCATTAAACCTATTATTTTGTTTATATTATAGCTTTTTATTTTATTTTATATTATTGCTTTTAACTTTAAAAATTTCTGAATTCAATTTTTGTGTTCGACTACCTAAGTGTGTGTAGTCGAATATTTTATTATTTTGATCTTTTTCATACTCATCATCCAAGACTGAGGAGTATATTTATTTTGTCAAAACCTTCGCAACGCCCAGAACGAAGCATCAGAGACCCCACGAAGTATATATATATATTCTTAAGCAGTATCGAATTCTAAATCGATTTAAGCACGTCGGTCTGTCCATCTGTCTAATGTCTGTTGTAAGCACACTCCTGGCCGGAAAAATGAAGCTATCGACTTCAAATTTGGCAGAAATATTGGACGCTCTTGCACACAAATAGAAATTGGAAATGGAAAGAATTGGTCGAAAGACACTATCACAACATCACGTAAAGTGAGAACGCGTTTGTTTTTCAAAAGGAATTAAAAATTGCTTTCGTGCTCATTACTCATAAATGTGCTTGTTACTGAGAAATGTACAAAAATTTGAACGCATATTTTACCTGCACCTGTATAAAAATGGAAAAAATTGCCCACACCTACCCAATATTATAGTGTATCAAAATTTAATTTTTTTTCAATGCTTTTATAAGATGCAGAAGCAAGCCTTAACAACTTTATAAAGTATGTAAATTCTTGTCGAGTTGCAAATTTGAAATGCACCTAAACATGTCCGTCCGTCCGTCTCTCAATTTGTTTGTCTGCCCAATTTTGTAGTATGTGTGGTAAACATTCTCCCGTTAGCGAAAATGAAGATATCGTTTACAAATTTGAAAATGAATTTGGGAGAGAGCTAAACTTTTCACAGGACACGCCAAACGTCTATGCGACAAAAACTTTAATTTTGAAAATAAAAAAATCAGCCTCGTCCACTCCATACTATAAAGCATGAAAATGTAGCTCTTTCACTTTTTTGTCTCTTTAGCGCGACGTTGATGGGTTTAAAAGAATCGGTCGGTAATTTTCTTACTTGTTTCTTGTTATAATCACTTCGTTTAATAAATGAAACATGTTAGATTAACAATTTTAGATGCATTGACACAATTCGTTTCGTTCATTTCAGCTGCACCATGTCCCGCTAGGATAGAAAATTAAGTAAGTAATTTTTAATTAAAATAATAGAATCATTTATTGAAGAAGAAGAAGACCTTTTAAAACGGTCATCATCGCACAAGATCTACTATGCAAGAAGAAATACAGAGAAATCCTCACGCTTTACCATTGCGATGAAACGAAATGAAGTCACCAGATAAAGGCACTACCTACACCAAAATATAAAATAAAGACAAATCGTTGTCCGTACAGAAAAGAGTTCATCATCAAGATCACTAAACGCGATACAATATTATCGATTATTGTATCTACAACACCATGCAAGAAACAACAACAAAAAGAGGCAATTGCAGAAGGTGAAGACGATGTCGAAGTAACAACAACATCAGCAGCAGTTTGAAATGTTATGAAAAAAGCAAAAAAAGTACGTTGCCTCTGGTTGTAGAGGTTCGATACCACGTTATTAAGCGTTAAACAACAACAAATAACAACCGCAACACCAACCGCACATCATTGAACACGAGTTGAAAAATGAAAAAATATATATATTTTGTGGCTATGTACGCGAATGCGAACGCAAACACACGTTTCAATATGAATTATTACCCTGAGGGCGGTACAATTTCAATGCATTTACAACGTCCAGGGTGTCGGTAATTATAGGGAGTTTATGTCTGCGATTTCATTATAATACCTTTTGTTTACCAAATGATTGCTGAATTAAGTTGAAAACGCAAACGGACGTACGGACAGACACAACAGAAGAGAATATTAAAAAAATTTAAAAAAATACGAAAAAACGAAACTTCAACGAACAATCATTCCTGGCAGATACCGGTAAAAATGATGAAAAATGTTGCTGTAAATATATAGAAAACAATTTTTTAAAAATAAGAAAAAAAAACAACATAAATAATAATAATGTAACATGAAAAAACTATTATGCGAAGAAAGTGAATAAGTTTTTGTTGTTGTATTATGAGTTGAATATGGGCAAAGTTGATTTGTGTTGCCAAAAGGAGTGGCGGCAAAGTAAAATTATGGTATCTCCACCGTATACAGGCAGACAGCAAAAGCAACTTTATAAAAACGATCGCTTGTCTCTCTTGAATTGAGCGGCAAAGATGGAAATTATTGAATGAATGTTCATTCGTATTTTACAAAATTATTATTATTGCTTAAAAACTTGCAACACACAAGTATATCTATATATATATATATATATATATATATATATATATAAGTATTTATGCGCACGCACGCATCTGTAATCATTTACTCCTCATAGATTTGCATAATGAAGAGTTATTAAAATCGAAGTCTGTTTTTTTATTTATTCCCCTTAAACCAATTTAAAGTTGTTCGAAGTCAGAAGATCTGATTTCAATTGAAAATCTTTAAAGCAAAACAATCAAATTATTTCTCAGGCTTTAACTAAAACATGGCTATATTGATTAATACAGATGGGGTATCTTATAATGCAAACCAACTCACATCAGGAATTTCCAAAGACATTACTTCAAATTTTCATACTAATGATATCTACTAAGGGGATGATATAACTTACAAGAAAGAATTGTTAAACTGTTCATAAGATCGCAAAAGAAATTATAGTTTTTTTTTTTTATTTTTTTATTTGAGTCCTAGAATCGATAAGAAAAAAAAATCACCGTGATCATAGACCTCGCAGAATATTCCGACAGGTATCTAAGCAACCAAGCTGAAAGCAATTTCTTTAAGTTGCATCGGTTAAGGGGACGCTAAGTTTATAAAGACTTTGTAAAATTACGACCAGTGTAGCTTAAGCTTACCAAAGGTTACTAGAGGTTTAAGAAACTTCCTGATATCGGAATAGATGTATAAAACTCCCGCAACTATATATACTATACTAAGACGATAATGTGTCTCTGCATCTCTGCTTGCCTTCTTTGCTCGTTTGACCAATAAGTACCCGTATTTACAATAGGAGACTTTAGCGGAGGTTTTACAATTTCCTTATTATTCATATTAATTGCCTTTGCCTAACCTTTCATTCTTACAATTTGTAAAACAAGTTTGTCTAATTAATAAAAAAACAAGTGAAAACGTTATAGTCACGCCCTACACCGCATTGTCTCATACAATCCTTATTTTTGCCATAGAACTGTTTTTATATGAACTTGCTATTATGGAACTGTATATTAAAAATCCGACCTATTTGCAAAGAAAGGCTTACTTTTTGTAAGAATGGCTGCGCCCAAGAGGTTCAAATCTTGAGGTACGTACCCGAAGTTCAGCATGATTAATTTTTGTAATATATTTCGTTATAACATATTGAAACTTAAACTATTCTGTCCTAAAAAACAAAAATTCCTTATATAGAGCGGGATCCAAAAAAATAGCCCGAGATGGTCCTAATTTAGTACAATTAATTTTTTTATCTTAAATTTCCATTTTGGCTTGATTTTTACGATGAAGCCAAATTACTATTACCACTTTATTAGTCACTTTTATCGGGAAATTTTAAAATCGCAATTTTTTCCATGTAACAACTTTTCAAAATAGGACGATATATGGAGAGTGATCAAAAAATTACCCCAATCCAAGCCAGTTTCACCAGAATTCGTCCTTGGGCCAAAATACGTCAGTGTACCAAATGCTATCAAGATATCTCAGAAATTGCGACGAACAGATGGATAGATCGTTTCAGAAAATTATTTATAATCAATCGATGTAATAAAAGGTGGGTCTATCTTCAACCCCTCTTACTCAATATAGCCTTTACTACAAATTTTTTAGTGCACAAAAATGACCTTAACAAACAGCAGTGACTTGAAAGGTGTTATAGCGACTCGTGAGGGTCGGAAAACAAACTTGTGACTGGCTTGCTAATTTTAAAGAAAGTCATGCAGACACAGATGATGCACTCTGTTGTTTATGAACCGCATGAGTGACCTGGTAGATAAGAAGCGCGATTAGCAAGCTAGTGTTCGCAGGCTTCAAATCTCAAGTGTACTCGATCGGTGAAAGCATCAAACTTATAAATTGGGCACATCCAGTGGGAGTTGGGGTGGCCACACCAGGCCAATCTCTTTCTCTTTCCTAACTCGCTTTCTGACCATTACGACGTTATACAGATAGAGGACATCCCCTGAGTGATTGGTCATATTAAAAAACAAAAAGCAAATTGCTTCAAAAAACAGTAAAAAAGCGCACAGATATCAGATATCGAAACTGGGAAGGTTGTGGCGTTCGTGTTTTGGGATGCGTGATGGGTGTAATATTCAACGAATATCTTGAAAAGAGACAAAGGATCAATAGCAAATGCTATCTACCGCTATAAGTGCGTTTAAATAACGAAATTGCAAAATAAAAAAAACGAAGAAAATTATATTCGGTCGTGACCGAATCTTTTATACCGATCACTGTTATCCTAAAAACGACAAAAAGGAAGAAAAGAACTATATTTTCATGCTCCATAATATGGGGTGCACGGAGCTGATTCTTTCTATTTTCAAAGTAAAAGTTTTTGTCGCATAGACGTTTGGCGTGTCCTGTGAAAAGTTTAGCTCTCTCCCAAATTCATTTTCAAATTTGTAAACGATATCTTCATTTTCGCTAACGGGAGAATGTTTACCACACATACTACAAAGTTGGGCAGACAAACAAATTGAGAGACGGACGGACGGACATGATTAGGTGCATTTCAAATTTGCAACTCGACAAGAATTTACATACTTTATAAAGTTGTTAAGGCTTGCTTCTGCATCTTATAAAAGCATTGAAAAAAAAATTAAATTTTGATACACTATAATATTGGGTAGGTGTGGTCAATTTTTTCCATTTTTATACAGGTGCAGGTAAAATATGCGTTCAAATTTTTGTACATTTCTCAGTAACTAGCAAAAAATCAATTTTTAATTCTCTCTGAAAACCAAAGGTGTTCTCAGTTTACGTAATGCGTGAGCATGTCCCTCGACCGATTTTTCCCCTTCTCAATGCCAACCTGCGTGCCAAGAGTTTTCAATCTTTCGGCCAAATTTGAAGTCGATAATTCCATTTTTGCGGCTGTTTACAACAGACATTAGGCAAACGGACGGACACACACAGGGATAGACGAACAGGCTTAAATAGATTTAGAATTTGATCGTAATTGAGATGGAAAAAGGTTCTTTATTATTGTTTTTTATCACATTTCGATTTTCTTTTCCCGGGTTTTCGTTCTGAACTGCAAAAATACAATATTTGCTTCAATGCCAAAACTATGTATGTTCGCTAAAATTATAATTTAGAAAGGGCATGGTTTGTACAGGATAACAATTACATTTATAATAATAATAATGAAGATACTCTATACTCATTAAGAATGTATGTAGAATAGTTTGTGGGGTCTCTGATGTTTACTTCTGGGCGTTGCAAACGTTATTACAAAATGAATATACCCCTCATCCTTCGATGATTGAAATAAAATGTAATTTTCGAAAAAACAATGAAGTTTTTTCATACTTTTTCATATGCATTTCTAACTCTCCATGTGAAATATGCGTTAAGAGTACAACAAATTTCGAATTGTTTGAAATAGTTTGGTATTTTAATGTTAAGTAAGCAAGGGAGGTAAGTAAAGTAGCTAAAGGAAAGGAAGCCAGGTAGCACCCATACTCTTGTGCACACCGGCTGTCGCTTAATTGCATATGCAACGATATGGCAAATTATTGTGAATTTCCTTTCACGGTGAACAGGAACTACAACAACAGCGGCTTTAGTAATAATAATTGCCCTGAAACGTATTTTAGCTCATGAATAGAATTATGAAGATGAAGAAGATGATGGTTCGCTTCAGTTCAATTCAATTTAGTTCAGTTCTGCTTCATTGATTTCTCAATAGCCAACAATAGGTTTATTCAGAAGCGGGAATATTTATTGTTTAGCTGCAAAACAAAAACCTATAAAAAATAAAAAAATAAAAAATAAAAAACAATCTTAGAATTTCTATTCAAGTTTCTGTTTTTTTTCTCTGCTTTTTTTAAGCACTGATTAAGCACTGTGTCAAGAGCCTCTATTGTATGAGCACATAATGTACTAGGGTTGTTCGACACGTATTGTGACAAATGCAAAAAAAAACATACTAATTTGCAATGTTGACGACCTCTTCATTGTTTTTTAAGATAAACATCCTAACCACCGATACGCTCTTCAATAATAAGTTTTTCATTCTAAATGGTGTACCTACGGAATACGGGCAGTCGATGCGGGTACCGCTATAGCGGTTCTAAAGACTTTTAGACAGCAACCAACCAAGCAAGGTGGATCTTTCTACAATCTTTCAAAGTCCGAACTTTTACAAAGTATCCATTTTTTCGAAAAGACAGCGACCATTTCTTTGGAGATGGTCGGAAATGACAAATTTTGATATATGTGGATCATCTTGAAAGTCAGCGGATGATTGTTTTCAGGCACAAGCGAATAAATCGCAGTTTCCTTACCTCTAAGGAAGTTGTCAGCGATTTTGCAAGAATAGCAATCTGGCTTTTTGGAATAAAACTATCTCGACCAATTTACGCGAGCTTCCTGTAAATCAATCATCAAATTTTGAAGGATCTAGATTGCAATGAGATTTCTCGCGAGTCAAATGATCGTCTAGCATTAATTAAACGCTCATCGTGGTGACCACAAAAACCCTTAAGGCAGTTCACTATTACTACATCTTGTATAGGATGATATCTTAAGTGATTTGTTCAAGACTGAACCATTCATATCAAAGACTTATACAGCGACTTAATTATCAAGAGTTTAAGTAGAATTCCAACTGACCTGCTAAGTGCTATTAATCACATCTTCGTCCATGAGAACGGTTGGAAAACGATCGCTGGAAAGTTCATTATACGCCTCTAAGTAGATATATCATCAAAACTCTTATTATTTACTATCGAAACGTCACGTCGCATTCATCAAATCGAAACTTGGTATAACGCAATACATCTCGGATTACCCTCGTATGTAAACAAAAAAAAAAAAATTTTTTTTTTGTTTTTCTGTTACGTACTTATGATCCATAAGTCTGCATCCCTGATTTAGTTTGATTGTTAAGTGTACAGAAATCCTGAAATAAATACTACACATAAACTATTGTTGTGTTGGAAAAAAAAAAATCAGTGAAGGGAACTCCCCTTCGCAGAGAGTAAATGGGAAGCGAATCACTTTATTTAATACTATTATTTCAGTTTTTCAAATAATCTCTTAGGCTTTGATAAAGAATCGCTCACTTCCGTTAACTGATACTGATTTTCTGTTTCTGTTTTTTTTTTGTTTTTGTTTTTCTGAAATTTCTTCCTTTCAGCTTCTATTCTTAATTTTTCAATTCAAGTTTTATGGTTTAGCTTTGAGTAATTTTATATCATTTCTAAGTTTTATGTTTGTAATTTAAAACCACTTGTTTCCACAATACCCACAGTACGTTTGTGTACCTGCCGCATGCACAACAAAAGTATGGTAGAAAAGCAACATAACGTTTCTTTTCATATTATTGGTATGTTAAGCCATCTACACGCGCAAGAAGCTTTTGTATTTTTCTTTCTGTCTTATGATCAAATGTTCTTTTCATGTGTGCGGGGGGCCCGACAATTGTATTTGCTGGTTTGTGCATATATGTATGCACGTGTGTGTGTATGTGTGTGTGTGTTTTCTTTTTTTTTTCTTTTTTTTTTTTTTCTTTTTTATAATACTACTGAGACTGCATCACACTTTCTTGTCGTATTACATTTCATGACCGCCACACACTCATAGTCAACCGACAATAATTACAATTATTGTAACATTGTCATTAAGAAAACAAGAAACAACTACAAAGCGATTATTACTACGGCTTCCTGTATGCGTACTGGCAGAAAGACTCGTGTAGGCATATAAATGCATAAACATAAGTTTATACATTACATATATATACGCGTGCATAGGTAAGTGCATTGGAGATCTATTATAATATGCATGTAAATGCATGTGTAAGTATGCGTGGGTGTGTACACCAACTAGCTTTAATAATATTAATCTAATTGTGAATCAAATTTAACTGTATCGTCACCACTTCATCAAAAAGTTTGCAGGTCATCTTGTCTCCATTAGCATTTTCGTACTTTTGGTTGCGAAGAGCATACCCGTCGTTTGTATGTCAACGCAAACTCTTCCTATTTGCAGAGAGTGGATGCATCAACATTTCCTAGCCAAAATTTTTAAATGCTTGACGAGTAAGTGAAGACGTGTGTAGTCTGAAATAGCCGTGATAGAGAATGGCGCCCTTCCTATCGATAAACAGTGAGCACTTTACCACAAATGCGCGCTTCAATCGCGTTAGCTTTTGATAACAGAAAATGATATCAGTCGTCTTCCCAGATAGAAGCAACTCATGACGCGCAATATTCTTCCAATCCCATCAAAAACAAAACAGTCAGCTAGATGTAGTTAACTCGGACTATGCTACCGTTTGCATAAGTTCATCGATCATGGATCACGATCTTTTTCACACATTATCGCCGTTCATCGCTCGCTCCCGATCTCTTCAAAAATGATCCGATAGAAAAGAGGAACCTTTCAAAATACTCTAAACGCTCGACACCTTCGAAAAACTATTTAATTAATATCACATAAAACCCGAGAGTCTAAATATTTGTTTGATATTTGCAAAGCTTCACACCAATTTTTGCGACCGTTCGAATTTCAACACGAGTCTACGACGCGTATGCCGATTACATCATTTGATAGTAAATTGTAACGTCACGGCTGATAAAGAACCTAAATGTAGGATCATTCACAATTTATTTTAGGCAATACTTTCGACTGCTCAACTCGAAATTCTCTTTCTACTCACCCTCCCTTCCACAAATTTCTATTTTATTTACTAGCACCTAATTTTATAGCTTCATTTTTAATTCGTTAACCTACTTTTCTGGTACTCGTTTTCCTCGGCCGGCATCTACATGACGCGGTGCGAATGTATATTTGGGTTTTACCTCTTTAGGGATTTTATTACTAAGCTGGAATGAGCAGGATTTGGGACTTCCGTAACAATACCTTACAGTACGATTTTCATTATAAAATATCGAAAATTAGGCCTTGTTGCAATGTCTTAGGTGCGTGCATGTATTCTGATCATTTTTTCTCCCGAAAAAAAAAAGAAAAATTAGTACAATATATATTAATCAAAATATTTTGCGTCATTTTCTACAACCTTTTTCCATCTTTGTGGCAATATAGCGATACCGTGTCGAAAGAAAGATATTGGTTTGGCAGCGATCCAATCATCGATCCATTTTCGCACTTCTTCAGCATCTCAAAATTATATGCCAGCCAAACCATGCTGCATCGATTTTAAAAAGTGGTAATCGGCAGAACTTCCCATTCGAGGTACAACAGTGTATCCTTGACAACTCTTGCAAGGTGTGGCCGTGCGTTGTCAAGCAAGAGGATAACTGCATCTGTTGCAGTAACGGTTTCATTTGGTTTTAGCAGCTTTTAATACACTACATCTTTCTGGTCCCACCATACGCACAGCTGTATGTCCGCGAAAGTTCTGATTTGGTGTCGATGTGGATGGCTCTTTTGGACTACCCCAAGTTAATCCAATTTTCATCGCCAGTCACAATACGCCACAGCAAACTGTTGTCTTTTTGTCTGGCAAGCAATGAAACAGTGAAACGGTGAAACTGTTCGAAATGGCATTTACAGTCAATGCGTATGGTAGCCATTTTCCCTCCTCTGGGTTTTCTCCTATTGGATGGAAACGTCTAGAAACAATTGATTCGTCAGCTGATAAGCTTTTTGAAAGTTCCAATCCAATTAACACATTTACATTGCCGCATTCTACTCTCCAACTCCTTTTATTTGATGCCCATGTCGCTGGTATTATTAGGAAAACATTAATCCACCATGTCATGGTGTGCACCATATTTATTTTAAAGTTATCATATTTTTTTTTTTTTTATTTTTCATTTTTCAACGAATGTACAAAATAGTTTTAAACATTCTGCCTTGTCTATCTTACGGTTAATAAGCAAAAAACCTCATAAATGCGAAAAAAACGGAAAATTTCGTTAGTTGTAATCACCTTGTATTGGCATGAACCATTTTTTTCCAGCCCTCTATCTTTTATAATTTATGAAGAACGAGCAAAAACTGTAAAATTTTTTGCTTAAAGAAACAGAGCTGTGTTGACTTTACATTTTGCTGCCGGCGGATGCTATTTGCCAATTTGACCAATTTCCAATACCAACCTGCATGCAAGAACTTCCAATGTTTCTACCAAATTTGAAGTCGATACCTTCATTTTTGCGACCAGGAGAGTGCCAACAACACACAGACATAGCATGGCACACCATGACAGACATGACTTGTTCGATTCAAAATCTCATCCTGATGAAGAATATATATACTTTATTATGACAAAATGAATACATCCCCTCCCTACAGCGGTGGGTATAAAAATGAATAAATAAACGGCTTGAAGGTGTTTTATTTTTTAATTCCAAAATAAACCCACATCTGAACACAGCATGACAAAAGTGTAATTCTTTATCCTTTAGCTCCAATATTAACTCTGCATAGCGGCTTTCTTTAAAGATTGTATTGATTTGCGATGGATTTAGATTAGTGTCCGTTGGCAAAAAATTGCGAACATGTTTTCGCGAAAACGGAATACTCATCGCAAGGTCAACTTTTTCCGCCACAAAAATAAGTTAGAATACGTTCTCTCTTAGCCATCCCTTTCTAGGTTTCCAATCTGCAACCGTAAACTGAACTAGTAAAAAAGGAGTTCGAAAGTCCTAAAAAAAAAATCAAATAAAACTGAGGGCGACCATCTACGTCACAGTGATTCAAAAAATCAATCCTTGTAGACTTTTCGTAGTAACTTATGGCAAGTTTATATAGGCGAAAAGTCAATAAATTTTGAAAACTAGAATTTTTTTCTTTTCCAAAATGAAGCGTTCTGTGGAGAATGCTCGTCCAAAATGAACCTATTCAATGCACTTTCAATAACGTTCAGCGTTGCACTCAAGCACGTGAGCGCGCCAAATTTTATCAAAATATTTTAAACTTTACAACTTGTAGGGTAAACACCAGACTGCAAGAAGGATAGATGGACAGACACACTTAAGTCAAATTACAGCGTGACTCTGAATCAATCCGTATAATAAAAAAAATGGGTCTATTTCACAAATTGCATATTCAGACACCATAGAGATGAACTAACAAGATAATAAAATTTGGATCTACCGTAAATCTGTGTGAATGTTACGTGCATACACACATCGCTATCTTATGATACCACACTGAATCGTATAGTATCAGCGCGGTCTTTAAAACGTATCACTTAACTTCCTAAAGAAGTATTTTTGTTAATCTGAGTTAATGATATGATTCTATAAAAAAGAAAAACTATCAGCTCACTAAAAAAGCGTCCATCTCCGTTCGCTATACTCTTGATTATTCGTACATTGAAAATCCTTTGATTAAAATTTTGGAAACAAAATTAATTTTTACTTTTTTAATAACTATGTTATTATACGAATGAAACCGGTCCATGTCCCTCTGTAGCATGCGGAAAAACCCAATGCACGCCAAACTGTAATATGACCATACCATTGCCATCCTCGCCGTACGGTTTGGGTACAACAACATAATAAGAACCTAAGAATAGAATTTGGCAGGGAAGACGCCCAATTGTTAGTGGAATGAGTTAAGTTGGAAATGTGTTTTCTCGCAATTTCTAGTTTTAGCTTTTTGGTAAATTCTTGTACCGTCGGGGTTACGGTGAACATGGCAATGGCCATGTTACAGTCTCCTATCTACTGATACCTATTGACGGTATTGTAAACAAGGAGGATATTTTAAGGATATTGAAGAAAAATTTGGAAGAAAAGCGAGACAAACTTAGTATTTTGGAAACATTTAAATTCTACGAAGGCAACGATCTCAAGCCTACGTCGCCCTTAATTTCAGAATGATTCTTAAGTAAATGCCTCAAAGTGCTTCACCCTCTTCCACAAATCACCAGGCTTAAACCCCATCAAAAATATATGGGATGAATTCGACTGCCGTGTGCGAAAATTCCCAATCTCTTCTGTCGACGATCTGAAAAATACACTATAAGAGGAAAGGAGTAAAGTCCCTGTTTCCTACACAAGAAAAATTGTACAAAATATGTCAAAACGTTTAAATGACGTTATTAAGTCAAATATTGACTTTTCCTCGCATTCTTCCTTATATGAAAAAAACCCAATATTAATGACGGTATGTTTTTTGAGCTGTTGAAGTTATTTAATTTTCTTGTCTACTAGAGTAATGTTTTTTTTTTTTTAAATATTTTAATATGCATTCCCTAATGGTATAAAACAGTAAAGTAAATTTTTATGTTTGGACAATGGACTAGGTTTAAGAAGCGTTTACTCTTTGTAGAGCGAAAGAAACCCAATATTAATGAGACTCGCTGTATATAGTCCTATAACAATCTCAACGGCAAACGACGGAGTTTGTTGTTAAACCAATACGGCATGCTACACCGTTTATGCAATGTAGGTACTTCATGACACGTTTAATGAAAATTTCTAAATGTTACAAACGAACTGATAAAATCAGTTTACCTCCATTTAGAGAAATCGATTGTAAGGGAAAACGCAAATACACATACAATAGAAAACGCTTTTAAGTCTTTACGGAAATTTCATTAATTATTCCAGTATGTGCTTGAGTATGCTTTGACTCTCTGTATATGTACTCCACTTTAAATTTAAGAAAGCTTAAAGGAAAACAATTAATTAGTAGATGAAATCCAGATTGCACGTATCGTAGCGCTGTGTTCAAAGTAAAACGTAAAACTCCTTTTGTCAGTTTCTTCGCTGAGATAAATGTACATTTCACAAGGACTGACTGGTTCAGTTTACTTAAGATAACGCATGTCATTAAAGACGAACAAGAGAAAGAACAGAGAGATAATAATATAATCATATTGAGGAGAAAAGAAGAAAAAATTTATATTTATATTTAGCTCTAGTCGAATCTTTCAACACCCCCCACTACATTGTATAGCGTAGTTGAAGGCAGAGCGAACATCTTCACTAATAACATTGAAACATAAGAAACTCATGTATATTAATGTGTATTGTATATATTGTTATGAAATTCGCTTTTCTAAGATACACTCCATATCATTGGGTCGTGAATATTTTGTTCAAGAGAAATACACTTCAAAGTTCTTTTATTTACGATTATATTCGCTAAATGTAGGATTATTCACAATTTATTTTTGGCAATACTTTCGACTGCTCAACTCGAAATTCTTTTTCTACTCACCCTCCCTTCAACAAATTTCTATTTTATTTACTAGCACCTAATTTTATAGCTTCATTTTTAATCCGTTAACCTGCTTTTCTGGTACGCGTTTTCCTCGGCCGGCGGCTGCATGACGCGCTCCGAATGTGCATTTGATTTTTCCCTCTTTTGGGGATTTTATTACTTAGCTAGAATGAACTGGATTTGAAGTAACATCTTCATAAGGTACGACAATATTTTGTAAATAAACGCACAAGTTAAAAGCCGTTTTCAGTTAGTCCAACCCGTTTGTGATAGTTGTGGGTGAATTCTTGATTCGAACTGGTCCTTAAGTGTGTTATGTAAATTTGGTTGAGCCATAATTGTACATAGGTTATACAAGACAACTGATTTTAATGATTTTTGATCTTAGCGTCACGAAAACGATAAGAAAAACAACTGATCGCTTTCGTTTGTTCTCCTCGGTAAACTTTTCAAATCATAATCAAAATCCCAATAAATGGGCAAATGTTCAACAAATGCACAAATGTGGACGAACCTTTTCTCCCCTGGCAAAAGTCGTCCAATAACATTATTGTGAATGAAGACGGCTTTAGAAGTGAACATATTTTTGCGCCATAACACTAACGTAGAATGCATGGTGGCGCTTCTTACGTATAAACAAGCTGGTACTATAGCATAATATGACCAATGCCAGATGTACGCGCATATACATTCATTTAAAATTACGTTTCCAAAGAGTAACTTTGTTCATTTAATATGGAATGGAATAACATAATTAACATAACATGCCTAAATAACTGGGCTAATAATATAATAATAATCTGAAAAGGTCGGTTATGAGAAGGTTTTTAGCCCGATATTGGCATTATTCAGCACGATAAAAATTTATTTCCTTATTGATGGTCATGTAAAACGTTTAGATTCCATGGGGAATATCTATATGATTGAAAATTGAAGAAAAACCTCATAAACTATTTATAGCGCGAATGCAATTATAATAATAACGTACTTACAATCTAAGATGAGATTACTCAAAGAGTAAAGCATTCAATTTATCTGACGTAAGACTAGCATATAAGAGCGGTAGAAATTGATATGCACTAGGGAATGCATTTTCAATTTCTGAAAATACGTTTAATAAACTGATTTAACCTAACTTTTTAAAGACAACACAAAAATAGCAAAAAGTAAGCAACAGAGAGATGGACGTGACTCTACTTCAATTCGACAGCGTATACATGCAAAATGTACGCGATTGTTTAAGTTATTGACAACAATATACGGAAGTTTTCATTTATTTTTTTTTATTATGTTTCGAAAATGTTCATTTTCGCATTTGTCCATTGGTTAAAGTCCATTTGGTTAAAGTTTTCCATTTTTGCAAAGTTTTAATTGCTTCTCTTAATTTTTTGATGATTAGACGACGCAGAATTTGGTGTCAATCAACCGTGTACGTACATATAGTGTACGGGTGCACTTAAAGTGCACTTCTGCAAGCTACTGTCGAAAGAAAAAATTCAATCTCACTCTACCAATAAAACGATGATAAGAAACAAGTTCCACGAATATTTTTTTTGTACATTGGGTTTGATTTTCTTATTTCTTTCTTTCTATATGATCAATTCCACTTTAGTGTGGCATGGCGACTGTCAAAAAGAAGAGAGGAAAGGCAACGATATAGATAGATGGTGGCCGCAGTCTATTGAGTATATGGCCAATCGTGGAGTGTTATGCCTTTATCAACTAAGCAATCGCTGTAGCTGCGACCAAAGAAAATTCTATGGAACTTGAGATTTGACAGTAACGGACAGTAACTTGGTCACTTTTGGCTTTTACCTGCGCGGCTAAAATTTTGAACCCGATCTCATACAGAGGTAATTGAGTTATTAACATCGATAGCTAGCAAATTTTTGCTTCTTTAAAATTCTTCTTATAGCTTTACAATCTGGCTGGCTGATCATTGTAATATTTGAAATTAATTACGCACCCGTCAGTTATGTGGACTTTCAGCTTTCCATTTCCACTGTTCGAAAAATAGAGTGATATGGGACCAATGGTGCCTAAATCAATTCAGAATCCTAAGCTTATTGTACGTACGAATGCGTATATTGTGTGTATATATTTTTGCGTGATCGCTATGAAAACTTTCAGAATTTCCTGACAGCTTCTTTAAATAATTTCACTCATTTTCTACTTGTAATAATGCAATAAAATGGATGATCAATAAATGGATGCAGGTAGCAAAATGACATCTATACAATTTACTTCTAGAGAAACTTCTATCTATGATTTTCGATACCTACGAAGATTCTTTGCATCATGATGAACATCGGCAACCCCGAATTTTTGCATTGCAGCTCTAAAACAATAGTGTCTAATTGGCGGGAGAGGACCGTACCGTAAACAGTGCTCAACGTGCATCATTGGTACTTTCATGTTATTACTTTCATTTTAATAAACATCATTATGACATGTTGCTTACTAACGAAATTTATGGAACCATTCATCCTTAAAACGTATTGCATTTAATAAATTTAATCATGTATTCTATCTATTTAAGGCACCAGATGATATTAAATCCTAGATGCGATTATTAGTTTTTAATGCTATCTAAGACTTAATAACCAGTTATATATAGATATATATATGCGATAGAATGGACGAAGGGTGTGAGAATTACAGCTCGTATGTTCAGGTAATGGAATGTGATGATTATTTGTTGCAATACAAATGTGTATTTATTTTTAAAATCAAGAAAAAAACTGGAGGCAAAAATATTTTATATCAAGAAATTAAATTTACATTCATATGATAAAAATAATCATTAATTTCACAGAGAAGCAGAAAAATATATTCAGGAAATTAATGCTCAATTATAAGAGCAATCTGAATATGATATTTATAGGAGCTATTTTAATTTGTAAAATTTTTATCTTATATGTGTAGCTTGTCATTTTAAAGTTAATATCATTTAGTTGCCTCCATGCATACACAAAACGACAGAAAGGTAAACCAAAATCTTAAGACAAAATATATGTGTATATATGAAAGTATATGTATGCCTATGCATATACGTGGCTTAATCATTGGCCAATAATAGGATTGGACCAGATGTTGCCGATTCCTTCACAAATACAAATACTGAGATACAAATACTAAGATTTCTGCCTGTTACAATCTCACTCTTTTTTATATTCCACCCTCTCCTCTCCATCTGCTTACTTACTCATCTCCTGCCATATACTTCGTTTGTATATGTTCACTATAAGCGATAGTGATGAACTTAAGCAAATCAAATAAACATCGAAAAAGTCGACTCACATCTCTTTTTAATAAATCTATGTTAACTTATGGTAAACCGTTGAAAAAACATAGACACAACGCAAAATAATGATTAATATTTCAACATGAACGAGATAAAAGCACTTGGACAGGCTGTCATACTGGCTGCAAGGGAAACAACTGGATTAAGTCACAAGTAATGACGTGACTTATGCAAAAATACGCAACGTTTTTTATGCTGACTCTGCTCGTCTTCCATATCTGATGAATTTCCTATGGTCGGTTCTAGCGGCCAGCTCGATCAGGTCGTTTAAAACGTATAAGACCTTAATATTCCATTAATTTTGATCAGCGACTTCTGCAGGTAAAAATGATAATGTAATGCGAAATACCACTGTATATATCGTTTAAATTCAATGATTCAATGACCTCTTTCTTGGCTTGAATGGCACGCAGCTTCGGAAATTCGAAGAAGTACGAAGATCAATCAACGATTGGATCGCTTTGGAATGGAACAAATATAAATTGTTTCGGCACGCTATCGCCATGTAACCAGAAAGATTGGTAAAAGTTGTAAAATATGATGGAAAATATTTTGATTAATATATGGTGTACCGCCAATTTTCTCCAAAAATGCCTTTTTCAAATGAAAAAATGCTGAAAATTGCCAGAAGGTCCTAATAGTTGACTTATATTGTATTTCTCTCACTTCCGGCCAGTTATAGTAATGCGGCGAATTATTCTAAATTATACGCGTAATTACGCCTAAGACGGACAACTTTAATAGTAGAAGGTTTTTCAGTTAGTACAAGCATTTCAACGCATTTTTTTAAAACGGAAGTAAGCAAAAGTGAAATAAAGTTAAGTATGGGTGAAGGAAAGCAATACAATTATTGTCGTTACTTTTTAACGGAGGAACAACACAGAATTTTCAAGTCATTTATTACGGCAAAGTATGTACCATTTTCATTTATATGGACATCCGCATATATTGTTGGACATTTTTGGATATTTTTTGCAAAAGTAACGGCACGTTCATCAGATTTTATGCCTAAACCATCAAAATGACAGAAGTATTTTATTTTTGGTGGGTTTCGTATGTACGTTTAGATACTTACAATCATCAATGTAAATTTGATGGGCGTACAGAGGGAATATTAATTCTTTTGACATGTTTTTTGATACATTGCCATAATCGAAATAATGGACCAAAACGGTGCCATTCTTTAAGTAGGCCAAAAACAAAGCCCGATACCATTGGTCATCCTCATCGTAGAGAGCCAAACAGATTTCCATTTTCCTGAATATCATGAAACGACAAAAAAATTTAGATTTATTTGGATAAAATAATCCTCTTCTCTATCTTTTAAATGAAAAGTAAAGAAAACATAGTTAATGAACCTAATATGTTTTCCCGGTGTTACGCTGTTTCAATCCAAGACATCCCACGCATGAGTTAACGTTGAAAAAACAACCTTGAATAAGGAAATACTTGACCTACTGGCATTAAGAAACGCAACTAGACTTTATGATACAGCAGATTGACAAATGAACGGACAAACATGGTTAAATCGACTGCTCTTCTTACGATCCTTGAGGCATTTCCTGCATGCTTTTCCATTGCATTCATTCCATAAATCTAAAATATCCCCTGTAATTGATGTAACGAAAAGAAAAAGTTAATTTATTCATGTGAATTCCAACCTGTGTATACTTACTCTGTATTGTATTTCCTACGTGGAAAAGTGGATTCGTTGCAAACACTCTGTATAATCTTCGAATTACGTCGAACTTCACGTACGACTGGATCCTTCCAACTTATTGGCCTTGTTCGTGGTTCCCAATCTTTAGCGATTCCATTCTCTCTTTAAGGATATCGGAAGAGATCGTCTCAAAGATGTACTCTCAAATGACGATGAAGCAGTCACAACCGAATCCAAATACTTTGACTGAGTTGCAGGAGTATGTGACTTTTCGGTAACTTAAATAACATTAGTAATAATCCTTTGCATATCGATTTCCTTTCAAAGGTTTGAAATGATAAGTCGATGCTATTACTGTCGTTGTACGTTATGTAAAACTCAGTAGGATTTTTCATGCAGCTATCCAAAGAAACTAATTAATCGGGCTATTAGCAAGAGATTTTTCAAAAAGCAACACGCCGGCAACTACCGCAATAGCATGGAAGGTTTGCGTAAAAGATTTCGTTTTACCGACTCTTTGCTGCCACTATCAACGTTAAGCACCTCGAATGCATCATCGAAGCCAACAATCTTCAATTAAATATCCGGGTTAATTCTAATTTATTAAAGTTTACATAACTTACCTCTCCCCGGTGTACTTGGTTGGACTTCCTATCAGAAACTAACACGATGTCACCTATGTTGATTGAGTCATTTATTTCAAATATTTGTGAATTTCGGAGGCAAAAATCTCTCCACACTGCTGCATTGCAAGCAGCGATGAATGTACTACTGTTACATCATCGGTTTTGCACCCTTTGCCATATAGATCAGCAGCCATCTTCGCTCGCATACAATCTTTCTGAATTTCATTGGGAAGCATTTTCACTGACAAATTTGCGAAAGCGCTAAAAAATATCTCGTTTAGTTTGCATTCGCCGCTTCTTCACAAAAACCATACGCGTTTGCATGACGACAGCTTTTTGTAGGGGAAAAACATTCATAACGGGATTTAAAAACATTCATTTATAAAATTATGACCGAGAGCTGCCGCGCTTGTATAATTGCAAGTCTTGTTGGTAGGGTTGCATTTCATAGTCAACCTCTTTATAATAAGTTAGATAAACCTACAGAAGTTTTGATTACTACGTAGACATATGAAAAAACACTATTTTTTTTTATTATTTTGTATTTTGTCTACTAAAAAGAAAAGAAATAAAGGAAAAATAACTAAATTGCATATGTTCAGATATGCGGAAAAAAGTTTATTGTCATATCATTCACATGTAAAAATAGAGACACTAATTGATAGACTAGGATACTAAGCTAAATTATTTTATTAATATAATAAATGTTCAAATCAACGTAAATGATTTAATGTATGATCTGAAAAAGAAAGAAGTAAGTTTGTCAAGTAGCCTGCAAACGTTTACTTAATAACTTAATATATATATTAATTTTTTGATAATTAAATAAACAGTTAGTTTCGGTATTATGCTTCAGAATGCATTGAGATATTCATATTATATAACTGTCATTTCCTTCTTTCACCGCAGTGATAGACGATGTAGACCGTCGGGATCAAAAATATCTTTTGTTGTAAAATGTTAAAACTTAAAAGGTAAAATCCTTAACAAAGACCTTTATTTTATAAGCATTATGGCCATGCATATTGTTTTTCATGTTTTCAATTGGAATTCCCACGTTTGCAAAGCATGCGCTATGCCTGTTTGAGGCTGTAACTCTACCACTCTGTATGCAAACCATGCTAGTAATTCTTCTTTTTCTTTTAGGAATTGAGTAAGTCAAAGAGCGACGATTCACAATACAAGTAAAAGCAAACTTACAATGATCGAACGAATATGCTATGAGATGGGACGTTGTGTTGCATATCCATTTTTAATGAAGCCTCTAGTAATAGATGAGATTTATATATGTCAGACAACACCGTCAGCTCAGAAAATTAGATATAAAGCAACTTAATAGTTTCTTTTCCTTAAGCTTTTTAAGAATTTAAGGATTTGTTAAGAGAAAAATGGTAAACTGCTATATTAACAACGTTTAATACGCCTTCTGCTCATTCGTACATACAAGCCTTCTTCTCGTTAGCATTGTATCTTCGGTCCCATGTTTTCTTTCTATTGCTGTGGTAATTAATTGTATAATGGATTAAAAGGAAGATAAATAAATAAAAAAAATGATATCAAAAAATATATTCCAAATAACATAAAAAGAGGTTGAAAATCTTACAAAGATTTAAAATGGAAAAATTTCAAGTTATATATATTAATAATGTGAAGTTTAATATATTAAATGGAAGCTACCATGAACTATTATTAAATTGAAGCTACCATGAACTATTGTATAAATGCTATGAATATAATATGCACATATGTATGAAAAGAATAATTTATGCAAAATTTAGCTAAGAACAATTCTAAATGTCCAGCACATTTCTAAGAATATACGTTTGGTACCTCGGAGGGAACAACAATACATTGATGATTTTAAAACTTCACTAATCTATTGAAAGTGACGTTTTGGGATGGGAGTGATGAATTAGCGATGATGTAGGTTGTGATTTAATAAATTTTTCTAAGAACACGAAAAAAAAAAATGTAAAAGAAACAATTAGATGCTTCATAGAAACAAATAACGTTTCCGAAGTTCTGCATAGTTCTGCATAATGTCATATAATGGTAATTTTGATTTCCAAACAAGTTGAAAGGGATATCGGACACAAGCATAGCAGAAGTAGAATAATAGAATGAAACAAATTTTATATATCTCATTTTCTTATTATTATTTTAATTTTAGACTAATGAAATGAATTCTTAGACTAAAAAAGACATTGAGCACTAGCAACACAGGCTATCGGCTCACTCTTTTTCTTAATGTTACGTTTCTGTATGATAACAATACAGTGGAAACTCTTAACAATCCTGTGGTTGAGATAGAATGGGCGACAAAATATACCAGTATAGTGAAATGAAGAATGTTGTTTTATTTAAAAAATTTTTTGAAATAAATTGCCAAAAATATAAAAACTTATAAATCACTCTATTACGAGTTTATCGACAGTAATCAAAAATAAACAATAAGTTTTAAAAGTTAATATTCTTTGTCGAATTTGAGAATATGTTAAATGATTTAAAACGACCTCCATTGAATGTAAACAAAAATTCAAGCAATTAAAAAGACCTTCATACAATGTAAACAAAAATGAATAGACTTTTCAAATATTTCTACTTTATTTGTGATATAATCAAACAGCTGACTTTGTATGCAGCGTTGCACAAGTGCCGTAAAGTGAAGCCAAATTATTGCCAAATGATAAATACTTTATACTTCGTAAGTTATATTAATAAAAATATATATATATAAATAAAAAAGACAACACACATTTTACACAAAAAATTAGTGAAAGTGTTTATTGTTAGGTTTCTGAAATAATAGAAGAACGAAATTGTCAACGCGGGCAATATCCGAAGAATGTGTCAGCTATTGCTATTCTAAAAGCTTGTTTGCAATGTTAGCTTACAATATTTTCACTATTTAGTCGGCCATATATTAGTAGCTGTAAATGGTGGTGAATGGTGCCACATTAGAAGATTGTAAAATATTGCGAAAAGAAACATGCTCGCATGAGCTGCATGAGTCGCATGAGGTTGAATAATATTTACAAATAAATAAAAGATGTATGTAAGGAAATAAAAAACTAAAAGGCAATAAATACTTTGGATAAGACGTTCTATTAAAAACAGAAATATATTTATGAAAATTTTGTGTAATGGAAAATTTGTAAAAATAAAGCGTGTTAAGTGTGTGTGACCGTATTAGAAAAAGAGAGCAAAACTACGCATATTGTTTTTCGCGCATAAGAGTTAAGGCACACGCATACATAACAAACGAGTACATAAAGAGACCTTAATACGAAATATTCTTTCTATTTAACCTCAAATTTTAGTGTAAAATGGTTTTATTTTAAATTGGTAGAAAATGAAAATAATTTCAAACGAAAATGTACATAAAAACTTTAAAAACCGCACTTGACGTTGAAGAAATTACAACAATTTTTTAAAAATTAAAAAAGAAAAAATGATAACTTGAAAAAAAAAATTTATTTTCTTTATTGACGTTTTTCTTTTTAGCCTAGACTTTGAACAATATTAGCTTCTCAGTTGGCTGAAAAGCCCGAAGTAATAATGGGTAAAAATCATCAACCAGATGTGAGAGAGTATGATTCTTCTACTGATTCTTCGGAAGAAAAAAGTAGCCCGACAGCTGCATCACGTAGTTGTCAACATCTAAAAAAATCGGTGGATTCTTCGAAATTGCGTAAATATTTAAAAGCTACTGGTTTGCTGTTGGAGTGTCCTCAGTGCCAAAAAATGAATGCATGCATGTCAACCGGTGAGACTTTAGATTCATCAGATGCAGTTGGTAGTTTTGAATACGACAACACATTGTGGCTATGTTTAAAATGTGGTACTCAGTTGTGTGGTCGTAATAAAAATAAACATGCCCTGCAACATTTCGAGGTTTGCAACGCAGAATGAAAAGAAAAAGCCCTGAAAACTAACAATTTTTTTCGTTCCATTATAGACTCCGCATTCCGATTCTCATGCTTTAACCATGAATACTCGTTCGTTTGAGATTTGGTGTTATGAATGCGATAATGAAGTGCAACAAGATTCCAGTAAAAATTTGTTGGATTGTGTGGAATTCGTTAAAGGTCTAGCGCATAAATCCCCCCCAGGTACCGTGGGAAATGTAGAAAATAAAATTGTGACTACGTGGGAAACCTTAAAGCCGCTGATATCTAATGAAGATTTTACGCCAATTGCCAACAATCCACCACCGCCACCACCTCCTATTCCAGGCATGGCTAAACGCATTCAAGAACCATTGGTTATGTATCCAAATTATCAGAATGTTACCGCTATATCAACAGTTGGTAGTAGCTCCACCGTAAATATTAAACAATTGAATGAGTTGGAGCAATTACCACGTGTTCGAGGGTTAACAAATTTGGGTAATACATGTTTTTTTAATGCGGTAATGCAATGCCTAGCTCAAACACCATACTTGTTAGAGGCTCTAAAGGAATCTTCAGAGCCAGGAGAAGGGTATGTTATTATTTCCTAAATATGTAAAGATTGTTTTGCGTTTATATTTGAATATTAATAGATTTACTTTACCGGGCGGTTCATTTAAATTCAAAAATGATGAAGTTGTTAATTTACCGCCTATTAAAGGTTCGCTTGCTGCTTGGGGTGGGTTAACCTCCGCTTTAGCCATGACACTAGAAGAATTACAATCAGGAGGTGATAATTTTTTTTACTTATTTTATTATACGAAAATTAAAACCCATTACCTTGTTCAGGTGGCGTTTTTACCCCCAGCAAACTTTTTAACAAATTGTGTTCCAAATGCCCACAGTTTCAAGGCGGTGATCAACACGATTCCCATGAACTGTTGAGACATTTGCTCGAAAGTGTTAGGTAAATGAATTTATTAATTATCTCCTCCTATCAACTGCGTAACTTTTCTTATTTTTAATCAAGATCGGAAGATTTAAAACGTTATCAACGCGTTATTTTGCAAAATCTTGGTTATAAAGACCAAGACATTACATCCGTTTCCGACGACTTAAAGCAGAAATGTAAAATTTATGGTAACCAGGCAGCCGATCGTATACTACGTCCCGATCAGGTGTTTCGTGGATTTCTAGTATCCACCTTAACCTGTCAGGAATGTTATAATGTTAGTTCCAGACATGAATATTTTTTAGATTTATCGCTACCAGTAAGTGTAGAAAAATCGCAGCCACCTCAAATGCGTCGCAAACCATCTCCAGACAACCCCAACTCGTTTTATCTACACAATGCTCCTAACACCGCACCGTTAACCGCAGGATCTTCTAAAGCTCAGCTAAAAAAGGAACAAAAGAAGGAACGCAAAGCTAAACGGGTGGCAAAGCATCAACATACGAAGTTGGTACAAAAGCAAATGCTTGAAGAATTGACGGGAGCAGGGGGCGATTCCATTATTCCACTAGGTTGCGCTACACGAGAAGAAGCCGGCGCTAATTCCGCCATTTCTTCAGCCAGCTCGTCCTCGGCCGAGCAGTCGGATGCTGATGTAGAAGACAATCTTATCGATGAAAGTGAAAAGAAAATACAGAAACCTTTAGCAAACGCGACGACCACAAACATTGTGGACGATACCAATGGTAACAATCAGCTGTCCAGTCCAGCTGAGAAAAGAGGAGATTCACCAGAAAATATGGACAAAGATTCTTTAGATGAAGATGAGAATGGTAGGAAAAACTTTCAATTTCATTTAACTTTACATCATCTTTTGTATAATTGCAGACTCTGGTATCGCCACTAGTCCAAACAATCCAATAAACAGTTTTCCACCCTCCTCCAATTCCAATTCAGAAGAGACCAACGGCGACAGTGTAACTGACGCCAATAGAAGTGCCACTACAAATAGCGTTTTATCATTGGGCCTTAGCGAGAAAGGTGCCAATTTAGTAAAACAACTAACTTTAAATGACAATCCGTTAACAACTCCGAATACCCCTTCGATGAATGGTGAAATTAAATCAACTGAAACCGATGATGCGGTGACTCAAGCTGTCACGCAATTGCTGGATAAATTACAAGTCAATAATGAAGATGACCTACAACAACAGAAAAAAGCTGCAGTTTCGCGCGGTAAAACGAAACGTGTTCGCACGCAAAGTTATTCAGACTGGAGTACCACCATTGCGCCGCGTTATCAATGCGAAGATGGCGAGTGTTCAGTGCAGTCGTGCTTAAACAATTTCACAGCTGTAGAATTGATGACCGGAAACAATAAAGTGGGTTGCGACACTTGTACGAAACGGCTTAGTAGCGATGATCCTAAGGCGAAAACCGTTAACACCAATGCTACAAAACAGTTCCTGATCTCTAGTCCGCCCGCTGTTCTAATACTACACCTCAAACGTTTTCAACTCGGCCTGCGTTGCATGTTTCGCAAATTGACCCGGCCTGTTAGTTTCCCTATGATACTCGATATTGCCCCGTTTTGTGGTTCAAAAGTTAAAAATCTCCCAAACATTGACCGCAAACAAAAGAAACTCTTGTATGCTTTATATGGGGTAGTCGAACATTCGGGCGGTATGTATGGCGGACACTACACCGCCTATGTTAAGGTTAGACCTAAATTATCAGCCGATGATAAGCGTTGGAAATTTATACCTCAAGGCAGTAAAGCGGAATTGGATCAAGACGATGAACAACGTAAAAAGCTTGAAGAATTATTGGCACGCGAAAAGGCAAAAGCTCGTGATATGCGAATGAAGGCGGCTAATGATAGTGATGATTTCTCCAATTCATGTAGTAGTACCGATTCAACAAATACCTCTTCCTCAGCCTCAGAACACGAAGAATTACTACAGGCGGCCAGTACGAGCACTAATACCGAAACTGTAGATCAGGGGGCGGCTGGTGGCATTGAAGAAGCCTCCAACGTGCAAATGCCGTTAGGTAAATGGTATCACGTCTCAGATTCTTTCGTACGTGAGGTTAATGAAAGTGCGGTATTAAGTGCTCAAGCCTATCTATTGTTCTATGAACGAATTTACTAAACGAACGGAAAAGAAGTGCATGTTGCGGAAAAGCACTAACTATGTAGAATGAAATAAAGCGGGGTAGGTTAAATGTTCACCTTAAATTTATATGCATAAACAAATCTATATAATTAATCAAATCAAAAAAGTCCTTTTTCAGGGAGTGTTCAACTTTTGCGGTTTGCTCTTGGACTGTTGAGGAAATGTTTTCCCGTAGTTGTAATTTTCCTTTTTAATTGTAAATTTATGCTACTTGTATGCAATATTTGTCTTTATTTAAGTTAGACTTTTGCATTTCAAAAGATTACTGAAGGAAATGATTACTTTAATGATTTTTTAAGCATTTCCTGAAACGAGCCTCTAATCAATCACTTTCTTAAATTAAATAAAACCTATTATTGACACCTACATTAAATCACAACGAAATCAAACTATTTATAACTATATTATGGTCTGCATACTTTAATTAAACGAAATGATAAAACTTAAATTTTTCGTCCTTTCTATTTTTATCTCTAATTTAAATGAATCTTTTTTTTTTTGTTTAAATATTATTGATAAGCCAGAAATATCTCTTAATATAGAATTTCTTTTCTTTTTGAGATTTAAGAACAATATCTCCTAACATTCAACAATCCTGTAGCAATTTTAAATAAAACATTTAGTCGCATGAAGGTTCGACATGTGTGCCGGTTCAAAATTTTAAATCGAAAAATCTGAATTCTTATACAAAGATATAATGTTTATATTACAAGAAAAATTTTATTAATAATTGTGTATCTCCTGAAAACGTATGAAGTATACTTAGTTTAAGCGAAACAAAGAACGATAATAAATCTTAAAACGTAATTATATAAAATTATTTCATTTATTTATGCCAACCTATTACAATTCACTTATTTATCCGTCAATGGAAGATGGTGGTCCTCTCATATTTTTGACATTCGGCTTATACCGCTTATCAGGCTTTCTGTATATTGTATGTTTTCTTGATTGAGATAGAAAGGTAAAAGACTACATTTTCTCGAAGATCGTAGACTCTGATCTTCCATTGTTCCTTAATAGCAGAAGTCGTACCATTTTCTCATTCACAAGGTTACGTCAAGATATCTGCATACGAAAATCCAGTTCGTCAAAAGTATATAAAATCATCAATACCACTTTTTGTTAATGGAACTTGCTACCACATAATATCCAAGCTATTGTCAATGTAAATAGTTTCAGAACGGGGATCATGGTATACTATAATTCTCAATATGATTAGTAATTATGTAATTAATGTATAATTTTTTCTTTCTTTTTTTTATGCTTTTTTTCAAGCCTACTCTGTTCGTAGTTCTATTATATTATTTGCGCCGAAGTCAACTTCATAGTCGTATTGGTACTAAACCCTTCTTTAAGCTTACTTAATAAACGATTGAATTGTATTAATTAATAAATGATTTGCTTCTATTAATTATTATACAAAAAGAAAGAAATCTGCGAAAATCATTACAAGCCATAGCTCAAAATCTTTGCGATCATCCTAGTAATTGAAAAATTGAACGTCTTGTTAAAAATCTCGCCTCATTATTTATATTTTATAATGTTTGTTTGCCGATAATGTGCAACAAAGTCTAACGACTAATGCGTGAGTTAACTTGAATAAAGCGTTCCAAGCTTTATCAGGAGCGATCAGGAACAATTTTTCAAACGTTAAGATTTACTTGTATTCCAGATACTTTTATATGGCTATCAGTATGAATTACGTGACTTAATGTCACGAAGATTTTTGGATAGGTAGACGTGAGGAACTTCTATCTCTGAAGAGAATAACACAAGAAATTGGTTTTGAATTGAAAATGTGTGAAAAATTGTTCATAATAGAAAGTCAAAATCATGCTAAAATCACCAAATGAGTGAGGCTCAGGAGTGTTTAAATAAGGATTCTCAGGAAATTTAAGCTTTATATGACTCCTAATTGTTAATGATTTTTGACGAAAATTTTTTTCATACTAGCTATCTTTCGTAAACGTTAAGTGGACCACATGGATCTATTTCTTGGCCACGACAGTATATAAGATTTCTCGTGAATAGTAAGCCCTTCAGGAAAATTCTTAACTTTTAACATTTTATAATGAAAATTGATCCAAAGAAGTAATTTAGCAGAAACATGAACGCTGGGGAATTTGGATTACATAGGTCTACTTTTTATATTCCAACATATCTAGAGGTTTTCATGAAAAGCAAGCACTTATATGGGGATAAAACCGAACTTCTAGTAATTTATAACGGAAACTGAGAAATAATATAATTTTTGGGAAGCAAGTGAAGTTTGCTAAATTTGAATCATGTGACCATGTGACGTTTTGGTTTAATTGAATATGCGGGCTTTCATGAAAAGTATGCATTTGCATGAAAATAATACGTAATTTTTAGTGTATTATTACTAAAGCGAATAATTGTACTAGGCGGAATGGTTTGGGGTATCTAATGGTCGGCCTTGCCCGATTGTAATACTTGTACTGTTTATTTGTCTAAATTAAGTAAGTTCGATAATTGCGCGATAAAAGCTTTTTGTAGATTTACGTAGTTCTCTAGATCTCTAGTATATACAAATTTAGGTCCCATGGTTTAAGGAGAATTTTGTTTTCTCGGCAGTTTAGTTAATATTTCAGTCTGAACATTAGGTAGGTGACTATTAATTGTACTAATTGTTTTGTCCGTACTCTCTTTTGAGGCTGGTTTTCTCTTTCCAGTCTTCCGCTATATTTTGCTCATCAAAAAATCAAAGAGAAAATGGAATGAAGCGATCGAGCTTTCCTTTCTAAATCTCGAAACTTTAATTCTAGTTTACTAAATACTTTTCAAAAATAAAGAAATTATTATAGGTTTTTTTAAATCATTCTTCAATGACGTTCGCGTATCCGTGGCTTGCCTCAGTGATTTGATGCTATTTGTGAAAGTCGAACTAATGGTTTGATATCAATATTTCAGCTTGGGTTGCAGCCTTTATAAAAAAGAGTGAGAATGAAACATTTCGATATGAAAAAACAAGAATGCCTTCTGACATTTGGCCTTTTCATTGAAATGCGTCTTCTATGAGGAAGAAAATAGAAAATTACTCTTACTTACGCTTGCTTACCTGGCTGCAAAATAGCTAATTTAGGAAGAAGAGAATTAATATAAACGCAAACGGAGAATAGGAGAAAAATTAATATAAAAATAAGAAAGAAAATTATTTTCGGCTTTGAACGCATCTTTAATACTCACCAGCTTTTTGCGAAGAAAACTAAAATAATCGAAAGAGAAAAGTAAAGTTCCATACTCGTTAACACTGGATAGTCATGGCTGGCTATTTGTAAAATATGGGTGTGTCCTGGTAACTGGTTTGACCCATATTCAATACTAATCTTCCTACAAGAGCTTCTAGTCTTTTTGCCAAAAGAAGGGAGAATGCTTACCATAGACCTTACACAGCTCGACAGACAGACATACAGATAGATATATTTAATTTCATTAAGAACACATATACTGTATGGGCTCTTACAAGTGTCTTTACGGTTGTTGCAAGTGTTTTTAGAAAATGAATCCAGGTCCATCCTTCGGTGGAGGGTATAAGAGGCAAAAAACTTGTCGCGATCTTACGGATAAAAAATGAACACATTGTAAGATCATTTTTCCACAGCTATAATGTATACAGAGTTTTTTGAATGCTATTTAAATTGATGTATCTTCGCAACCATCAAAAATAGTTTACAATTGAGCAGAACAATTTTTTTGGTTTGTTAAATAAATTTTTATACTTACTTCTGTATCGAGATTCTATTTAAGTGCTCGCATTCTCATATATTCAGATCGCTGCATTGGTATACAATACTTGCGATCTGAATTTTAAACTTGGCAAGACTTATGATAGAATCGATAAAATGCTCTATGTGGGTCGAAAAAGTGGCGAGTCTATTGGCAAGACTACTGTCTTACTTCAAAGCTTTTTAAAAGTGCATGACAGGAATTACTTCGCCAATAATTTGTTTGAAGGCTTGTTCAGTTGAATGAAGAATAATTTCTTTTTTCACAATGCATCATGTCCCCTCAAGTATTTCGCTAGGGATAGCATAGCAATTTCGGGATATTTGAAAAAATTTCTTCTGCGTTGTTACTACAATTCATTTGGGCATAACATTGAGACGAATATCATACCCTTGATAAAACAAGCCTGCATGAAAAGTACCTTATTTTGTGAACAACTATATTTGTGAAAATGCTGGGAAAGTAATAAAAGTACATTTAAATGTCGGTCTCTCTCGTCTTAATGGAGAGGTTAAAAACATATTCCGCAGAAATCGATCAAATAAACGGATTAATAAAAATATCACTATAAAAAAACCGGTATGTGGCTTTCAAAAGGTTTGTAAGCAAAGGATTTGCGGAAGGGAAAGGCCATTGACTCGCGATATTCGAGGAAAAAGTTGATCAAATATGTGTGAGCTCAACAGAGTCAACTGGTATGAACTGTTAAAACTGTAGTTTCTGCAAAAAGGTTACTTTAAATTTTGTAAATAGTTCTCAAGTCAAATCTACGCTACGATAAAAAAAGTACAAAACACCAAATTTTAATGATCTACAATATGAAGTGGGCGAACCCGATTTTTTTGTGATTTTCAAAATAAAAATTTCTTTCGGGTAGGCGTGTCCTTTCAAAAGTTTGGGTCACTTCTAAATTCGTTTGCAAATTTCCAGGCGATGTATTTTCGCTAACGTGAGAATGTTCACCACAAATACTATCAAGCTGCGTAGACGGACAGGCGGACATGTTTAGGTTCATTTGAAATTTAAAATTGGCCAAGAGTTTGTATGCCTTATGGGGTTTTTGAAACTTGATTCTGCGTCTTATAAAGGTATTCAAAAAAAAAAATATTGAATTTTGATGCACTTTAACATTGGGTGGATGTGGTCAATTTTTCTGCAGCATCGCCCAGCGAGTATACGTTCATGTACATAAGTAATGGAAAAGAGAAACCAATTTTTAACTCCTAATTGAAAAACAGAAGTGTCCTCAATTTACGTAGTACTTTCAATAGCAATCTGCGTGCAAGACCTTCTAATGTGTCTGCCAAATTGAAAATCAATTATGTCAGTTTTGCGGCCGGGAGAATGTTTAAAACAGCCATTACTCTGAAGTTTGTTTCCGGGCGTTGCAAACGTATTGAGAAAATGAATATCATCTTTCGGCGATGGGTGTAAAGAAAGATTGTACGTAAAAATTTAATGATTGTTTAGATTTATTCATTTACAACATAAATTCTGTAAAAATCTTACCTCTTTGTTGTTCATTACTTTTCACATGTTTTAAAATTCCAGCGTAGATTTTGTTGATGTCTGCCTTCGTAATCAGGTTAAATGTAAATGGACACCATTTGATAAAACAATAAGGATAGTTATTTGTTTTCAAAAAGATTTTTTCAAAATGTGCAAGTTGTGCTTTCAACAAAATGGAACAAAGTAAGAACACTATGGTGAGCCCCGGCGTATCATTAAATACCCTACCACCCTGCTCTACAGTTACTCATATAAAGACTTTTCCAATTAAAGGGTCATAGGGGAAGTAGTTCGATCCGAACCAACGACAATAGTGTTTGTCCTTGGACCAAAACGAATAAGAAACTCATTTAAAATCTTTCAGTTAGTTCCGCAGAGAACGAAGTAAGCGATGTTGTGGTATTGCCAACATGTATTCCTAGTTTGTAAACCAAATCTCCCGCGGACCTGTAAAGGCCTATTTCTTGAGTTGTTTATATTGACATGATTATCGAGCTTAGAAACCTTATTGAAGTATCGTCGAAGTCTAAACATAATCGTACTAAGCGAAAGAACTAGTGTTAGCGGACATCTTCCTTACACTTAAAAGAATTCTGCCTCTATTCATGCATCGTATCTAATGAGAAAAGGCCTAATGCTTATGTTATGTTTGGTGCACTTAAGTGCCTAATTTCTGCAGCTTAACTTTAGCGAAAGACTGAGAACATATCTAGAAATATCTTTAAGAGAACAAACTCTGTCGGGTATCTACGATTCCTCATAAGATGAATGTAGTTTGCTTAGTTCACACATCAACACAGAGTAATTGCGTTATTTTCGGTTCCCAGCAATATACAATGGGTTTCATTAATATTGGATTTTTTCGCTCGAAAAATTGTACAAAATATGTCAAAACGTTCAAATGACGTTATTAAGCCAAATATCAATTTTTAATAATATGCTGACTTTTTTTCCTCGCATTCTTCCTTATGTGAGAAAAACCGGAAGGTATGTTTTTTGAGCTATTGAAGTTATTTAATTTTCTTGTCTACTAGAGTAATGTTTTTTTTCTTTTAATATTTTAATATGTATTCCCTAATGGTAGACAATAGTAAATAAATTTTTATGTTTGGAGAATCGACTAGATTTACCAAGCGTTTATCTTTCGTCCAGAGGAAAAAACCTCATGTTAATGAGACTCACCGTAATTATGTAAAGTCGCTTAAATCAATCATAAATCTTTTTAGTCACTTAATTTTCGAATCACCCATTGTTCGTTATTTCGAGGAAATTTTTGATTGAGAACGACACTAAAAGGAATAATTAGAGATGTACGTATTCGTATCCTTATATTGTATAGCGTGCATGTTCATGCGTATGTATATATATTTATGTTCATATAGGTTCGTGTATGGTATACTTTTCTAATAAACTCTGTCAAAATTGACTCAGCTCTTGAATAAGGGAAAACCATCGAATACCTAAGCACAGATGAATATTGTAGATTATGTTATGTCATAATTTGATAGACAAGTTTTCAAAATATATTCACATTTAAGTTTAGTCAATGTATTTTTACTCTTTTTATAAGAATCACTACAAGATTGTATATTTTTCGATATGTGCGTAAATTATAAAAAGTTGATAAAAAAAAATCTCTGTAGAAAAAACTTATTATTAATTAATTTCGTCAGAGAAATAAATTCTAAGACTGAACTCTTAAAGCACTAGCATCTAAGGCTTTTCGCTTTTATTAAAAACTCTACGGCACTTGAGATTCGAAACCACGACTATTGAGTTGCTAGTCGAGATTCCTCGCCCTCGGCCACACGATGGATAAAAGGAAACAAAAAAAAAAAAAAAAAAGACCAAGAGAGCAATTTATTAAAACACACAATTTAAAAAATTTGAGCAACGCGCCACGGCCGGCTATTAAAGCCCATACACCACCTACCATTGTTTATATAACAACTTTTCAAAGTAAGTCTTTCTATGGGAAATGCTCGAAAGAGTGATCCAATGTAAACCATTTTCAATAGCGTTAGTTCTTAGGCCGAAACGCGTCAGCCTACCAAATTCCATCAAAATATCTTGGAAATTGTGACGTAAGAAAATAAGATGGACAGATAAACAGACAAGCTTAGATCGATCCGCAAAGTGATTCTGAATCGATCAGTGTAGTAAACGGTGATTTTACCTCAAATCTTTCTGCTTATTGTATACATTTGTGCAAACTTAATAAACCCTTACATCGTAAGTGGCGTAGTGCATATGACTTATAATTTCTTTCCCAAAGTAATTTCGTGTGGATCGAATACACTTCTGGCAACATTTGTCCTAGTCTTCGAAATAGCTCGTTGAGTCAAATCGATATATTTGGAACAGGTTTTTGAATTTTCAGAGTAACCAAAAGCCATATACACAAAACGAATATGTCGGTGGCGGGACAATATAAGTTAGATTTTTGTCGAAGAACTCGCGAAGCACTACTGCAGTGTGCGAAGGTCTGCTCATAATTCTGCCCACTTGTGGCGATTAGCTTTGCTTGACCGATAAACAACGTTCCAACGGTCTTATGAACAGCTTGGCTTGACGGAAAAAATGCATAGTACAGTATAGCACGATAATTAAATAAAAGTGCCAACCTAATCTCTACTTGCAACTTGCTTCCATGTAGGTTATTGAGCATATTTTGCATGATAGTTCCTTCGCTGCTTGACTGTTTGCGAGTCGCATGTGTATATTCATGTTTCATTTCCCGTAATAATGCTTTTGACGATATTTTGATTGTTAGAAGTCAATGTTTCACAGAGATGAACATGACCCGTTTCGTTGTTTTTCGAATAAATTGATTTTTGTTAAGGTCGAATGCGTTAATACTCCTTCGACATCCAAATAGCTATTGCGAATCGATTGTGTCGACCCAATACGTATTTGCGTGTTGTCGGCAAGGTTTCCAATTGTCAATCGACAATTATGTATGAGCAGAGTATTATTGGCGGGCGGTAGGGTGAAGCGAATAAAGAGATTTGAATCGTAAAATTCGTAATCGAGCGGACAAAGTCAAAAGAGGCATTGAGCGGTTGTAAATAGCAGCTCCAAAGAAACCTAATTGCAGAGAGATTCGGAGAGAAACGCAAAACGGCAACAAGGGCATATTATGCAAGAATATTACTTAAGGTGCGTATTAGCTTTTATATCCACCAACGAAGTCTGGCAATACCCAGAAGGACCCTCCACGATTCTTGGAAGGTATATGCATTCTTGATCACTGCCCATTCCAGAGTCTGTCTCGTTCGCAAAAATGAATCTATCGCCATCGAATTTGGTAAAAACATTGAGAGCTCTTCTACGTAGGTTACCCCAATTTCGGTCAAGCGACACACTTAAAGTGGAGCATAAACTATGTTCGCTAGGTTTTTTGCTCGTTGCCGACCAGCTATAATATCTACAACCAATACGCTATAAAATTTCCCATCCTACAATAGTCCTATTCTACAAAAATGGAAAAAATCAGTCACGTAAAATATGAAATTTCAATTCTTCTTCAGCTTATAATAACAAATATATCAAATTTTGTAAAATATTTGGGATATGTTTCCAAAGGCTGCAAATGGAATTAAGTTATCACTATACGAATAATGGGCACTAATTGACAAATTTTTAAACATGATGGCAAGTTGAGCTTGATCGAGTCTATTTAACGGTAACGCAAGTGTGCTGAACTCGATAAAAGGGAACCGGATGATAGAAGAAAATGTTTTCTTTTCATAAGAAAAGGAAGGAGTCTTTTCTAAGGGGAAAGCCCGTTGCCAGGTTAAGCCGTTCTTTGCAATTGACTGAACAGCTCTAATAAGTAAGAGCATATAAAAGAGTTAATCAACGTTCATAGGGAACACCACGAAAAGATGAGCGTTTCTGTACGTCTATGATCCTCCGAAGACGGACATGTACATGTGTATACATTATGTGGGCGTTCTTATGGGCGTTATAAAGGTTTGGGTAAAAAAATTTAATTTTTATTTTTTATAATATTATTCGTGTAGGCGCGGCCAATTTTCCTTATTCTTGCACAGGTGCTACAGCATCTCCTATGGAGTACTCGTGTAAATATTTATAGGTTTGTTTCTGAGTAATAAGCAAAAAAACAATTTTTTCTACCTCGGAAAACGGAGGTGTGCTCAGTTTGCCTGGTACTGTAGGCGTCTTTTTCGACCGATTTGGCCCTTTTTCCACAAAACCCAGTGCGTGCAAGAACTTGTGATGTTTCTGCTCCTCATCCTTCAGTTCGAATTCAGTCCGTCTAGGGTGCATATAGAAATAATGCTAATAGTTTCCCACCATGTCAAGAGGCTACACATAATGATCCAAGATGGGTTTTTGTTATTTACCGTGAACACTTGAAGCGCATTTGTTGCACGTCATCAGCTGCGTCTGCGAGATGTTGTCTGGTTCTTGCAAATCTCTCTTGAGTTTTATATACGCACGCAGTAATACATTTTGTTGTGTAAATTCTTCTCTACTTTGGCTTGCATGCGATTATTCGTCCCTCAAATTTCTTGATTCATTCCGATAGGACTGTTCTGTGTTTTTCAAATTCATTTATTCGTATCTCCCGTTATTGTCGAGTATGTCAACTTTGTGGATCGATATTTGGTCATCCTCTTCGCGGCATTTTTCCATTAAAATAACTCTTTCGCTAAATAATAGAACAAAATTTTGATCCTCTAAAACACACACACATATATTTATTTATTTTTATTTATTCATTTATTTGTTAGGCTCACCACTAAAGGATGCGAGTATACAGGCATGCCTCGTATAACACGGTCGTTGTCAGACAGGGCTCCATTATAACACGGTATTAGACTTGGCATTGTTATAACACGAGTCTGATACAGCACGAGCTCAGAAAATCGAACACGTATTTTGCTGGAATTTTTTCACTTGCTTTTACTTTTATTTTATCCTTAATATTATAAAAGGAGTTTCAACCAGCTTCGGCGAAAAAACAGATTGGCTATCGTTTTTGATGAGAATTAATTTTGTGATCGTGATTAGACAGATTCAGAGACCTTATAAGTGTATAGATTGTTGGTCAGCATAAAATTTTGAATCACTTGAGTTATGTTTGCCCATTTGCGTGTCTATATACTTGCGCGGTATATTTTGTTGAAGCTCTCCTCGACCTCAAAACTGCCAGAAACATGGGAAATTCTCGTCCGATATTGCAAAAAGGTCTAAGTTGGTAAGAGCATTCGTCAACAATAAATAAAGCGTAAACAGAATACAACCCTGTTATTGTAACCAAAAATTGTTTTGATTTTCTTTTAATTATTCATACAATATAGAAAGTTGAAATTTTCTAGATTTTCTTTATCTAGGACCCCAATATTCATGCTCAAAAATGGAGAAAATCGGCCTCGGCACCACAGTCATAAATGATTAGGGTTTTACCTTTTTTTTTTTGATTCATTTGACGTTTTCTATTGGTCATTCTTCACATGAATATATATTATCTGTCTAAAAATGTGATAATTCTAAAATGAATATGATGGACTCCAGAACGTGTCCGAGTCGTTTTTTCTTAAGACTCTCAAATGAAAGGACATGAAGGGTACAATGCGACAAGCTAAATGTGTTAATTGGATGTGGATCGCTGTCAAATCAATATCGTTCTTTTGACGTGGCATCGCCATATTGCCAGAAAACCGGGAACAAGTTGTAGAAAACAATGGAAAATGTCTTGATTAATAAATTTTGGATTGGACGTGACGATGTGCTAGATTAATTTGTTTATTCTGAATAAGTGTTGTTTGCAATTAATGTAAAGTAATTTGGGTCTGGGGTAATAGCTTGATGGCAATGAAATTTTGAAATGAGATCGTGTAAAGATATCGGTATAAGTAAAGTTGAATAAAAGAGAGACTTAACTTAAAACGGATATTACAAGAAAATGACATGGAGCAAAAGCGAGACACACACACACGAACACGCAAGCACATCCAAGCACGCATTTATGCCATTTCTTTTCTCCCTTAGCTAGAGAAGCGCTATTTATTTATTTATTTATTCTTGTATTCTAAGCATACTCTTAGAGAAAATCATGAAATGCCGTAAATTAAGAGAACTCATAATGAACGCGAATTCTCTTTGGTTAGTATATTATTAATATGAAATTACTGGGAACAGTTTCGCTATCTAAATCATCTTTGGGTTATTTCAAAATTTGTATCTATATATAGATATATGTTTGTTTGTTACTATTTATGCTCTGAACTATAAAATTCTTTTTGAATTCTGACCAATAGCATGCCCTGTGAATTCCCCTTATTTTATTCATCCTATTCGTATGAGTAAAATTCACTTTAAACGTAAGAATTAATTCCTTAGGGTTAGGTGTAAAATGCCATCTAAAAAAAACCCACGCATATACTTATTCATACCAATATATATATATATATATACATATCCTAATAATAAAAGGAAAACAATGAAGAATGATTAAGTGAAAGCAACAGGTCTGCTTTTATATAATAGTTTTCAGACTAATTCATTGGCTTTTGTCCTTCCGGCAAAATTTTTGATTCATTTTCCTTCTCAACTGACAAACAATAGAAATTATTTTTTGTTTTATTTTCTAATTGAGACCGAAATTCTATATCATTCATAACCTCTGACATGCAAAGTAGCACTTAAGCACACAATCATCAGGAAGCATCCTTTAAGCTACGAAAGGTTTACAGAGAGAATTATAAGGTACTATTAGGTTCTTAATAAAATGACGTGGGTGTGTAGTAAATGATATCAAGGGCGAACTGTTTATTCGTTTGTATCAAACTGCACCTTTTGTATCAAGAAAGTTTCGAAAAGGAAATTTCGGTTTTTGGTTAAGATTAATAACAAAAGTTAAAAAATAGGACGAGAAAAATGGATCGCAGTTAATGAAACCCCATACGAATTTTACTTAAATTATTTAAATTTCCGTGTTGATAAACGTGAGATTGACTAGGTTTTTATACTATACGCCATTTGTGGTAGAAGGATTTACCAAGCTTATGCGTATATACGCAACACCTGGAATATAGATCCACTTCTCTTTATATTGATTGAGTTTCTTATTTTCGTTGTCCATGTCGGTTTAAGCTTATCTGTTCGTATGTTTGTCTGGCTATCTTGTGTTCTTGTGTCCAAGCGATAGAGCGCAATATTTGTGATATTTTGATGAAATTTGGTAAACTGGCGTGTTTTGATCCATAGACGAATGCTATTGAGAATGTTTCGGATCAGACCACACTCTTCATGTAACATCTTATTTTAAAAAGTCGTTATATGAATAACTGTAGGGTATCTAACGGTGGGCTGTAATTAAACATAAAAAAACCTCTTCTTTTCACAAGACTGTACTGTACATGTAAAAAGTTGTATACATTTGCGAACTTGACGATATGCATACGAGGCAAGATATACGAGGACGGAAACGGATTTAGGTGCTTACTGCAGGGGAAAATAAATATTGCTTTTATTGGCATATTCTTCGTTACTACAAGCTGATTTAGTTTTCAACGCTTTATTAAGTCCATATAAAACCAATATTTTCTATAATAATAGTGTATATATTACCGTTATATGTGGATTATATGTATACTCGATATACAACATCAATATATATATATAGACCCAGAAATTATGTATTCCTTGAACAGCGAATCGTCGAAATCGATCTCCTCCTTTGCTCTTAACGGTAATTTATGGAGAATATTCTCATTCTAGAGTTTTATGGCGCTTAAGTTGATATTCTTATAAAACTGAAAATTAATTTTATTTGTCTTGTATTCAATCTAATAAACTTGAAATTATGTAAGCACCGAGCTCTCTTTTGACAGTAAATTGATGTTTGCATTTTTACATATTTGCTAAATACTCCCATAAATCCATAAAAAATTTTACATTAATATCTGTGTATATTAGAAACAAGTCGGCGAGGGCCGAATCTCGCATATATATATATATATACTTTATCTCGAATATCTTGCAAAATTTCTCTTTTATGGCACAAAATATTTGGAAATATTTTAATTATTTTAGACGCAGATGTCATGCTTTTTAAAACTATGGACATTAGCGGCCTAAGATTAAGAAGTACAATCTAATTTTCAAGGTCAAAGTTTAGATGGCTGGGCCGAAAAGGGGTAAATCCATTAAGAATATCATGTCGATGAAAATTATGTTATATCGTTTCCTTAATCTATATTATAAGTCGTATGAACACCATGAGCAGCTTACCTATATGTTTTAGTGATAGATATAAGAGTTAATAGTCGATATAAATAATATATAAAGAAATTTATTCAGATTTATTGTGCCGTCAGACTAAATGCAATGATATATAGAATATTACATACTACTTACTACCTAAGGAATAAAAATTTCAATGCAATTTTTCCCTTTAGTGAAGCCTTTTTTTACCTTCTACTTTGTTTTAAGAAGTGAAACTATTTTTTAGTGAGATATGCACAGCACATTTTGGATGAGTTAATTTAAAGGTGTAGGGAATGTTAAGCTTGTGTGAGGATGTGTACAACGCCCAGAAGAACTTGTGATAGACCGGTCTTTTGTTACACCAATCAATTCAGAATCACCTTCTAAACTTGTCTGCCTATATCCCCGTCCGATGCCTGGCGAGGTATTCTTGTGTTTTTGCGATATTTTGGTGTAAGTTTAGAATAGTGACATTCTTTGGGCTAAGGACGAACCCTATTGAAAATTGTTCGCCATATGCTGAAAAGTCATTATATGAAGAAATATTGTAATTTTCAGAATTTCGCGACAAATGACGTGTACACCAGTAGTTACCACTCTTTTTAACCTGTTACCCGATAAAACACATAACACTACATAAAATTGCGCGATTATGTTAAGAAAAAAAAAGGAATGAATAGAATTTTAAGTGTATCCATAAACGTTCGTCTGTTGGTTATTTTAGTCATTGTTCTAAGGTATGTCATTGGAATTGTTAACAGGTGAAGGTGAAGATAGAATGTTGGAAAGTTTATTTAAAAGCTCGGAAAAATTAGTTACGGTTGCTTCTTAAAACTGTGATTATGATAAAAGGAAGGTTCGACGTTTAACATAGTGATCCCTATTGTATGTTTACTTAGTTTAGTCTTATATAATATATAATTTTGCAAGTCTTAATAAAACCTTTCGATTTTATTTATTGAGTTAATGCTCTGAATGAAAATGGTTATGAGAGAGATTGACTATAACTTCATAATAAAAGGAAGAATGTCATGAGTCAGAGTTTGTTTAAGAATCCAAAATAAATAAGATTTTCTCATTTGTTTTGTAGTAATTGTGTTTTACACTGTAACACAGTTTCAAGTGACGGTAAACAGAAACTTGGACAATTTTTTGTGTTGGAATTTGTTAGATTTATAAACAAGCAAATAAATAAACCTAAGCAAACACGAAATATCTTTTATTCATATATAAGCTTTCCACATTTCAAACTAAACTTAGGTCAACCTTGCTTGCTAACGTGTTACATTCTAAAGGTGATATAGAATTTCTGACAAAGCACAAAAAAAAAGAAAAAAATTCTACTATGCCCTGTTAAAGCAAAACTCAATTAATGAAAATAAAAGACAAAGAGAGGTGATGAAGAAAATATAAAAGGTGCAGAGAGCATGACCAAACAAAATTTGTTGAATTATTATGTAAACAGCAAGTGCTTTTAAATTGGTTTCATTTTTTTTTTTTTTTTTTTTCGTAACGGACGGCTTTGCCGATGTGTAAAATTTTTCGATTTGTCAGGAAATACTTTAATTTATAGAGCCTACGGAAATAAGGGTCGCTAGTTTTATTTTAATACAAAAGTGACGACAAAATAATTGCAAAATTTCTTCTATATTGCACGTACGTCCGCGCGCAGTGTCTTTCCTATGCCGACAAAGCTCGTCTATCTGCAGGAGATGGTGAAATTAAGCCGACTTTATTACTCTTATTAGAGGTGAAGAGTCGATTAATTTATAAGCAGCAAAGACTTATGAGGAAATTTGCCGGCTTGAAGCAAGTTATAGATTAATTTGAAACGGCTGGCATAATTTTTGATCAAGGAAAGCTATTGTGTGCAAATTCACTAAGCAAAATTTCTGTCTTTAGCCTGTACAATCTTCGGTCAATGGGCGTGAAGGCCATCGCATTGTAATTGATGTTCAAAATCTTGTCACAAAAAATCTTATCAAACGATGAACACATCGGAATATTTTCCTTTAGATCCTTCCTAATTAAACGCCTTAGTTTCTCGATATTCACCGGAAATTGAGATTAATCAATACAGGGAGACTTACATTTTCACTCTTAGCGCGTTCGTTAAACTTTGATGTCTTCATTTTGAAGATTAACAAATAGTCAGAAGTATAAATAATTTCCATAAGCTCCATCATTCCAAATTAAAGGAATGTTTGGGTTAAATTACTGTTCCGTGGAATGTTTATGATATTTTAGTAAACGACGGCTATTAAAGTAAACTGATTTGAATCCTAAACTTTCCAGACAACACGCAATAAAAATTAATCAAAAACTTTATTCGATCTAAAGCTCATGGCTAGACTTAAATACCGACCACATAGCACAATTTTTGTTTGCCCGGTGAAAGGAAAAGTCGCAACTTGTACGTGTTATGTATATCGTATACTTTTGAGATCATATTTTTATACAATTTACATATCGCTTATGCGTAATAAGAACACAATTATATAATTAGTTTTAGTTATATAGCTCCATACTCTACAAGCTCGGGCAATGGCATGCAGATGACTATTGAAGAATCCATATGGCTCTTGGAAAGCATCAACTTTCGAATGAAATGTGTCGCCATTGCGACCATTTGTTTAAAAGCTGCATATATCATACAAATAATCTGATTGGGTAACGCGTTATATATGTTTCTTAGGCAATGCAGCGATTTTGTTGGATTTTGAAATGAACTTGAGAAAAGATAGCTAGCTATGAAAAATCTAAAGACAAATTCATTCCTTTAATTAAAGTTTTTAGGTTATAATTTTTATACCGATCGATGGACGAGGGTTATATCCTTTTTGTCAAAGGAGGAAGCACCAGAGACCCCATATATATATATATATATATTCTTGAACAGCATCTATATTCCGTCCGTCTGTTGTAAACATGGTTGTGGCCGCAAAAATGCAGCTATCGGCATCAAATTTGTAGGAAAGATTGGAAGTTCTTGCACGCAGGTTGCTATTGAAAGTGGGTTTAATCGGTCAAAGGACACGCTCACAGCATAACGTAAACTGAAAACACCTCTGTTGAAAAAATTGACCACGCCTATCTAATGCTATAGTGTATAAAAATTTAATTATTTCTTTAGTACCTTTATAACGCGCAGAAACAAGCTTCAAAAAACCCCATAAAATATGCAAATAGACTGCTAGTTTCAAATTTGGAATGCACCTAAACATGCCCCCCTATTTGTCTGCCTATCTGTCTGTCTGCACAACTTGGTAGGATTTTGTGTTAAACATTCTCCCGTTAACGAAACTGAAAACATCGTCTACTAATTTGCAAAAAAATTTGAAATTGACCCAAAGTTTTGGAGGATATGCCTACAACGTGCTCATGTCTATACGACAAACACTTTTATTTCGAGCTGCTCTCACGCCATGTGATAGAGCATGAAAATTTTATACTTTTACTGCTTTTGTCTTTTTTAAGATAATGGCAATGGGTATAAAAGATTCGGTCCCGAAAGAATTTAATTTTCTTACTTCGTATATAATGAATTTTTTTTTTTTTATAATGAGTGGATCGCAGATAAGGGCTAGTGCTGCATCGGATGTGCTATTCATGCGTCCTAACAATTGCGAATGTAGTTGTGGGCGAAACTATGAGGCGTATTAATTGTGGTAAAAGTATAATGACTGAGGGAGTCACATTCGATCTGGTGACATTTCACCGAAAATGATAATGAGTTTTTTCGGGCAATTAAGTTCAATTGCAAGGGAGGATAGTTTGCAAATTCAGAAATTTTCGTACTCTTCGCTTAAAGGATTTTGGCGGCAATTCTTGCATTTGATTTGGCAAAAGCATCAATTAGTGTGCGAACAAACTTCGCATACCATGACCAACAAGGTTAGAAGCAACAGACGGAATGATAAAGTCAATTAACCTACATATCTATAGTGTAAATAAATGGATAAATTTAAATAACTGAACATTTAAAATGAATTTCAGAAATTTTCTCGCACCACTGCTAAGTCGGTTTTGTTCGTACATATGCTTTTGCATGCATATAACGTTCTCTTCTTCCTTAAATGAACACCTTAAAATAAGCAAATGAGTTATATAAATATACATATATGGATGTATACATATATGTATGTATACATATGCCGAGCCAATATAAATTTTACTTAACGCACTTACTTTACGTGAAACGTGGAAACGTAACAAAATGTATGCTCTGTGAACGTCGCATTGCCTATACATTGTGTTTAACGTAAGGACAGTTTGTTGTGCATACACATGCCCATATTTTGAATTTTGTGTATACTCCTCTGTACACTGTTGTGTGTATGCAAGTATATCTATGCAAGCATGCATGCGGTTTTTCTTATGTAGTTATTTGTTAGTATGCATGTGTAAGTTTATAGTTTAACCGTATGTCATAATGGTGAAGAATGCAAACACGCATGAACATGAATATTATTTCTTATAACTAACTAACTTTGCATATGGATGGATATGACTTGTTTGCTTATGCATACAGCCTTCGACTTTTATGCACCACCTGTATTGCGTATTGCAACAACTTGCATATTAACCACATGTATTTAATAAAGATTTTTGGTTATTTTGCGTTACGGAAATACAGACATGCTCTACAAAAACTATCCCAAACGAGATAAATTACTTTAACTAAGTTTATATTAGTTTGGGGAAAAAGAAATCCATTATTTTTATATGAATTTTGTTTTGTTGTATGATTTGTTGCCATTTTAAAGGTAACTTCAAAATGCCTCTCTCATAGAAGTCCTGGTCTCTATTTGCAAAAAACTCTAGTAGTCGATTTTCACAATCCTCCCTAGATTCCAATTTTTTATCATTAAAGAAATTTTGCAATGCAAGAAAAAGATGATAATCGCTTGGTGCCAAGTCCGCACTGTATGGCGGATGCATTAAAACTTCCCAACCAAGCTCCCGAAGTTTCTGGCGAGTCACTGTAGATGTGTGTGGCCTTGCGTTGTCCTGGTGGAACACGACCCCTCTCCTGTTGGCCAATTCTGGCCGTTTCTGGTCAATCGCTATCTTCAAACGGTCCAGTTGTTGACAGTAGAGATCAGAATTTAGCGTTTGGCCATATGGAAGCAGCTCATAATAAATAATCCCCTTCCAGTCCCATCAAATGCATAGCAAAACCTTCCTGGCCGTTTCAGGTGCTTCACCGCTCTTTGACCACGATCGTTTTCGCACAGGGTTATCGTATGTGATCCATTTCTCATCTCCAGTCACCATCCGTTTAAGAAATGTGTCTATCTCATTCCGTTTGGCCAAGGCTTCGCAGATGGAAATTCGATCCATCATGTTTTTTTCTGTTAATTGGTGTGGCACCCAAACATCGAGCTTCCTTTTGAATGCAGCTTTGTGTAAATGGTTTAAAACTGTTTTATGGTCGATTTTTAGCTCCTGGGCGATGTTAGGACTGCTAACATGCCGGTCAACTTCGATCATTTCTCCGATTTTATCGACATTTTCGACGATCGGCCTACCTGTGCGAGGTGCATCTTTAACATCAAAAATTCCTGAACGGAATCTACGAAACCCAAATTGCACATAATTGGCTGTTACAGTATCGGAACCATAAACACCATTCACAATTTTAGCCGCCTGGCTTGCATTTTCGCCTTTGTCAAAGAAAAGCTGTAAAATGTACCGAATTTTCTCTTTGTTCACTTCCATTTTTAACACGCTGTAACTCACAACTGAATGCACCAAACAATAAACAGCAAAAGAATTTTTTTTACTCCGAAATGTCACCTTTCCAACGAGCATAAATCTGAAATTGTTTGATCGATACTTTACGAGAACTCTATCAGTGCAGCCATCTACCGAAAAAATAATGGATTTCTTTTTCCCCAAACTAATACAAGTATACGTTGATGTGTATACGAAGAACAGTGGCATACTGTACTTATCGTTTTCTTTGTTCTTAATTAGTATTAAATTGTGCACGCATTTAAACAAGACCGTGGTTTCTTTGTTTGTGACTCACTATCACAACCTTCGCGATCGTAAAATTTGCAATAGAAAACAAACAATATTTGATTGCTGCCCACAGATGAAAACCGCGAAACATTTATTATTAAGATATAAGGCTAAGGTAAAGTTTTTGGAAAAGAAATTTTTTTGCTACTGCCTTGGACCTCTTAGAATATGCGGAAAAGGCTTACATCGCATTACACGAATTTATTTCTTGAAATTTTATACTTTTTCCCGAAAATCTTACCAGAAACTGCCGGCGTCGATTTTTGTTGTTGTTTTTTGTTTGTTTTGTTTTTAGTAAAATCAATTGCTCGGGGGAGCTTTTCTATATTGTGTAACACGGTGACGGTCAGAGAGAAGGGAGGAACGCGAAAGAGAAAAAAGTAGAGAGTGGTCGCATGGGTCCGATAGGTGTTTGCTCGATCGTTAAGTGTTATGTCACAAGCCTGTGTGAGAAGTTGCAGTTCGATCTCGTCCCCGTCGATTTTTAGCTCTTCCAATACACTAATAGTGTTTTTTGGGAATTACGTAAGTTGATTTAAAAGCATTTCTAAACGAAACTGCGCTTATGTAACTTCGTCAAAATGACCGTTGACCGCGAACGATTCGAAAGCTTCCAATGCGTCGGGCAAGAAATTCCAATTTTGGTATGAAGTTTTTGATGTTAATTATAAGTTCGGCTATTGACCTACATATGCGTCGCCTAAAAACTTGTTGAGGAAAGAGTATGAGAAGAATACTTGAACATGAAAGTGCATTTTTATCATGCTGCGTCAGCAGATTGATGGAAAGATAATAACATTTTTTAGAAGAAAAAAATTTTTCTTTAACATATGTCTGGTGTTGCCATTTTTCAGAAATAGTCTTGTCATGTCATAAAACTCCTTTTTCGTTAGGCGGCGTTACCCCTGCGTATACTACTGCGTTCATACGTGAATAGGTAGAAATGGTCTTGATTGGCACGTTCATGAATTTGCGAAATGTAACTAGAAATTCGGTACGAGAGAAATGTTCCGAGGTTGTTTGTTGATTTGAGCGACCCACTTTTATATATGTTTGAATCAGATCTCTCCAAAAACGAGTACGATAAGTATAGTAAAAGCTCCTTATTCGCGCTTACTTTATTCGCGGTTTCGCTATTCGCGGATGAAAAAAATGCGACCCAATTCCCATATTTGCGGCTATAAATTTCTTTATTCGCGGATTTTTTATGACTGGTTTCGGAATTGTCTTGTTTCTGAAGTTGAAACTTTTTTAAAAAAACTGAATTTTGACTTTAAAGCACTGCTAGTTTTGGTCATCCTCGCGAACTTGAAACTATGCATCCAAATATAAAAGTGACATTTTTACCTCCCAACACGACGGATTTTCGTCAACCTATGGACCAAGGAATAACCCAGGCCTTTAAGCTCTCTTACATTAGACAAACCTTCAAAATTATATTGGATCGTAAACGTAAAAGAATCATTGGAAGAACTGAAGCCACACACATTGAAGTCATGCTGGGAAAACCTGTGGCCTGCTCTGACTGCGGAAAATGACGAAGAATCTGTGAAAGTTCAAACTTTCACTGTAAACATAGCCGAAATCGCGAATGGAATAGGACGAGATGGGTTCGAACAGATAAAATCAAGTGACATTCAGGAATTGCTTGAATCGCAAGATGAAGATTTGACTGAAACCGACTTGGAGGAAATGTTAAATTCACAGTCCATTGAAGAAGCGGCTTCAACAAGCACTGGATTTAATTTAAAAAATCTTGTCGCAGGTTTAAGAATGGCAAATGAGCTACGCGATTTCTTTAAGGACATTGATCCGTCTATGTCACGAAGTCTTATTTTTGAAAGGTAAATTGCTAATGCGATTGCTGCGTGCCAGTTTGAATTGAAGGAGCTTTTAAAAACTGCCATGTAAGAGAAACTTACAAAGTTCTTCAAACCCTTGCCGCCTTACCTCAGCCTTAAAATAATTGATCAAAATGTTCAAAAATTTCAACTAAATTGATTTTTTTTTTATTTGGTCACCTATCCCCTATAATCCCACATAAATTACTATTCCGTATTCACGGTTTCGTTTTTTATTTTGTCACCTAGGAACGTACACCACATAATCCCATATATCACGGTTTTTGTATTCGCGGCATATTTTATGGAACGTATCCCTCGCGAATAAGGAGCTTCTACTGTAATCAAAACAAGAGCACAACTTTCGACACATATTTCGTTACGGGAAGCTCTGGTCTGCATAGCTTATTGTTTCTCTTTGGGAATACAGTTTGATTGGCGAGTGCGTGCGCAAATATCAAGCGCGTTTATTTTCTCACATTTTCTCTTGATAGGATAATTTTTAATGGCTTAGCAGAAACCATTGGTTAGTTGCATATATTTTCGTGGTGGATGCTGCATACGCGCTTATCATTCAGTCAATAAAATGCAATGTTCCGATGCGATTTTGGATTGGATTTGACTGTCGGCATCCGGTTTTGATTGTTTAGGAATGATTCAGTGATTTGCTATTCTTCTTTTTTAAGTGCTCTTAAGGCATCTGCCAAATAGGTAACAGTGGGATATGCAAAATTAGCTGTTCGTCGATCTTCTAAAACACGATATGTTGCGATATGTTCAAGTGCCAAAAAAAGGCACAATTTCTTTTAAAATTTTGCATATACCGCGATAGTCGTCGAAAATTTCAAGAGTTTATTCCGTTTTCAAGCTGCGATGGCATTTTCAATTGAATGGAAGAAGAAAGAAACAATTGCTTTCTGAGAACAACAAAACCTCTCAAACAGTCTGTTGTGATATCATGTCGTACCTTGTGACGATAACACGAATTCGTTCTTGTTAAAATCCTTATGTCCTTTTCGCTGTAAATTCTATAAAAAAATATCTCTTTAACGTGGTGACTATATCATGTATATAATCAAATTTAAAGTCTGTTCTTCTCTCTTGGTGGTTGGGCGGACACTCTTGCTGGAAATAATGGTACCATTTGGTAGTAATGTTATATATTAACATAAATTTTATTATATTTATCACCGAACGAGAAGCATTTACTGACATTATCATGGCATATGCAGTACTTATGAATATGTTTCAAAGACTTTGTAAGAAGTATGCAAGGGTTTATCTTGAAGCCAGTAAAGCATTTTCATAAGTTTTTTATACATTTACCTTCTTATATAACGTAAGTATGTATCCGTAAGTAAAATGTAGTAGAAAATCTACTCTTTTTTTTTTTTTTTTGAAATCTTTTGCTCAGCTAATGAATTGAGTTAAAATACTTTTTTTAAATATATATAAAAGGTTTCAATTTCTCTTTTTTTTATATTTAATACTTTCTTGGTAGCCTTAAAGATTATTTACTCTATATATGAAAAGATGTATGCAATAGCATGTAGATGTCACAAGCATATGTATACATAGTGATACTCGACATATCTTTAAAATATTTGAAAAACGGAAGCTTTCACTTGTTTATGGACCTCACACATTTACATCATGACATTTATACACGTTTACGTATAAATAAATTAAGTAAATTAAATTTTAACCATTTTTCCTGTTGTGATTTTTTTCCCACTTTAGTCATCTAACCGTGTAAGAAGAATAAAAAAGTCACATATACAGCGTATCTCGCACGTCCACTTCCTTTGTAAAACGTATACAATGTATAATAATATCGTGTATCGCTTAATAGACAAACAACAAACAAAATAAGTCGACACTTTAATATCTTATGAGAAGTTAGTTGCCTTTTTTTTCTCACCTGATAACGCACCTGTTTTAATAAAACGCAATAACAAGAATGTCACGGTTGATAACAATTATACGAAAAATCAGAGCCTTGCCTTTGCAAGCATACACTCTGAAAAGTAATTTTTTGAGGAGAATATTCAAGCATATGAAGTTTCAAATCGTCGTATGCTTTAGTTCGATAATCAATGACCAATTTTAATTATTAGCTTGCAATGGTTAGGTTGTGACATTAATCTGACTCGCTTTTCATATTTTAACCTGCGAAGGTTTTTCATTTAATCTGGAATTTAATCCTATAGACTTTATCCGTGCGCGTGCCTGATGATTTAATCCTTAATCGTGCTGTGTTAAAGGCGTTAAGGAGAATTTTAGCTCCGTGGATACGTAGGCAAGGAAAAATCATACTTCTCCACTTCCTTTCGCGACTAGGTTTATACAATTATTTTTCTCGTCTACGGTTCACGTGTTTGGTTGCGATAAAAGTGCCTACCGAGTACATGAGTGCTCTTCCCATGATCTGACTAGGAATTACCGCTTGCAAGATATTCGCCCAAACCATTAACAATGTCAAGTTGGCGTGATGATTAATCCGATGGTTCCCGACACCTTTCGTATCGAAACAAATCGATCTGCTATCTCTCTTGTCTTGGATTAATTGTAGCACAATGTAAAATGCAGGCATGAAATAGAAGATAACCTGTCGGGGTTACACTAGAGATAAACAAAGCGCCTCATTGGGATATACTCGCTATGGACACTTGTTTGCCAAAACGATTCAGTGGCACAAAAAGATTGTAGCTGCAAGCGGGTAATTCGTTGGAGCTCATAACTTTTTGTGATAAATTTCTGGCCGGGTCAGTAGTTCACAGAAATTGAAAGCCAATTGCGCTATCCCATCCAATGACGTTATTTCATTGCATATTTTTCGATGTTCGATGTGTAATTGTAGCGCTTGTCATCGCCACGTCCTTATTCCATGCTATTTAGAAAATTTAAAAAAAATGCTTTTAATAATATTGTGAAAGAAGCGATGAAAATATAAAATTAGAGGAGAAGAAAAGCGATACAGGAAACCATTGACACATTGAACTGTAGCATTATCGATTTGTCGCACTCTACCGTAATTTACAATTTACGCTTAGTTTACATAATGTGACACCTAACCTAGTTAAGATAGCCTAATTTAGTTGTAATCCACATTAGTCGTAATTCTAGTAATAAATTGGACAAGTATAACCAGTCGTGACCGAATCTTTTATACTCATCACCGTGATCCTAAAAAAGACTTAAAAAAGTTTCATACTCTATAACTAACTTTATAACATTGGATGCGCATAAATGATTTCTTCTATTTTCAGAATAAAAGCCGAAATTTATATGAACTATTTGTTGTACTTTATGAGTAACAAGCACAACAAATGGAAAGAAAAGAAGTTAATAGTTTTTGTTGCCTAAGTATGCGGGCGTCTTATGCGTGTCCTTGGACCGGGTTTGTTCCTTTTTTAAATTCTTTTGCAAATTTGTATACAATATCTTCGATTTTATGAACGGGGCAATGTCTACAGACAGATGGACAGACGAACAGACGGACATGCTTAGGTGTATTCCAAATTTGAAAACGGCTAAGAATTTCGATATTTTATTGGGCTTTTGAAGCTTGTTTCTGTGTCTTATAGAGGCATTCAGAGTCAATTATATTGTGGTACACTATAATATTGAGTAGGCGCGGTGAATTTTTTCCCTTTTGTACAAGTGCTGCAGCATCATCCATAGAATATGCGTTCACACTTTTGTACACTTATCTGCCATAGTTTCTAAGTAATGAGTCAATTTTTTCAATCAATTTTTTATTCCATTTGGAAACTGAGGTGTCCTCACTTTCCGTCGTGCTGTAAGCGTGTCCTTCGACCAATTTGGCCCATTTTCAATGCCAACCTGCGTCCAAGAACTTCCAATGCTTCTGCTAAGTCTGAAGTCGACAGTTTCAATTTTGCGGTCAGGAAAATGTTTACAATAGACATTGCACGGACGGACAGATAAACCGACGAACAGATGGAAAGACAGATATGCTTAGATCGATTCAGAATTTGATGCTGACCAAGAATATATATACGTTGTGGTGTCTCTGAAGCTTCTTTTTGGGCCTTGTAAACATACCCCTCATCCTTGGATGATGGGTATATAAATACAGGAAAAACATCTTTATTTTGGAAAATAGTTTCTGTCGCCGGTGTCGTCTAATCGCCAAAGTTATAACCTTAACTTAGCGTTCCATAATCTGTAGAATGTAAAATGGCCGCGGTTCACCACAACAGTTTGCCTAGTGATGGTGAACGTCTTGGATATCCTAGTTAGACCGGGATCAGTTACCGGGAGCATCTTAAAGAAGCCGTCACCCTTAGACTTAAATTCTTCATTGTCCTTAATTATTTTAGCGCCTAAAAATTTTATCAAGGATGTCTGAGGAAAGAAATTAAACTTTAGTTTTCTGAGTTTGGGTGGTTTGCGCTTGACTTGACTAAACGGCACTTTTTTTTTCGCCCCATTTGGCCGATTTTTTTTCTAATATTGTCTTTCAATATCTGCAATAAGTCCACCTAATATTCGCCGTTAAAGATAAGCAGTTACAATATTATCTCCTACGCATCACGCAAAGCTAACTTTGACAGATTTTAGTCTTTATAACCTCTTTTTAACTCAATTCCCCCTTTTAGTCTATCGTGTCTACCAGGCTGAAAGTAGTGGGCTCATGTTTCACTCATGCTCGTCCGTATTATTGCAAAACGCCGCTGACAATCGATGAAAACATGGCCACGATGAAATGTTCTTTGTTTGTTCTTAGCGAATACCGGACCTATCTGGTGCGCGCCAAAATTCTTATGGTCAAAGGTTAATTTAATAAAATATGTGCAGAATATTTTTTTAAGCGCTTTTCATTTAAATTCGTTGACTAGCGTATACCATACCTCCCTGCAACCACTAGAATGTTAGATTTCTTTGTATATTGTTCGTTGTACTTGTAAATGATGTGCATATATATATATATATATATATATAACTGTGTGCACTTCTTTTCAATGCAATTTCTCGAACAAGTCTCCTTCAGTAATTTTAACGATATCTTAATCTGATAGCTGACGCATATCTGTAATGTTGAAATATTCCATTATTTTCAGTCCACAAAATTCGAAGGGATTTTAATAGATCTAAACGAAACGAAGTAGAACGAAGGTATTATTTTAAATTCGTTATGTACGGACTAACTAATTTTTGCATTAGGGGAGCAAGTTCTGGGCTATTTGGCTGACGGTTTCAAACTTCTTCTAATTAAAGTCTTTAACGTTGTGCATGCACTGATATCATTGTGATGACAGACGAATGACTCCTCTATTGATCAATTCTGGGCATTTTGCAACAATTCCAAGTTTTCTTGACGTTAGTCATTGACAATAGAGAGTGCAATCAATTATATGTGTAGACTAGTGCACCATTCCTCTCAAATTCTAGCAAGCAAACGTAAAAACGTAAAATAATTTACGTGGTATCAATCCAAGCTTTCATCGCATATAACCCTCATGTTTCACATTTACTTTATGGGATACTTAAATACGCTGCTTCTTTTTGTACCAAGATTTATACAACTGTTTCCTTTTACACACACGAGAGTACAGATTGACAAGATAAATATTACCAAACTTACGCGAGTGTGAAGCCATCTATTGGAAAACATTCACAAACTTTGGCAATCACTTAATATTTATGCACTTTTAACTTAAACGTGATTGTTGGAAAATAGTCACCGTCAACTGATCGAAAGAAACTTTGTAGGCTGTCAAGCATTATGTTTTGAAGGATGACATTCCTAACATTGACACATTTGAAGACTGACTTACACTTATGAATCCGTATATAAACTCTACTCTGTCTAATGGATATTCAGAGATGATCGTCAAAAAGCTGAACTCCGACTGATGGACAAGTGTTTCTTTGTCAAATTTTGTTAAATTTTGTTATTGAATATTGATTGATTGATGCATTTTAAGACCGGATTTAATAAAACGGCGAATTTATGATGGCAAAGCGTAACGAAAGTGGTTAGTTTCAGTGGAGGCAAAGGTATAGAGATTACTAGGTTGGCAAACTTTATATACAGGGCCATTAAATAAGAGGGTTTATTATTATTAGGGTTTGTTATCCTTCAGATTATCAGATTTTCTTCATATCCCATTTACTGCATCTAAAAGATTTTAATATGCACAAAAATAACCTTTCGAGTGCGGCTTGTGGGCTGAAAATGTCCTTTTTGAAGATGAAAATGATATTGCAGTTGCCCTCAATGGAGAACATCACGGAAACGTGATTTAGATGATTGCGACTTGAATGATATGTGATTTGAACATAATGGTGCCACGTGCCGTACATGTAACGTTCAATGCATACAATGTAACACCTAACCAGAAGTCTTGGCCATACAAATGAAGAGAATGAGAGAGCAATCAGTCAAATGTTTGCTAATTAACAGCCCCATTAACAATACTATTAGTGGTGATAGAAATACCACAGAATCCTAAGATTTTACTAGCTTCTCTCTCTCTCTATTACTAAGGCACTAATTGGTCTAGGTTTGGTTAAAGCATATAAAATACTCTTCTTCTTTTAGATGCACATATACAATAATGACGAGCTGTTTATAGTAATACTTTCATTGAAGTTTCCTTTTTATACCCGTGACTGAAGGAGCTGGGGGCTATATTCATTTTTTCAAAACGTTTGCAATGCCTAGAAGGAACCATCAGAGCACAACATCAAATTCTACAATCGTCTGTCCATCCGTGCAATGTCTGTTATAAACAATCTCGTGGCCGCAAAAATGAATTTGGCTGAAACATTGGAAATTTTGCACGCACATTGGTATTGAAAATGGGTCAAATCGTTTGAAGGAGACGCTACAGTAGAGCACTACGTAAACTGAGAAAGCCCGTATTTTCAAATAGAATAAAGAATTGGTTGAAAAAGTGGTTGGCTACTCGCTACTAACACACTGCAGCAGATAAAACTAGGAAACTTTGAACGTGAGCGATGTTCTAGTACCTTTATGAAAATATCAAAACTTGACCACGCCCACATATTTTCAAAATATTTATAACGCACCAAACCAAGGTTCAAGAACCCATAAAGTATGAATAAACCATAAAGAAAGAATGCATCAAAGCATGTCCGTTTGTTTGTCTGTCCATCTGTCTGTCTGCGCAACTCTGCAGTATCTGTAGTAAACATTGTGCCCCGTTCACAAAATCGGAGATATCGGATACAAATTTGCAAAAGAATTTGAGAATGACCCGAATTGGTTAAAGGGCACGCCTACAACGCCCACATGCCTATGCGACAGAAATCTTTATTTTGTAAATAGAAAACACCGGCCGCGTCCACACCACATTACAGAGCGTGAACATTTAGTTCTTTTACTTTTTTTTGTCCTTTTTAGGATAACGGTGGTGGTGGGTATAAAAAATTCGGGCACGACGGAATATAAGTTTCCCACTTGTGTTTAACTTGTTTACATTTTTGATAAAATCACAAAGTATGCATGCGAATGGCCCTATCACGTCATCTATTACATCAATTAAATTCGAAAATGTTGCCCGCAATCTAGGAATGAATATTTTCACTGTTTTCAGTCGTTCCAATCAATATTAACATATACTTGCACATATATCGCAATAAATTGTAATTGCCATTTTAATAACATCATTATTTTCAATAGCAGAGCTCTTTAGCTCTTTAATGTAGTAATCAACTAATGCCTAGGAAAGGAGAAAGAATAATTCATTTGGGCTTTGACGGATTTGGCTGGCTTCACCGATAATTTAATAACTTGGTTTCATTGCGATTTCATGTAAACATTAGCTTAATATGAATAAAGCTGAAAATTTATGAGCTAAAGCTGCGCTATCATTTTAATTACAGACAATGATGCACATAATATGGCATATGAATGCTGTGGCAATGTTGGTGTGCGACAGAGATTAAACGTGAAATATTGGCGGCTGTCACTTTTCTTAGCGCACATCATTATAGAATATTCATTTTATGATTTTAAATGCTTTTTAACTGCTCTACAATGTGCGCGATAATACTGCATACGTACATATTATATATACATTATGTAGCAGTTTAATTATCTATTCTGGTGCCCGCAACTAGTCTCCTGAAGTCAACCAACTGCTTTCAAATCAGTTCCGTTTTGATTCGCTCGATTATAGATTTTATCATGAATTATTCCAGAAATATTGCACAAAATCAAATACAAGTGAAATGCTCAAAATATATGTACGCTGTTTGCGTACATATATGTACATATAAACTCAACTTTAACACATTTATGAAAGGTTTTGTAAAAAACTAAGGTTTACCTTTCTCGACAAAGAACTAAAATGGGATACGTTGTAAAGCAACCTGTTTGATATATAGCGAAGACGACGCCTGTATACGGACAGCCTGGCAAGCTTATTACATAGTTTTAAAGAATATTATTATAACTGTTCAAATCGCTCTTTGATGCGGCTATTAAGATGCGGAATTTATTAAAAAACAAAAAAAAAAAAAATCCTTTCACTTTTCTTCGACATTGCCGCGAGTTGTGCGTTTCCAAGCGGACTGAGCAAATTTTCCAAGTTAACGTGTAAAAATGCGCGAATATTTGGATATTTATTCTAGGTTCGTGAACGTGAAAGATTACCTTATGTGGATGGCTAGATGGATAGCTGGACAGATGCGTGCCGCTTAGTTGGCTTGGAGTATAAGATAGCTAATATTATCGCTAGTATCTGCGATATAAAATCTCTGACGCATATATATATATCTCCGATATAATATATCTTCAAATTTCAACAAAATTATTTGCTTTAGCCAAATAAATGATTAAAATTTGTTTTACAATTTCACACATAGCGAGAATACATATAAAATTTGGTTGATTTTGTGGTTTATTATACCACCCGCAAGGACTTCACTACGATTATCAAATGTTTCGTGCCGCATAGAAATATTCGATGGCAGTCTCATGTATGACATATGTACACTATGTGCAGTGTTTGGCGGTATGGAGTTTGCTATATTTGTTCGGCAAACTTGCGCATGCAAACGCAGAGCAGAGAGCACGGCTGTAAATATTCTTTGGGAACAAATCTCTTTTTTTGTGTTTGTTTACGCGTTTGTTTATTCACATATACAATTATGCACAATTTAAAAAAAAAAAAAGTACATCCATAAGTCCAAGTTCTTAAATACAACGTCCGATTGAGGTTGATCCAATCTTCTGATGGCTTTCTACAACAGCAGCAATGTATTCAGTTGTTATCGTATGTTAGAATCCATCCAGCTACAAGGGCTATCCTGCTTTAAACTTTTTGAATAACAATAAAGAGTGGATTTGCAATGCTGCGTTAAGAAAGGTTTCCACGCGTCTGCTGGCACATAGAGGAATTTCGGTTTAATGTTAGTAAAGTCAATAAAATTATATTTGCGTTCGACTTTACGAGTATGAGTATAACAAAACTATTTTGTCGAGTTCTCAAATGTCCAATTAGCGTATGCTCTGCCGTAGCACGAAAAAAAAAAATTAAGTGCCTTCTTCTTCCTCTTCTTCTTGATCTGCGAGACAGCAAATCAACAAAAGAGTAAAAAAGGTCTAATGTTAACCCGCAGTTCTGTATTTGATAAAGTTGGCGATTACCTTGATTGTAAATGTATTTACATATATACATTTTGCGTATTATGACGTTTGCCACGTTACTACAGTCATTTTACGGGAAGTGATTTTTCCAAAGTTTCAAGTAACTCTCTTATTTCATTTTATTTTCTCGACTTTGGATATGATGTTGTCTGGGAATTAATTTATTTTCCAAACGATTTCGCGATGGTACAGCACAAAGTGAATTCCGTAGAGTGAGATGTGGGGAGTACAAGCATATGGATGTGGGCGATTTGTGAAAGAGCTAAAACGTTGCGAAAAAACGGAGGCAAAATGCAAATCAATGCAGAGCTATTGCAATTTTATTTAAAACTGACAGTCTTTTAGGGCTTCTAAGTGATCCTAATTAAAATTGCGAAATTTCGAGTATAAGATGCGTTCAGTGAAGTAGATCTTAAACCGCATCGGAATCTAAGTTTGCTTCAGTTTGAATCTTGTTCTGAAACAGAGTCATACTGCTACCTAGAATTGCAGTTAAATGTGATAATCTGCTTGGGATCTATATGGATCTGAATAGTTTTCTAAATTAAGGTAAGAGTTGTAATCAGAGTGGGTGTTCTAATCGTGCGTAATAGCCTGCTTTGATCCGAAATGGAAGTCGCCCAGCAATTTTGATATTTGGGTCTCCGTCCTGTTTTGGATCTTCAGCGATTGCTAATCTCAGCGGATTTGAAATTAGCTATCACTTTAATTCTAGTCAGTCCATTTGTCATTGGACGAAGTCTTAAATGCGACCATGGTTTTATTTGTATATTAAATGCTGTTTGGAATCGTATATCTAACTGGGGCGAAGATTCTATCTTCAAATTGGAACTAGAACTCTATTTTCACACTTATTGGTTGTAATTGGCACCAGGTCTAACTAGCCGTCGCAAGTAAAGTCTGCATCGTAACGTGAATTTTTGACTGGGGCAACCTTACTTAACCCGTTATTTTGAAGGGGTCTTTGATTTCAGATTCAAAAAGCCTGCAAAAGAAAATGCAAATCTTCAGATTGATGTAACGCAGTTAATATATATTTCTGCTCTCTTTTTTTTTGAAACACACCCATCTTGCTATTTCTAGATGTATCCGCCTGAGTGGCCGAGTAGGCAAGAGTCTCGACTAGCAACTCAATAGTCGTGGGTTCAAACCTCAAGTGCGGTAGAGTTTTTTAATAAAAAAGCCGATAGCCCTAGATGCTAGTGCTTTAAGACTTTAGTCTTAGAATTTATTTCTCTGGCGAAATTTATAATAATAATAATAATAATAATATTTCTAGATGTGGTATATTTATTTTTACTGAAGCCTGTCAGTTCGACGGATAAATTATGTGAATCGGCGCTGTCGCAAGAATCAAAAAAACAGAAAGACGAAATTTGACACAAACATTTCCTGATTAATTGGGAATAAGAAGTTAGAACGCGGCCGCGATCTGTTCACATACACACGTATAATGTACAAAAAACTAAAGCAATTTGTAAAAACTCTGACGATTTTTTCACACTTTGTACGTCCGTAAATCTAGTGCTTCAAGTCTTTTAGAATACGTAGGGAAAAAAGTTCATTTAAAAGTAAATTTTTCCTTGAAATTTGAGGAGAGCGCCTGCATCAGCCGATTTCCTGCTGAGAAGTTGTAGTCTAATATCGTATCTGTCCATCTCTAGTTCTAGATATTTTTAGGAAGTATTCATTCTCATATAAAAGCATTTCAAAGCAAAGATACATTAATGTTGCTTCATTGAGACGGTAGTTGAATGCACAGAGGATAAAATGTTTATTTCTATCTTCGACGGATCGGCTTCAAAGCAGCCACTTTCGAGCATTTAATCTGGAAGGAAGAGCATGGGCGATGAACAGCGTTTCTGTCGCTCTTGAGGATTAGAAATGAATGAAAAAAATTAATGAACAAATGATACAAATTTATTGTAAGAAGAGAACATGTTCACAACACATTTGAAACTCGAAAAAACATTTTTGCCTGGAAACGATTTTTGGAAAAACTCTCAGAATTTTCAGTCTTTTTATTTGAATTTCTGCAATAGCTTTAATGTAAAATCCTTTGTGCAGTACTTGGAATATTTTTGATAAACTGATTTAAGCTTCATACATTAAAAGAGGATTTCTGCTTTTTACTAAAAATTGAAATTTTTCACTCGGACGGGGATAGTGCAAGAAATCATTGAATACATTTAAGAAGAAATATACATCAAAAGAGGGGAGCGATATAAAAATTAATTTTGTATATATTAGCAAACCATTTGAGAACATTTTTGGACAGAATGGACAGATGCAGATGCAGATGGTCTTGACAATAAATCGGTTTTTTTTTCAACGTTGCTTGAATTTTTTCGCCTGTTCCAAGCACATGAGTGAAGAAATCACAATCATTTGGTAACTTTGTCTTCTCAATCAAATAAGGAACTTACGTGCCAGGAGCTATTTTCATTTTTGTTGTTGTGGCAATACTACGAAGTAAGTGAGCCAAATGAGTCGACTTTGTTAGCGATAGTATATAACATATATATTTGTATGCAAAATACCGGTAGCTCTAGGCTTTATCTGGGTATAATGTTTATATAATAATGCAATATGTACACACTTCATTTTCATTATTTGAACAAAAAAATTGTCGAAAGGGAACGTTTTTATCATATTGCTACGAAGGTCCCACATTTGATGAAATGAATCTGCATTAAAAATAGGCGGTTTTCTAGGAAAGGAAATTGTTCAAATGAATTACTTCAAATACAGTTTCATGATACCTCACCTGCAACCAGCGGGTAAGGGATTAACACGAAAATGCCACAATGAAATAAGGCATTGGTAACTTGCTTGTAAAAGCGTATATAAGCTAAATACTTCTGGAAAGCAAAGTGAGTTGTGTCAAGACAGTCGAATCGTAATATTCGATCGCACAAGGCTAGAAGAGTCATTTTACAAATTTTGTAAACAGCTCTCTTAAGAACTCTGAATAAAACCTGTGATATCCTAAAGCTCATGATTCAATGGTATGCACTGAACTTCAAAAGGATCCGGGTGAATACGTAAAATCACAAATGACATATTATGCGGCAATTCTATTGGTGATAAAATTGAAAGAAGAGGAAATGTAGTGGATCTACCAGCACAAAAAATATTCTTGCAAGAGCGAGTATTCGCTTAGGTCAAATGAGGTTATGTTTATAATGAATTTTTAATTTGGATTTATGGGTGTCGGTTATTAGTGCACGTTTGCATTATTTAACTGGCGCGCCAATTACCGTTTTCAATATTTGATATTTGAAATTAAATTACTTTTGCCAACTGCAAGTATAAAGAATTTACGGATGGATGTCTTGCTATAAGTAAGTCAGTTAAGAACTTTACGGTGATCAAGAATGTATCTTTTTTCTCTCGTAGTTCATTCATTCATTCATCTTGAAACGTTACAAGGACCTACCAGCTGCCATCGGTCTTATTAGCGCTCACGGGATTAATAAAATTTTCTTGTTTGTATGTTACATGTGTAAACCTTAAAGGATCAATTTGCAATAATTTTGTGTAATAATAATGAAAGATTTTTATTCTGTCATTGTCCCCTATTTTCCGTAACTCGTCATTCTTCGACTTTTCTTTTCGCTTTTAAGCAAACCATGGTTAAGCGAAAAATCACTGACAAATCCCTGGAGTAAGAATTTTTAATATTCACTTTCCTCTTTGTCTCATCTTTCTAAATGTTTTTAATCTCACTTCGTTGAAATCGTTGCGTTTTACTTATAAAAAGAAAATGTATTTAATATTTTTTTTAACTTTATTAAGAACTTAATCGCATGAAGTAATTGTGACATGGAAGGATATAAAAAAAAAAAGTCCTTTTGATGTTACGTTACAGGATTTTTTGAAAATCTCGTCATTGAAAACAAACAATTTTTTATGTTTTAAATATTAATCATATTTATAGGCTTTCTGCAATATCTAACAATAGAAGTAAGTTCGCTTTATTATTTCGCTTGTAGCAACTAGAAAAGCCTATCAGAAAATGCTTAATTCATATAGAAATTCTGAGTATACCTTATACAACCTTATAGCTTTTGTCTTAAAACGGGTTACGCATTTTAAGTTGTTACGAAATGCGATATGTAGGATATAGGGTAGGTGTTCGGGAGAAGAAAATTCCTTTTTCATACTTTTAAAAGTCGGCATCTAAGTAGACAGCTAAGAACGCAGGTAAGTAGATATCTAAGTATACAGGTAAATAGACAGCTAAGTAGGCAGCTAAATATGCAGTGAAGTAGGCGGGTAAGTGGGTAGTTAAGTAGAAAGCTAACTAGGCAATTGAGTGGGCAGGTAAGTAAACAGCTAATTAGGCAGCTAAGTTAACAGATATATATGGAATGAAAGTAGATAGCCAAGTATGCAGCTAAGCATGCAGCTAAGTAGGAAGCTAAGTAAACAACTCACTAGACAAGTGAGTAGATAGCTAAGTAGACAGTTAAATGGGCAAAGGGATGGACACGGAAAAATCAGTCAGGGGTCAATTACATAGTGCTATTGGACTCGTACCTTCTCTCATTAACTCTTAAATCCTTTATAAAGTGTGCTGCGCCTGAACTTGTCTTCTTTCTTAGCATCTTTCTTTATCCCATCTCTTAACTTTGTTTTTAAACAATATAAACTAACCGAATTCATGTCTCATTCAATGAAAAAATCTGTGAGAAAGCCAAAAACTGTTTAACAGTGATAATAAATAAATGCTATTTGTTGTTTAAAACTGTCTACATATTGTTACATGCACGTACAAATCGCAAAGAGTATTGGGGCGTTAAATACGTTCTCGTTATTTTCCTAGAAAAAACATAATAAGTACTGTGTAGCTGAACAAGTCTACGATTTTCCCATATGTTGTATCAGCACAAATTATCCAATTGAGAAGAACGCAACGTACATACATTCTAAGGTGGATGGAACTCTTGCAAAATATCACATCTTAAAGCGCATCCTATGGATAATACATCCTTTATGGATATGCCGTCGAACGTGACTGATAATTCGACGCGTAGAAGTCGAGGCATCGCGTCGTAAGTGACGTTATGTTGAACAAAGAGTCAGCTTTTAAGCTTAACAAAATTCCCATCAAAACGCGTGAACTGATGCCACAAATTTATGGTGACGAGCGTGTACCCCTAACAGAGTGCTTGACCGTATTCGTGAATTTGCTTGATTTGCCATTGCGAAAACTCCATCTCTTCACAAAATGTCAAGCGTTGTCCCGGCATTGAGACCATCCAAAAGACTTGCATTTATGCAGAAAAGACTCTTTCACTTACAACGCGATTTGTTCACGTCCGATTGCCTTGCACGGTTCACAGAAAGTATATTAAGAATTTACCTTTCCTTCCGCACAATATCATCGACAGATGACATTTTTAGAACGTGATATTTTGAGAGAATTTAGTCTTTTTTGAATTTCGAGTAGATCGCGGCGAAAGGTCCTTTTTCTGCTTTATTATGAATCGTGATATGTGCCCGTGAAAAAAGGCAAAAAAATACCGAAAATTATTCTATCGAGAATTTTCGATACGATGAGAACCAGACCCATGTGGTAATAGGCGCTCAAGAAATGTTAGTTTCACTAAAGCGTAGTGTGCTACCCTACAGATGCTTTCATGAAACATTACATCTTGCAGTTGACATTGACTTTAGTTGTTTACGTATTGTCTGTCTGAGCCGAATTCAATTTCGATATGAAAACTGGACGAAATGCTAAATGCTTCCGGTTTCCTCTTCTACTACTACACAATAAAACTGTGATGAGATACAAAATGTCATCATACAATGGTCATCGAAGGAAATAAAGCATGCTTTGCATATTTAACGGATTTACGAGAAGTTTTACTTGATTGGGGGTAAATATAAAGAGCCCAACGTTACTCTAAACAGGTTTTTATTAACTAGGAAATGAGCCGAATTTTGACACAGACGCATAACAATCAACCGATATTTCTCTGTTTTGGAGTTGTTTTTTTGAAGCCTTCGGGCTTACGTAATATGCAAGGACATGCGAAGGAAGCAGGTTCCGTTTAGCGTTTTATTTCTTACGAAATGAATTTGAGATATTATAAGCTTAAGCTCCTTACTTTTCTCTTAAGACGTACTTGGGCTATTCGCTTTAGGGTTTCAAACGTATGCACAGTGCATGACAGTACGGACATAGCAGACATTTAAGGTAATCCTTAATTTGTCGAAACTATCGGCACCTGATTATTAAGAAAAGATATGTTTATCTGAGCGAGAATTTTTCATTTTAGAATTAATTTTTTATGAGACTTTTTATATTATATGTTAAAAAACAAAACGAAGAAGTTATATCGTTACACTCTTTCTCTCTCTCTCCCTCCCCTCCCCCATCACACAAGACAATAATTTTGAAAATTTGTTGAAGCACTGCTTGTAAAGTGTTTCGACTGAAACTTATTTCCAAGTACGTCCTACGTTGTCGTGTAAACAAAGCATTTATTTAATATTTTATTACAAAAGATTTCGGTTTGCCCATCCTGCACACACTGCTTACACTGCATGCCAGATAGTAAAAGCGCATACAATACATAAATTTCATTTTATCTTAAATGTAAAACTCGAGCAGCGTTGTTGTTGAAACTTATAAATTTATAAAGAATATGTGTTCAACTAAACCGTAGTGTGAAAATCAATAAACCTAAAATTTTTATATTTTATTTTTTAAAATATTATGGATTTTGGGTGACCTTCATTGAGAATCATTCAACTATCGATGCAAAGAGGTATATTAAATCTTGTATATTCAGATTTGTAATATTCAGATAAACGGATTTGAATGACCCTTTAAAGCAAAATAGCAAAATACGTCTGCCGATCTGTCTGTTCACTCTTCACTTTTTAAGATTGCAAAAGTGTGCAAACATTTTTTTAATCCAAAGATTGAACAAACACACTTGAAATTGTTAAGAAAGTAAAATGCGATATGAAAACAAGTAAAAGTGCTATAGTGACAAGAAAAAGAGTGTCGTCACGGCCCACCATTAAATACCATACACCGTCCTATAGTTGTTCATATTTTCAAGCTAAGACATTATACGGGCAGTAATTTCAGCCGAAACTATTCCCGATATCGTTCTTCCTTGAACCAAAACGTGTCAGTGCATTGAATCTTATCGGAATATTTCGAAAATGGCGACTTGTACTGTGCGATTGAACACAAGAAAACAAGACGGACAGAAAGGGACGGATGGACAGAGAAATATAAAGTAGAAGTACTCGGCCATTCAGGCTAATCGTAGCAGGTATACGTTTGACATGTCGTACGTGTAAGTGTTCTTTGCCTTTGAAACTTCGGTTGGAGAACCGAAACTTGGTACAACATTTCTTAGGGCTGACTATAAGGTCAATGAATGAAAATGATTCCCATAGGCTCACTAATCTGTCCATATTTGATCAAAAATATTGTAGTTATTGTATGCACTCCTTGAGATGTTGTTCATCAAATGTTCCTCTGAAACTAATTTAACTTAACTTAATTACTTTTTTTGTCTATGTTTATGTTCAGAAAGACTTTCGTTTTCAATTTACAATGCGGAAGAGTGTCACAACTTTTTTCCTTTCAAGCATAAGTTTTTAAATACAATTGCTAACAAGAATTTTACTTTCATTGCTTCCCATCTAACACGGACTATTTAAGCCTAATACGAATGCTTGCTTTAGTATAGACAATACAGCTGGTGCAAGTTTCTGTTGAGAACGGTAGTTCTGAAGTTTGTTTTTGTGCTTATAAAGACATTAAAATTGAATGGTACAGGAAAGTACTCACTTCGTTCATTTCATTCACAAAATGTTACGCATTGGCATTTTTCGCGTTGGAGGACAACGAATTTCATACTCATCAATACCGAACGTCTTGCCTCACTCACAATGAATAGCCTGTCATCAAAGGCGAAGAATTATCTTAAGTGGCGTAAGCGACGTGAACCCGGGCATTACTATCGCTTGCCTGCGTTATTGTAATGATATGTAATCAACTTTCAAAACTGATTCAATTACGTTTCGTTTCAGCAGCGGTTTGGAGATACACATTAGCTTCATTACGGTTTCCATCGGGGATTGGTTTCCAAGATGGCAAATAGCAACCCATTTGCATGCTGCTAATTTTGATAATACCTTCCTATCATAGGGATCACAATTTTTTCACAAGCTTACGAAGTTTGACAACCTTGACCAGTACACTCCTTTCTTTTTTAATTATTTAAGGAGCGTTACCGTTCACACACGGTTACGTGACAATTATCTATTGGGAAACACACATCGAACTTTTTCCCTGACCTATTATTAAATGTTAGATAAAATTTTAGAAAGATTTTTCGTAAAGAAAATCAATAAAAAAAAGCCTATGTCTGTCTTCGGCGGAATTTTCCAAATTCATGACTGTCTTCTCTTGGAACAAATTCATATATATATAACGCACACAACCTGTAATTATTTAAAATTGAATACAAAACATTCTATATATATATATATATATATATATATATTATTAACCATTATTCAATGATAAAAATAATTATGAACCGGGAAATTGCTTATCGATCGCCCTAACAGCACGTGTAGAGCACCTGAGTAAGCTGTTTGTGTTTTTTTTTTTTTTTTGTATGGCTTGGACAAAGAGCATTTGACAAATGCATTTTTCTTTGCCTGTATAATACAAAAGACAGCATCCTTTAAACCGCATCCTAAGTGAGCTGAAAAGAGGATCTATGATAATCTCTTTTTGCTGGGACCAGAACAGCGTAGCCTGTTATTAGCTATTAAAGTGTGGTGAAACAGTTAATACCAAATGTTGCGAACAACAATAAATCGATTTCAACCGTTCGAGAAAGGGTCGTCTCGTTGAGTTACATTCATCTATTCATCCAATCGATTCGCGGTTCGTTAAAAGCGCTCATCTGTCAAGTGCGCTAGTCCATACGGCTTAATCATCAAACTCCTTTCGATTAGTACTCGTTTGCCCCAACAGAACACGAACTTGTTGAGGAACGTTTCACTTTTTGCGAAAATGTACGAAAATAGCTCACCGACTGCTTTGCCTCAAAAAATCAACAGACTTTTTCACATAGCTGTCTGCGTGATTGTACCAGAAAAATGGACAATACTTTGAATAGAATATTCTTCACAATTTTCATACATACCTACATGAGTGGTTAAGTAGATAAGAATCGCGATTTTTAGGTCAGTGCTCAGTGGATGAAGAAATAAATAGCATACACGCTCTAGGCTGCAGTCGCTCCCTGTCCGTTTCTCTTTTTTTGATAATCGTGTTACACGCATAGGGGACATCCTTTGAGTGATTGGCAAAAGTACTTCCTAAACAAAAAAGCCACTTTCATAAGCACTTGCCCGGTGCACGATGTTTGATGCAAGACAAATTGAAACTCGTGCCTTGTTAACTTGTATGTATGGTACTTTTTGATAATTATGGGTTAACGCTTGGGTCTACCTAACTGATGTTCTAAATTGTTTTGAAAACTTTAATAAGGAAACTTTAATGTGAAAACTAATCTTAACGTATAGCTAACATACGGTAAGTTGTAATCTGAAAAAAAGAAGAGATTTACGAGTCCATTTATTCTTGAAGCTAATCTGACGACATTGAAAAGCAAAAATTTCAGATGAAATTTACGACGATCATGAGGAAAAGTAATCAGTGAAATCTCCGTGGCGTACTTTTATGCATTACAATCCTTTGTACGGATTTGACATCTCCCCTGTGGTGGGAAAGAAAAAAAAAAAAAAGGTGGTGTGTAAAAATATGCAGTCTCGGATATATGGATATGTTTGGATAAACTTGTTATAAGCATGCGCTCTTTGTGCAGATATTTTCAGGAGAAATTGACAGCGGATATGCTTTGCTTACGCTTATTTACGCTTACGTTAAGGGGTAGAATTTCCCTTTTTGCGGAGAATAGTAGCGTAACACGCATTTGAAAGAAGATGAAAGATGACAGATGAAAGATGAAAGTTGATCGGATAAAGTGTGTGCTTGTTTTTTTGCCTTTTTTTTTATATATTTTTTTCTAATGGAAAGTAAAAGTGCCTTCCGGCTATGATATGAAAACGCAATGAAAAAGCTTCACTGCTGCAAACGCATCGAAATAAACGCATCGTCGTACATTGTGATAAAAATCAACGAAAATCGCTTGTTTTGATTCAGTTGTTGCTGGTTTACACAATCTTGCGGTTGTGCCTTCAAATAACAATCGGAACAATAGAACAATAAAATAAGAAAAAGGAATAAGAAAAGGCCAACAATAGTGAATCGAAGAAAAATTATAAAATTTGCGGAATATTTTTTAATCACAGTTGCGATGTAAATAAAAAATTAATTCAAAACGAAAATTGTTGTTTAGTTGAATTAAAAAAATTAATGAAAATTAATAAAAATAAAAAAAATAAAAAATAAATAAATAAAAATTAAATCAAACTTATCATATAAGTCGCTTAGCACTAAAATTCGTGTTTATCGCTGTTTTATTTATGTGTGAGTGAATTTTGTAGAGAACCTTTTATTATTGAAAATAAATTAAGTAAATGCAAATGCAAGTTTTTTCTTTCGAATTAAAAAAAAAAAAAAAACAAGCAATCTATAGGATATCAATAAATCAAAGGAGAGAACAGATAATAAAGGTTTTACACTTTATTTGTATATGAAGTACGTGATCGATCTATTATTTAAATCAATTTATGTACATGTGTAGAATTTCGTTATTTACTATTTGATCTAACGTTAGATCTTCTCAGACTCATTACTGACTTTTAATGTAATGTAATGTAATGTAATGTAATGTAATGTTTATCTAGCATCTAAGGTGAGAAAGAATTTCATTTTTGTTTTAAATATATTTTGAATTAATTTTCCATTTTATATAAACTATTGTTTCAATTCATTTTGCGATAATTGTTTCATATATGTAAAGTGTTGCAATGGCTTTGAAACATTACGCGCATATGTTGTATTTTATTATCATAACTTTAATTAATAAAATTCACACCTTAGGGACAAATTATCGTTATTTACGTTCGTGAAAACGAACTAATCGAAGACAACTTTTCAATGAATATATAAGCCCAACCCCATTAACTATCATAACGTTATAATAATATTAATATTATGCTTGGGCTTTGCCAAGGCATCGAAATAACATTTTCAAATATATTTTTACATTTGTAAGGATTCGTTAAAGGCATGGCATGTAAGTCAAAGCGATTTGTAAGGACAGCGGTTGGTTTTCAAAAATAGAGAACTGTTAGAAATGGAACTTCAAGTAATAGGTATAGCAGTTATGGTTTGCATACGGTTTACGAACCAACAAACCAAGATTAACATCAAGCAGTAAGTGGGTGAGTGGTGTCTGCTAAACTATCAAACATATTATTGTTAGCGTGCTGCTCTTTTGCTTTAGAGCTCATGTGACCGCACGATTATGGGAGTAAGCCGATAAATCATAATAGAGTGAAATGTAATGAAAGTGTGTAGTAAAAAGTGCAGCGAATGTTCTATCAACTGTCCGGCGGATATATTAAAGTATCTGAAGTTGTTGGCTTTACTTTTTAAAGCCAAAGTAAAAATAGGTAGCCCGTTTAGTACGGGCTTGAAATTTTGAACGGATCAAAAAAACTCGTTTATTAACAGTGCGGATCATTTGGCGATTTAAAGCGCTCGTCAATTGTATGACGTATGATGATCAAAAATGCGAGAAACAGATTCAAAAACGCCAAGTAATTGGTTCTAAAAACCTATTCTTTTTTTTTTCCAAAAACTACTACAACAACTACGATACTTAAAATACTAAACGCGTAAGCTCTTTACATTTTTTCAGTTCTCGAAATATGTATGTATTTTTTGCTTTTTTCGCTTACTTGGCCTGTGAATTGCAATAACGTGCAACATATTGAAAAAAAATTATTAATCTATAAAGATTAATCCGCCTGAGTAGCCGAAGGCGAGGAATCTCGACTAGCAAGTCAATGGTCGTGGGTTCGAATCTCAAGGTGCGGTCGAGTTTTTAATAAAATCCGATAGACTTAGTTGCTAGTGCTTTTAAGAGTTTAGTCTTGGAATTTATTTCTTTGGTCATTGTCATTAGTCATTGTTTTTGTTTTTTAAGCTTAAGCCTAATTTAAGTTGTTATTGTTGATTGATAACAGAAAAATTTGGATTTATTTGGAAAGTCTGTCTGTCACTCATTTGTTTACTCGATTCCACACGCACACGCAATAGCACTTATGGCACGAGTCTAAGTTAACTAAAGCCTCTGGTTTTAATCAATTTCTTGTTCATTTCCTTATCATCTCCATAGTGCTTGCGGGATAAACGAAATTTTATCTGAAAAGATCTTTACGTCAAAGATAAAATTTTAAGAGACCTTGAGTGAATTTGTGCTTATAGGTGTAATGATTTTCTAAATAGATCGAAGGATAAACGAATTATTGTTTTGTCAATAGTGGCAGTCAGTTTCGTTGCTGTAGATTATACATAGGGGGTTCGAGTGATTAAACTCGTCTTAAAAGCTTAATCAGGGACTGTGGCAATTGAACTGATTGATTTACATAAACGTTACATGTTTGATGATATATGCTGAATGACGCGAATAGTGATGCCCGAGCAATTTGCTGCAGTAGCTAATATTTGTAGTGAAAGACAGCATTCGTTAATTCATTTTTTTATACGAGAGAGAATTTGTAGCTGAGTAGCTAGCTTAGCTAGACGTAGGTCTTGCGATAGTAATGCAATATGTGTTTAAATAAATTCCAAGCCTGAACTCATGTCTCGTTGTTGACGTGAGATGGAGTTGGAGATGAGTTAATGTTTTAATACTTTACGGTTTTATTATTTCAATTATTTTTAAATATATTTCGGCCTTACCTTTGAAGTGCTCGTAACAGCTATGTGTTTACTGTTTCTTTTCTTTACCGTTAAGTGATAGCAATTGTACAAAAATACAGCTTACTTAATGTAATGTAATGTTTGTTATTGGATGTTGGTGTCACGAGTTGAAAGACAAGTTATGACAATAGATCAAAAGCAGGCCCCACCTCCGCTTTATCTTTATTATCAAACAGTGCGAATTTGTTGAAGAGGAAGTATAGTTTTCACAAGTCGCAGTGAAGTGTTCTGTTTGCTTTACTTTTGCCCTACTTTTGCCCATCTCTAACTGCAATTCTTTGCAACAATTTAAAATTGTAATGATGATATTGCGCTTTGTGTCAAATAACAAATTAAACTTCGTTTTGTTCTTCTAAAGGTAGGATAACGGATCTACAATATTGCAATTAAAACTCAAAAAGTGTGAGTACATTTTGCTTACGGGCATACATCAAATTAGGATAAGATTTCCATTTTAAAGTGAAAAAGTCAATTATTTTACTCTTCTGAATGAATGAAAAAATATAGTGAATAGTCATTTTGGTGACCAATGCTACGAGAAATCTTGTCCTTGTTTATTGTTTTACATTACCAATTTTTTTTGTTTTTTGCCATTATTTAATCCCTTCTTCTCTGTTTGAATTATTTTCAAATCAAGATCTCTTATATCTTTTATCATTAATGAATGAATAAATAAGACCGGACTGGTCTGAATATGTTAGCTGAAGATATGCAAACGAAAAGGGGATTCACCAAGTAAAACAAATCGTTACTAATAAAATCTGCCACATGCTAGCTATTCCTCTACGTCTTCTGCTGAGATTATCGCTGCTCATTCCATAACCGAAGCAATTCGTAACAAAAGAAATAAATTTGTAATATGTAAAGGCTGCCTTTCTTCTATTGACACCAGAAAAAATGTCCGACTGCTACCCTTCTCATACAAAAGGGGAAATTCTAATACCTTTCTAATGTGGATGCCTAGAGTCATGTAAATATTCTCAGCAACGGCTATGTATTTGTCTCTTTCAGTTACCAATAATTTCAATTGTTCTGATATAAAATTTTGCATTAATCGTCGGAGATAATATATAAAGAAACTCAAGAATTATTATAGAACAAAACTCTACCTTGGCACAGATCAATAAATCATGATAAAGTTTCCATTAGGGATTGTTTAACGAACTGTAAAGTTCAACGGCGACGTCACCTTTCCATATTAATTAGATTGGGTTTAGGTCAGGTCGAAGTCGCCCTCCCACATCACGTTAACAAAAAAAAAAAAAAAAAACACTGTGTACTCATTCTTTGATATACATGATAATTATCTTTTCAATCTACTGGAGTCTTATCCCTGCTTTCATATTTTAAGAAAACGACTCTTTCTCTTTACTCCAAACCTTCAGAATTCCTTGATTACCCGAAATACTCTGTCCCCATATGTTAAATACTTTAAAACTAATTAAACTTCTACTTAACATACTTAAATCTTTTGTAAATTGTAAAGGTTCTTAGGTCGACAATTACGACAAAAAGTTTGAAAGCCTTGTAGTCCTCCGACCTTTTCTATTAGCTTCTAGTTTTAATTCTATGTTAATCGCTAAACAAAAATAGCAAAGAGCAAATGTAACGGGCCACGATACGTCATTAAACACCCTGCACCACTCTACGGACATTCGACGGACGACGACTTCTTGAAACAAACAGGAATACTATGGTCGGGCCGGGCTGATCATTCCTACATCCTACATCACTTCGCTGAATCAATAATAAATCAAAAATTATGCATTATTTTTATGTAAAAACAAAAGCAATCTATGTGCTTCAAAGTCCCTAAGGTTGACTTCTTAACGACAAATTTTCATCACAAAATACTAAAAATTAGATCTATCTGTTGTACAGAGCTCTTATATGGGCTGGGATCCCAAAAATAGACCAAAGTCGGCAAGAATATGTCTAATTATTATTATGAACGAATTTTCATCAAGAGTTATCGAAAACTAGGCGTTTTTATTATATAAAAATTCAGTAGCCATAGTAGCGGCACAAAACAGTTCTCACAACAGTTTTTAGAATACCGAAATACTATTACTAAGCAATTTTCGTTACGAAATTCTACAAATCACAATATTTTTTCTTATAACAACTTATCGAAATAAGGCAATAAAAGATATGTAGGAGGTTAACTCTCAATATCACGAAATAGTTCTTGTCTAAACTTAATAATATGGAGGTGGTTAATATGCATTTTTGGCAAGGCAACTCAATACGTTTACACTGCCGATGAAATCATGCGAATCTTATTGAATGACTCGATATCGGTGTGTGTAATATCGTCAAGTGTGTAATCGTATTAACGATAATAAAGTTGAACCAGGAGGACATTAGACAAGCTTAATGAAACTTCGTGGTGATTTCGTGTATTTTGTTGTGAACCCAAATAGCGAATACATACCCAACTTAGATTGAAACATTTATTTCTCTGATCTTTTGTATCACATAAGGAAGAAGCTCTTGTAAAAACCAAAAAAAAAGCGTTTTGTTATTTTTAATAATTTTTTTGAGACTGAAGGACAGCATTCTCGCAAAGTGTCTTTGAGTGAGTGAAATAGTTCTGCGGCCCACAGGGTATCTGGCGCAAATTTGCATATGAGAAAAAGAAAAGAAGAAAAAAAAAATACAAGCAAAGTGCAGATCAATGGACAGAGTATTGAGTTCTGTGTAATTGTAGGAGCCAGCATTTGAGTGAAGAAATTCAATTATTGACCATAAAAATGCATCCTTTTTAAGACTCTGGCCTACCGCCGAAGAAAACGCATTTAAAGGTTAAAAAAATATGCGACAAGCACGTAAATTTGTTATATTAACATTTCTATGATTTATTCCCATTCATGTGCAATCCCAGGACCATACAATTGTCCCTCCACTTTCCTCTTGTCTCAGTTCTTTTGTACTCGAAAGATTCTCTTCCGGTGCATTTTTCAAAGATCAGAGAATCACAAGTTCTCTCACGTTACGTGTTGCGGAATCATGGAGACACCGAGAAATAAATATATGCAGTTTTACAGTCGAATTCGTAAACAACTTTAATAGCTTTGCCTAAAACTTCCGAATTCTTAGCGAAAGAAACGAAAGATTTCAAGTCACTCTCAGCCTCATATGTGTAGAACGGTGAAAACCATTGAAGTTACGCTAATACATTTTTGTTCGGACAGACTTTTAAATAACTCGAAAGATATCTTAAAGACGTGACTCAGTATATTAGATAAGCTAAAAATTACCAGGTAACGTATTGGGATGTAAGTGCTAAGCAAAGCTTTATTTGACCCATACGTTCTATCCGGAGCGCTTGAGGAAAAGCCCGAAATTTATAAGAAAAAATGTTTTCCAGGTGATGCATTACCTTTACGCCTTCTAGAAAGCTCAGCAAATAAAAACAAATAATAATTTTTCAAAATATCTGCAGTAGTGTTCGCCTGCAATCAAACTTTCAGTTACTTGTTACATAAAAGATGTGTTTGTTCGGATACAAACGAAAGCACTTCATCGTCTAATACTGCAGGTGTCGATAGCAAATCAGCGAATCATCTGCAGTTGCCTTGTCAGTTTGCGGTAGAAGAAAAAGAAGAAGGCTTTCTAAGCGACGGCAATGATTTCTTTGCGGGCATTTGACAAACTGTGACTGCTTTTTGTAAAAAAGTGCACACTCAACGATTATTTGAAGCTTCGATTAAATCGAGTTCTGTACCGAAAAAGAAAACTATAAACGCATCATGTCTTACTTTAGTTGTTCAATGCGAAGGAAAATGCTGGTGAATTGTGATGAGTAAGGAAAAAGTGGAGCATAAGTAAACTCGAGCAAATCATTCACATGAAAGGTCAAGGGAATTATTTACATCGGTCCCATTCCGAGATATTAGCTGGATGTAGGGTGTCCGGCGTTGCTTTAACCAAGCAAAACTACAATTAAAGGACGCCACCAAATGTACCGTTACTGATGTAATTAAGACGAAAAAGCGGCACAATATGCCTAAAATCACGATACCATGATTGTTCTGCAGGATAAGTTCAGATGTTCGGATCAGTCTATCTGTTACTTTCCATTGCATTCGCTAGACATTACGCTTTTCGATTAGTAATACCTCTAATAGACGAGCAATTGTTTGCCTAATTGGCATTTCGATGTTTGTGACAATGTTCAGGGAATGAGTTTCTTTGTGGATAAGCCTAAAAGGTCCGTTATTTTTCTAAGGGGGACCATATAAACTCTGCAAATTATTTTCAACAATTCTTTTAAGGTAAGCGCTCGTTTTTATAAAAAATATTAATAAGGAGTTGTTTTCACATCTGTTATATAGATACCACAAGCACAACCGGCTCCAAACAATGCGATCATTTTTAGTCGCTATGAGTTCATGAGTTCATTGCCAAAGTGTGGGGATCTATTGAAATATTTATTGGAAATTTCGTAAAAGTATGTATCTCTCTGGTCGTCCTGGTCAGTCGGCCAATCAACAGTTGTTTGAATCGTGAAATTTGCGAGAATTAACGTAGAAAAATTGAAGTTCAAATTAGTTTTAATCAAAGGTTAAGCTTGATATCGAATACATCTTCTGTTTGCCCACACGTCCGCGGTAGCTAAAATATAAAAAAAAAAATACAATCGTTGAAAAGGCCCCACAATTATAAACTATATTAATTTTCAGCTTGAATTTCGCTTCGAAACTCTTTGTTTTGCTTAATGCCTAAACAATCCTTATGGCAAATAAAAGCGAATCGTGATTAAGGTGATGGCTATCAAAGTCGTGTTACACTTCGATTTCTTGCTTGTACTTGAGAGCGCAATTATGAAAAAAAAAAAAAACTCTTTAAGGTGGATACAAGGTTCTTATTCGCTCAGGGGAAACCGGATTTAAAGTTATATAATAAATTCTCGATTTTAACTTTGTTTGCTTTGGTTTCAAGTACATCGCACTATTTACTTCCTTAAACGTTTGAGCAACTTCTTATGACCTTCTTATACGCGCACACACAACGCGCACTAACGAAGATTTAAAATATTTTCGCCATTCACTAATCGCACGGCGAGTATCCGCAAAACAATATAAAATTTTATTGTGCCATTGAATTGCGTACAATGCTTTTCTCAGTATCATCATCATGATGTAAAACCACAATAAATCAGCAGCAGAAGATTGTATCTGATTGTAACTTATATGCAACCTATATATAGGATATATATTCACATACATATTAACGTACACATATATTCTGTTACGTACTTATTTGTATTTGTGTAAAATATAGAAAATTTTCCATCTGTTGATTTATACCTAATGGTTAGAAGGCATTAAAAGACTATTTATTATACATTTATTTATTATTTATTTATGCATTTTTTGATTAGGACACATTGTCGTTCTTCACATAAACATTACGAAAAGTATTCCAAAAAAATATGTATTAACTTTTAACTTTTGGTAAATATTTTAAATATTTTCATATGAGTTGTGAATACAAAAAATGCCTATATATGTGTATGTATATATAAAAGTTGCGATAAAAAAGCCTGCAAAACGATATAGGAAAGTCTCTCAGTTTCAAGTTTTCTTTTTCAGGAGTCATTTTGTCTCATTAATACGACTTTCTTAGATATGCGCTTGAACGTGGGCAGTGATTGGCAAAAAGATATTCAAATTTTTACTCTTTTTTTTTTCCAGGTTTTTTTAACCACTGGAACGAGTATTATTTACTTATGGCTATACTTAACAAGCATGATCTATTTGACTTTGCTTAATTCTTCATGCGTATGTATGTCTTTTGAAATGACAAATGTGTCTTTGAAATTCTCTCTGGATGAGCGCACGCCTTTTCAAATTTTCTTTCTACTCTCGCAAGGGCAAATTCAAAAATTAGTTCGAGCATGAAGATAATTTTGTCAATGTTTGTCAATTTTGAGGTTATGTTAAATATGCTATTTCCTGAACGAGAACGGTTGGAAGTTGCTACGCATATGTTAGATAATTGGTTACTGGTTTTTATGCTTGGGCAGGTATTCGAGGTATGTCTGCTATACGTACAAGCTGTGGTCAAGAAAGATTATCCGTTGAACAGACAGAAGCGTGGTGGTAGTACGAATGTGTTTATGCATGCATTCGTTAAAAAACTGGGAGTCGCGATAGCGCCTTGGATATTGTTGGACCCACTTTCCCCATTCGTGGGCAACTGGCACAGTCCAGCTCAAGAGCAGAGAGGCTAAATTAGGAAATATGCCATATATGTGAATTGTACTTTAAGATTAATCGGATGTAGATGATGTAAATGGTCCCGTTGTAGACTGCACGGAAATATCATTTGCATTGCCCTAAAAAACCTAACCCTCAATTACTTCTTTGGATACTTGGAAACATATTCCCTTCAATCGATGTTATTCAATATTCACATGCCGAGAACATCAAGAGCTTCCTCTACATTACATAACACTATCCAAGGGAAATGTGTGTTGGGCACTTATCCTGTGTGTGCGTGACGTTCTCTTGGCGTTAAAGTATACAGTAATTGCCCGAATAGATTAGTCAATTTTGATGCGGACACGAATAGGTGTGTTACTCATGATCTACTATTTATTTTGTACCTCGACGCTGTAAAGGCTTTCATTGAAAGAGAAGAAAGAATTCATCGCTGCCAACAAATAACTATATAAGGTTTTCTGTCAATGACAGTGCGTCGTTAATAAGCACTAGCAAGTGAAAAGGCAAAAGAACTTACGTCATTTTTTATGTTTTGTTGGATTGTGACGCGCTCTTGATTCTAAAAATGTATGCGTATATTATCGATATAAGGCAAGGGTGGACATTGACAAATTCGGTGAATGCATTGTCTTTATTTAATGTGAAGAAGACCTGCTTGTCTATGAATTAGGTCGGTGGTCCCTTTTAAAAATTGCTAATCGAGTTGACTTAAGAAAAATTGTATATATACAAGCCATCGTTTTCTGCGTCGTTTTCTGCGTCGTTTGCGGCGTCGGTAAATGAGAACTCCTGGCATGAAAGTAGTAAATTTACTCAAATCTATTATTAATTGAGCTCCCGCTGCATATACCGAAATATTATAAACGATACCAGGTTATGTTTCGTTGATGAGTATAAAATTGAGGGTCCGTCTGCCATTCGATTACAGGGTAATTTACGGTACCAAACATTAATTTAATAAAATGAAAATTCACCCATGATTGCTTAGTTAAATTAGTTCATTGGCAATTTGCATTTACACATGATCACATGTCATATAGTGACATGAAGCTTATTACAAAAGCGATTTTGATCGACAAAATGCTACGCCCATTGTTACCAAAACATTTTGCAGGTCTTCTGTGTTCATATAAAACAATCGATGCTCAAGGTTTTTTTTTTAAATTGAATATTAGCACCCATTCCATATATTACCAACGAATCGATAACTTCAGTTAGCTTATCATACATTGATGATAGCGATGTGCAAACGCTAGGTGGTTATTATTTTTGTATATCTTTTTCTTTTTCAGAAAGCTATTCGTTTCAATTTTTTGCCGACTCACGAAAAATGGTAATCGCTCTGATTGGCTGATTGAAAATCCTTTCTCGCATGCATTGCTGGTGCTTTTCACATTTTACTGAAATGCCTTTAAGCGTAGTTAGGTTTCATTTTGGTTGAATTTTATACCGTACAGTAGTTATGGTTTAATCATCGAATCGTTTAATTTTTGTGGTCGATTTCAATTAACTTTCGGATTTCTCACTGAGCCGAAGCGTGAAACATACTTTTCTTATATGACTTCCCTTTGATGCGTATGTCTGGTGCTCTTCATTATTGTGGTCTTTTTTTTTTTCCTCATTAATATTGCAACAAAGTGGAAAAAGCGATAAATGTGGTGAATGGTTGCATAACATTTTATATAAACATGAATGATCTTTAAACCGAGTAAACCGTTGTAACTAGGCTTGGTTTAATGAAAGCAATTAATTGAGGTGTCCGTTAATGGGATAAATGATTTCAAACTCTTGAAAAGCGCATAGAGCAAAACAAAAGTAGTCTAATACTGCATATTACCTATCGAGCAAAGGGAACGACTTATATAATCTTATATATCGTATGCCGACTTTTCAACTAATATATTTAAAATATTACTATGTAAAAAATACATTGTATGAAAACTTTTACATAAGGGCAACAATCTTACCTATACCGTATGCAAAGAGTAGAATAACTAACCGAACAAGTACACCGTAACACCGACTACATATCGACAACACGACCAACATATCGTTTTTTCGTCCTCTGTACTCTGTACTGTATTGAAAGATTTAGTTTTTTTCTTTTTTGTTTTCTATGCCTTTGCACTACTTTTTACTCGGGGGAGTAGAAGTGTACGTAAAAAAAGGAAAAAACCTACTCGGAAGTAATGGTCGGTTTCAGACAAACATTTCAATACCCTCTACTAACTAATCAGGTCATATCATATATATATCATATTTAATTGCCGAATGCGAGAAAGCGAAAATGTTTTCACCCAACATACATCGTATCGAATATGTCTACGTATTTGAAATTATATCTTTCGCAATTTGTTAATAAATAGTGCATTAGAAATCGTGTTAACTAAAACATATCGTCTTGTCATTTATACATTGTCAGTACCTGGTAAGAAATCCATCCCAAAACTGAAAGTCATATTGATGTTCTGAGCAAAGTTTTGAAAGGAGAAAAGTGATCGCTAAAGCTATGTTTTGCATGCCGATGGGCAAACTGATTGAAACTGTATAGAGTGCTGAACGAAAAGTTTCATTAACGATGATAAGCAAGATGTAACAACTTATTGTTACATAAAAGTGTTGAAAATAGTTTTTGGCACGAAACTCTCGCGATAGTTGAATATTAAATGGATTCAAATGCATAAAGAGTTGATGTTGCTTTAAGGCGGATTATGTAAGCGTGGTATCGAATTACACTTAATTGAGTGTTCTCTTTCAAGACATGCACTCAGAGTAGTTGTATGTTTATTTAACGTTCGCGTATCTCTTATGCGTTGCTGCACGCACGCAACCTTCTTCTTTAAAATTGAAATTATTTCGCTGAACGAAACCGAGCGATTATTGATGCCATATTATTTTAATTCATAATATCTACTGATGATTGCGTTCGTTAAAATGTTTTTGTAATTAAAGCATTCATCGCGCATCGATGATGTTTTCATGACGACTTTTAAACGTGCATGTAGGGTGCAATTATTGCTTTCTGAAGTTGCCAAGTACGTTGGTAAACTATGCTAGTAAAAATTCCGGAGATTGGAGGGGTGTGAAAAGTTACGAAGAACTCGTGCCAGGACTAGGTTTCAAATTATCTATGGGAGTCGCAAGGTAAGGTTTAACTTTCGACGAATAATGAGTATTTTTGTGAGAGGCAGATTTCCAGTGTATGCGAGAAAACTAAAAGTTATTTTTGCAAAAACAAAACAAACAAAAAAAAATCGTTGTTATTTTGAGAACTATTTTGTGATTAGAAGCCTTTCGGCAGACGCATTTCCTATGATTTGATACAAAGTCTAGGTTATCTCTTATGTTGTGGTATCTTGCGAGTGCGTAAGCAACTTACTATAAATTCTTTGACGTAACCTCATACTTGATGCAGGGTATAAAAATACGCTCTTATACATAATATAAAAATCAGATATACTCGACAGATTTCGCCACATAAGTGCAAGTGTGTTTTTGATCAGCACAATACTTTATGCTTCTTTTGCAGTTAGAAGCTTATAGAGTTGCAAAATTTGCAATCGGAAGCCATAGTTTAATGTTTCTACTCTTACGCTATTATATTTCACTAAATCAACTTTTAAGCGTAAGCAAAATTTGAATACCATATCCCCGAATTCAAGGTGAATTTTTCGTTTAGACTTTTATGTCTACATTTTCTACGAATTTTACTATTAGGTCATCGATTATATGGGCCGTAGGGTTTAATGCCAATGTATGTGCTGGATTTTGCCGACCAGGCAATTTTTGTCTGCGAGATGAATATTTCGCCACGGAAACGTTGAAAATGTTACCGAAGGCCTTTCGTGATAAGACAATCTTGCAAAAGAATGTTGTCAAGTTCTCGACCGCTTGGAAACAATCGTCAGCAAGAGTTTAGAATAAACAGAGCCCAGGATAGCGTCTGCTGGTAAAGCCCATGGGAAGGATATCCGAGATTTGATGCTCGAAAATGGGCGATTGATGATAAGAGACCTTTTCTGATGCTGCGAGCAATCCATATGGAACAACCCAAGTCAATTTAAAAGAAGCTTTGTTTCGCAACCACGCGATCTTGATTGATTTCAAAAACACAATCAAATTTTTGGAGAAAAAAAAATGGATTGACGACGAGTGAAGCAATGATTTCTGCCTAGGACTACGTCGTTCGCCTCGATACGTACGAATACATAAATAGTGAAACAAAATTGAAGAGCAATACTGAAATGTCGGCTTAATGAGAGATTTGCAAGTTGCTTCAAATATATCAGGGCAGGGTTATTGAAACGTAGCGTTCGATAAGAAATGGCACCAAAACAATGCACTAACGTACGCGATTAACGAATACTTTTGCGATCTTTGTGCATTGCATGCATACCTCCACTGTGGTAAAATCAAAGATCCGCCCTATAGACAAATGTGAATTGCTTAACTATTTAACGTAATTTTTGTATACAATGAGTTCCTTTCTTTCTTCAAAATATGTTACGTAAAATTACTAAAACATAATATTGCAATAAAATTGGTTTACTCGTCTCCTTGAGTTGGTTGGTTGTCGAGTAAATTTGCCGCACTTCCAGCAACCCTCAATAAAAAGTGAACAGTTTCAAAACTCTTATCAAGCACTTGACTCTTTATGTGTGCGTGTTTGCGTCGATACATGTTCGTTCGTTTGTTGGAACAAAGTTTATCATCTTATACTTCGCTCGCTCTTTTATATGCTTTACAAAATTTTATGGCAACACATAAACCTAATACCCAACATTCAGTCTCCAATGTATACCTCCCATCGTACATCATAGTTATTTGGAATATCAATCACAGTAATGGACTAAATTTCAAATATTAACTCACATCAAATTGCAATTTCACAGGGAATTGTTCGGAATCATTTGTACTCACAAAAAACGAACAAAAAATATAATTTATGTACATATATATATATATATTTATTAAGTACGTTAATAGTTTCGTAGGGATATTCCGAGGGATCCCGTTCGCAATTCTTTTCCCGCTCGCACATATGTCACACATATGGCGTGGCGTACTTTGTTGAATACTGAAACTTCTACTGACGTTTTCGGGATATATTAGTTGAAATTCGTAACGGAGGCGAAATTTTTTTTGAAAACGGGAAGAGAAGACGTCTACAATATCCTCAAACATTTCATTTTCGAATATTTCAAAAAGCAAAATCACATTACAAACTTATTGAGAGATATTCGTCATATGCGGAGAAGCTCTTAAGCGAACGAATATTTCAGGGACCTTAACGTTCAAGGCGGTAAAATGAAGGTCTTGGACGACTTCATTAGCCAGAATAAAGAGTCGTCTTTAACTGATTCGCATCTCAATTACACGCTTTTGAAATATTGTGTTTTTTGACCGGCGAGTAATGATTGAAGGCAGCACACTACACATCAAGAAGATCGCTTCTAATGAATAGCTAGGGAAATTGTAATCGTTTACTACTGGTGGCTGTTTTTTATTAAAAGAATTGATTCGATGAAGTGTTTTGCCCATGTATCCATCAAAAGCTTTTCGAATTTACGAATGGCAAAGGCATTGGTTTCCGTCAAAGTCATTATGACTCGGCTGGAACATTTTATTCTCATCTAATTCAGACATTGTGTCTTAGTGCGAATATTATGAATGCCAGGACGAGTGCGAGTCTCTTTGACAGCTGATCTGCTCGAAGATCCTATGACAAATATCTAGGAAAATTCTTGCAAAGATAATTGAAAGTCGATGCTTGCCCGATTGTTCTTGTGAATTTATTCAAGCATTCCATATTTATTTATAAATTTGCATGTATTTGCTTCTATGTACAGAAATATGAAGGAAAACGTACGAAACATCTAACACTCTAGCAGTCTACGAATTTTGATACTACGTATTATAAGTTGACATAAAACGACTTTGAACTAAAATAAAAAATATTGTTCATTAGCTAGTCGTAGTTAATCGTAACTTTTTAAACTTTATTGAAATTTATGTTTAAGTTTGAATTTAGCTGTGATTTGTAAAGATAAAATGGTGCTCTATATACTGTTTCTCTATCCATATTATAAAAAGGCAAACTTTTGCTCACAATCGCGCAGCATGTTGCTTTAGCACATGACTGCGCTTATAAGAGCAAATAGTATCAATACAATCGACTATACGACAAGTAAGAAGGCGTAAGGCGAATGCTAATCATGTACTCACTAAATCGATCCAGCTAATATAATAAATAGCAACACAATCGCGGCAAGAGAGTATGCCAAATCCAGCATTACGTGTCTAACGGTGAAAAACACCCATCAATATATCCCATATATTGTACTTTTAAAATTCTGAATTAATTTGATTTAATCATAAGGATTCTATCATCCGCCTATTTATTGAGCATATTTCCACGATACCAAATATGGAGACAGAAAGTAAAACAAATTTCAAAACGACCATGGCTTGCTGTCCCATAAGCGCGTAACTAACGTGCGAAACAACTGAATATGTGAGTTTTTTTTCTTAAACTTATTATTATTATTATTATTATTATAAATTTAGCCAAGGGTAAAGTCTTAAAGCACTAGCATTTAAGGCCTTCGACTTTATCAAAAACTCTACCGTACTTGAGATTTGCACTCACGACCATTGAAATGCTAGTCGAGACTCTTGATTACTCGGCCGCTCAGGCGGATTTTCTTCAACTTAAAACCTATAGTATGTTGTGAAATGGCAAAGTTTAAAACGGAAAATTTGTTTCGGAAAGTTCTCCGCGAATTTTATGAAAAAGTCATCAGTGGGTTACAATTTAAATTTTTTTCCAATCCCAAGAATAACATTACCAGACGAACGGAACACGTTCAGCTGATAATGATGAACATAATGCTTATATGTAAGGGACAAAGCAAAAGCATTTATAAATTTAATATACCGTCTTACTTCGTTGGTGATAATAAAAATACCAAATTTCTGTTTATTGGAGGAAAATCTTTTACAATATTTGGTGTGGAATATGTAGATTTTTTTCGAAAGTCATATCATTACTTTTATTTCATAAAATCCAGCTATTACGCCTGCTGTTGACAGGAAATGGTTTTTTCAGTTTTTTTTTCTCGTAGAAGAACAAAATTGTTTTTTTGCAAGCCAAGGTCCCGCAGTTCAATTTAATAGCAAATCAAATTTCGAGCCGGAGCTAGATCTTCGCTTTCACTTTATTTAAAATCAACGTCAATAGTTACCACTTAAGGCTTTGAACGTTAACTGAACATTATTTTGTTTTTGCTGTGCACTGTATACAATAATATAAACAAGAATAGTTTAAGGTACTAAATGCAAACAATAAATTCCGAACATTTATTTTGTATGGTAAACTGTATGAAAAATTCATCAGAAATTTTATTTAATACTAGCTGAGTAAGTATTTAGTAAGATGTGAGCGAATATATTCCATAATTATGTTATACGCTTTATAATATGCATGAAACGAAAATAGATGCATTTATGGGAACTGACAACTTAACGACTTGACACCCGATAGATTTTCACAAGTGATGAAACTAGCAGTCATTCCACAAAGCTTTAAACGACTAAACGAATAGCTAATGCCGTTAAAATAACTTATTCGCACCTTACAGAGTATTGATTATTTTGCATTGAATCATTATATAGAGATCTTTTATAATCAGTGTCCTATAAATGTAATAATAAAAGGCATTTAAAATTGTTCATTTTCCAGTGATATTCTTTGGTACATTTCGAGTATGGTATAAATTAAATTTATGTTTACATTATAAGAATTCCCCTTTACCTTTGTCTAGATAAAGGTTTGTTTTGCAAACCCTACTTTTCCGTTAAGCATTAATTTTGATCAAAACAATTCTAAACAGAATCTTACATTTTCTTTTTGTTTTCATAGTATATTTTTAGTTGCTCAGACATTTATAAAAAGTGATTTCGATGTGGAAGTGGGAAAGAAACGCTCTCATATGTCTATAGGCAACAGAGAGGCAAAAATGTGTTGCAACACAAGGCGAAGAAATGCTAACATTTGTTGTTGTTTATGATTATGTGTACTTTTGAACGGATTTTTCTACATTCGCTCAAAAGTATGCTTGGAATAGTCTATTCAGACTGTCCGTTTAATTCGTATATGCAAAAGTAATCAAATCCGAATTGTTCGTGCAGGTCTGTGACTTAGTTTTATTAGAACAGTTGCCTGCGTTGTTTTTAGAATTTTGTTTGTATAGAAAATTTGCGCTAAGGGCCGTATTTCTAATGGAATTTCGTGCCTTAAATAGATGAGCGTGTTGGGAAAGGCTACGATAATAAAGATAATAAAAAAATTATTAAAAAGGTGAGTATAGCGGCTGCAAAACATTCGGAGAAGACTGACAGCTGATTAAAGAATTATCTTTAGTTGGTTCATCACGAATTTCCTTCTGTAAGTAGAACTACAAAATGTAGACAATCGCTTTACCCTTAGAATAAAAGGTTAAGACACTGTCATGAATCCATACATAGCACTTTGGTTGATATTTTGGGAAGGAAATGCTTTTTTCTTTGCAGCTTATATCTTCGGGAAGGATTTGCTCATAAAAGAGCAACAAAAGTTAAGCATTTAATGTGATCAAGCATTGTATTTTCGGGATAAATTCAAACTATATGTCCGTTGAAAAGAGTTTGGCTCGTTAGATAAAAAAAAGTATAAACAAGAAACTTGACTACCATGCTACAAAGTGCCTAAAGGATCTTTTTCCCTAAGTAAGGAATCTACCGTGGAGCCATTAGTTTCACCACCTTTTTAAGAAAATAGATTATTACTAACAATTTCACTTGAGAAAAGTAAGTTTACTTTTCTTGGTTAAGTTGATGATTGATAACACAGGCGCGCCATGTTTCTTAAATGAAATAAACTAAACAAAGTTCGTATCTTTTTTTCAACGAATTTATTTTCCACAAAACTTAGCCAACCTTAATTCAATTATGAATTATTTAGGCTCGTTTGTGAAAATCTGAATAAAGTTCATGACATAATCTCTTAATGGGATTCCATACATAGCATAAGATCTACTTTGCTTAATGTTCGAGTATTGGCGATGCCATAACTAAATTAAAACATTTAATTAGTAAAGTCGTGTTACGATTTGCCAATACGCTAAGCGTTGTTCTAATGGCCAGTTACCAAAGTTTTGAATTCTTGTGTCGACATCCTGCAGTTGCCAATCGCCTATAAATGTGTTAGTACGCTATATGTGTAGATGTTTTTTTCTCTTTTTTTTAAACATTTGTTTATGCATTTGTGCATAAACTCTTTATTCGTTTCATTTAATCTTAAGTGATATTGTCATTCTTAATCCCGCAATCGTAAATTCCTTTAATTCAGCTTAGAACTTACCGTATTGTAGCCGGATTTTATATATATTTGAACAAATAAATTGTAAGGATGTGAATTCCCAAGGTGGGGTAAGACAGTGATCTTTTTCCTAAACAAGGCAATTTATTTTTGAACGGACCGATTTCACTAGAGGAACAGAGTTATCTGACGGGAATTTTATTCGTTCTACAGTTTACATCCCTAGTTCTGTAATTCGGTATTTGATTATGCAAAGACCAAGGGAGCTCCATAAACTCGTGGCAATCCAATTTGTTCTATTTCATTAATTTTTATTATTATCTAACCATCTAAACTATTTTACAAACATAATAAGTTATGCTTCATAGCTCTCTAGTGACTATTAAGCTGGCATACCATACTTCAATTCCCAATGAGTTGGACAATATTTTGATTATGATTGGTGTATGCCTCGTAGCGTCTAGCGCATGCTCGGTCGGCAAAATCATAATAGTTACCGGCACGCATTTCCCAGGAATTGTATTATCTCTTCATCTATACTTCTTTCTGACCGACATCTTGTTACACTTTTTGGTAACATTACCTGAGTAAATGGTCATATTTAAAAAAAAAAGAAAGACAAAATACACCATAAGTACTTTAAAATAACAAAAGAAAATAATTTATTATTAATATAGTAAAATATAATATGAAATTCATTTTTTTGCGGATAAAACCAAGTCTGTTCAATCTTGCGGCAAACTTGATTAGCTAAATAACGTAGAATCACATTTTCTTAAAGCATTTTTAGGCGTTTGAAATTATTATTTATTTGTTGTTTTGAAAAAAGGAGAAGAAAGAAAGAAAGAAGAATCTAGAATGATTTGCATTATGGTTTGTTCTCAGAAGGAAGTCATCTTAAATAAAAAGACCCACTCATACACGTCGTCTAAAGTAAATATATAAACATTTAGAAAGTTATTAAGGCGGATATAAACATTGCCGAAAGCAATTACAACGTCGCCCTTCACTTATGCGTAATTACGCAAATGTTTGATGTATCACGATACGAAAAAGAAAAGTTTTTTTAAACGCTCGCACACAAGAATTAAATTTTTCTTAATCTTTTTTCATGGCAAAGTTTACATTTTCGGAATTCGAATAAAAGCTACGTAATTCTGTTAAAGACAGAAATTGCCTAAATATTTAAAAGATTAATAAAACATGAAAGCAAATAAATTTACTACACCGCTGACGATTAAGAAGAATTGCTTGGTAATAAAGAAAATTGAAAATCTCGCATGTGAGACGATTAAAAAATATATCACAAGAAAATGTTACGTTGATTATCAATTTTGATAGGTTACACGGAAAGCTTTTGTTCGAAGCGAATCCAATTGAATCGTAATATTCGACGAGAGAACTCGTAACGAAGTGTTCAGTGTTTGGAAAGAAGTCTTGTTGCAAATGCTTCTGAGTTCCCGTAACCCTGTCTAAATTTTCCATTCATAAATAAGTGTTGTCCTGATTTTTTGAACACGGCCTACGGTATTGTGAGTTCACAACTCACTGGTGCGAATCTAATTTAAGAAATCATTAAAGAAAACACGGAACAATATGTAAAAAGTTCTTACCTTGCATTAAGCTGAAACAATTTTCCGAATCCGCTAAACTTAAGAAGAGTTTTAAGAATATGAACCAAAAGCAATAGATATGAATGGCCTCAAAAGCAAATTCCAATAGAAACATGTTTAAATGCGAGTTGTTGAACAAGTTTGACTTTTATTTTTAAAAGAATAACAAAAAAAAAAAAAAAAAAAAACAAAAAAAAAAAAAAATGTTAATCAAAAAGGAAACTACTTTCATAAGTCTATGGTTAATGCATATACTTACAAGTACTAAACACGTTCGTTTTCCTAGTCAGTTCGTTATACCAAGAAAGAAAGTTACAGACTTCACGATCTATCTGAAACTTTACGTAAGAGAGGTCAAAATTTTTGTTTCGATCGAACTATTGACACATCCTTTGCCAATGAATAGCACAAACAAATTTTTATATATAATTGGGTGAGATCAATGGTGCTCAAGATTCTGTGCAAGTCGGATATGATTGGCTATCCTGCTATTATTACCTTAAAAGTTAAATTTTCATACACAAGCCTTTTCATAAACAAAATAAAAGGCGCATAAATGTAAAAATTATTTGCATACATGATATAACACTTATAGGCCGGAGTGAGTTTAAAATATAAACACACTAAGGCAATGTATATCGCTGTTATGCTGTAAAAGACCCCACAAGGTGAAAATATTCTTTACCTTTTTTTCTTTGATTTTCTTAAAGCTCACTTGCTTTCCTTTTCTATTGTAAATAAAATAAAATATTTGTATAAAGATAACATTCATTTTAGAAAGAAAAATGAAAAATTTATATTAAGTTTTTTTGATAAAGTTCGCATAAATAGGTCGAAAAACATAAATTAAATTTTAACATGAAAGCACTTTCTCTTAATATTTTAATTGTAAGGAATTTTTAATGTTAATTAATGTATATATGAAAGGATTTAATCGAATCACATTTTTGCCGACTAAGGATATGCGAGTCATGAATCCGTGACGTAACCGTTAAAGTTAAAAGTCCAGGAAAGTTTAGCACGGGTATAACGAAGCTTAAGAATATATATTACATAACCCCTTCTTTTCGTTTTTCTTTTCTTCATCCTATATAAAGAAAAAAACAAAAATTGATGAGTGATTTCTGATGAAATATTTATAGAGTTCATATTTTTTTCGTTCATATTGGAAATGGAAACTAAAGGACACACACACATATCGCCCAAAATCTTGTGTTTTACAGTTATTAGTTATCGAATATCGCGTATAGTTGTTGTCATATATGTGAACCGCTTATTAATGAAAAAGTCTCTAGTCATTGTGTATCTATTACTTGGGATTGATATATCGGACATCGTTTGCGCTGAAAGTTATATTAATTTGGACCAAGTGCGTGTGTAACACCCGGAGAAACTTAAAATAGAGTTATCTCTTATTACATTACGCCAACCGATTCAGGACCATTTTCTGAATTGACTTAGGCTTATATGTCCCTACGTCAGACGACTGTTCATGCGTGTTATGTGCTCAAAAGACATATAGGCGAAATTTGGTGACGAAAGCCGGTATCTTTGACTCTATTGGTAGTGGATTGAATCGGGTCATCCTTACGATCACTCCCCTTTATAACGCCTTACTTTGGAAAAATTGTTAAGTGATATAATTTTGAAATGTAAATCTCACAAACATTAAACTCATAACGTCGGTGCAGGCGTGAGTAATCGCATCTCCTTTATACAACTATTTCCTCTCCTTTTAGTCCTGCTTGCGATGTAAATTTTATTTATGTTTTTTCTACTTTCTAGAGAAAGTAGACTAAAGTGTCATTGCGTCAGTCTACGTTCGTTATGAGAATATTTCTCGTTGGTCTAATAACTCGCACTTATTTTGAAATAACGTTACATTTTATGCTCTTCTAGTTTTTTCTTACTGCTTGTAAGATTGCAAAATAAAGCGCAAGAAAAATTATATCGCATGCGTCCATTATAAGAAACTATAATATGTAAATATCATATTTCATATATCATGCAATTACTTGTTTGTTAAAAACTATTATGCGATATGAGCGAGGTGGAGAGACAATTTGGTTTCATTAGTCGAATCTTTAAATTTATTTATGAAGCTAAGGATCGAAGTAAGTTTCCTTTAAGGATTAAGGTAAAATATATTTTTCGTTCGATTTGAAAAGAATATGGAATTTGAAATGAAGTTTTTTTCCTCTTTTTGCAACGAAATAATGCAAAATTTCTTTAATTTAATTTCGTTCCCCATACTCGTTTCTCAGTAGATGGAATTCTTGCACTTACAAGTCGTGACTTTTTTACCTTTTCCTTGGCTTAATCTTTACATATGTAAACGTTTCACGTTCACATAATGTTTTCTCGACCACGCCTGTTTAACTATCTTTTTCTTCCGGCATAGCAAGCCATAATCTTGTCGGTCATTTGAATTTAGTCGCATTACGCTAAGCCGTCGATTTCAATTTTCAAAGTATAATTTATTTTAATTTATTTAGTAGTTCGTCTTAACACGTTAAGGACGGCGTGTACCACCGGTGGCTCACAAGTGAATGCTTATGCGAAATAGGAAAAACTGCTCCGTCCTTAACGTGTTAAGCTACATTTTTCGTTTCAATTTTTTTAGAAATTTTTTCAGCAAAGAACTTTAGAAGCGAACAGACGCTTAGACAGAGACTAAATTTAAGTACATATGTAGCAAAATAGCATTAATTACCTTCACGTGCGTTAGTCAATGAGCAAGTTAGATGCAAAATGTTTGTTATTATACAATGCAACATTTTAAAATTTTTTTTTCAGTTTTCAAGTTATTGTCAACCTATTAATTCGCGTATTACCCTCATTGTTATGCTATTGCATTGAAGGAAGATATATATATTTAGATGTCTGCACATAGTGCAGAAATTTGCAACAACCCGACAGAAGCTTTGAAGACCCTAAGAGGTAAATATATTCTCGCTATATTATGAGTCGAACTAGGCATGTGTCTTTGACGGTCTGTCCGTCTGTCCACCTGTTTCGCCACCCGTGTATATATAACATATTCCCCGTCGCACGAATATTTTCTCAGTACCTGAACATCACAGGAGAAAATCGTACCAAATTTCCTTTTTTTCTTTTTTTTTTCAAGAGAAAGTTGATAGATATATAAGATTCAGACACAGCCGAATATAATTTCTTTACCTCTTTAAACGTGTGGAAACTGTGAGTGAAAGTCTTAGGAATATCACTAAATACCGAATTTTGGGCGGCTATGAGCATGTTATCAACGGACAGACGGACAGACAACAAATAAACCTTAAGAATGCTATTTACACTTTATGAGCTGTTAAATATGATATGTAAGTTTAACAAATGTCATGACAAGATTAGTATGCTGTTTTGGTGGTACGTAATAAAATTCTGGAAACAGTTGCATATCGTATTAATATGAACCGCTATGAAAAAGTAAACTGTACCCTCGTAAATTTGTGCTTGTTTTTCCGGTTTGTTTGGTATGTTTGCAAATTTTCGAAAGTTCAAGAACTGAGATAAACTGTTGCTGGCTATCTATTTAGTAGGAAAGGAGTGAGTTCCCTGTGAAAGTGTATTATGAAGCAAACTTATTGAATTTTATTTTCTTACATGCTAAAAGAAAGAAAAAAAAAAGAAAGAGAAAAAAAAAAGAAAAAGAAAGAGAAAAAGAAAAGGGAAAGGAACACGTATCAAAAAGAAGAATTTTAGTATGTTGTCAAAATGGATAATATTGTAGCACTTAAAATATAATTTTATAAAAAATATGATATCCCTTCTGTTAGGATGGATGAAAGAAGTGCTCCCTCAAATATGTTCACTTACACACAAGCACATATATTTTAAGCTTTCATGAAGTTATTACATTTAAGTGCACTTATTACGTTTTGCTGGCCACTTAACAGTCCCTCTTCAATGGCAAACGCTAACAAATAGCAAACTTATTTTCATTCATGGGTGGGCTAATATCAAATACCCACCAATTCCATAATTCTTAAGCGTTTTTGTTAGTCAATCAAAAGCAGTGTTGCATCGAATTTGCAAATAGCATGTACATTAACTCAGAAATCTTGACTTGTTAACTGAAATATCTAAGTGTTTTCAAATTTTTCATAATTTTTTCGTTGTTTTATTATCATTGTTAGCGGGCTTGCGAGCTTGTGGGCTTGTGGGCTGATCACGTTCACCTCTAAACTATCTTTTCGATTACCAATTAAGGATACATGGGCATACTTTCCGTTTCTAAGATCATCAGAAACTCGCTGTTAACGAGAAACGGACAAATGAACGGTCATAACTTTATTGCCGTTCGAGATCAGCAATATATTTACGTTTTACTTAATCTCTGATATCTGCATCTGGATGTTGCAATTGGAATGACACACTTAATATATTCTCTAACCGTTGGCAATCGATAAAATGAAATAACAATGCTTCAAAGAGCGGGTGAGGTGTGTGGTGAGTAGGGCGGATGATGGGGTGGGGAATGAAACAAAAGAAAATTTTTCGAAATTGTTTCTTTCATCTTTGCTTCTGATCAATTTTCATGAAAGTCTAATAAATTAATTTTAATGAAATACAATTGGGAAGACATATTAACATAAATATTAATGAAGTTGTTGATTAAAAAACGAAGAGCAATTCAAAGATAAATCTGATGATATTATTTCAAGTAATATTTACTTTTGCTTTCATCTGCGGATATTAAGTGCTAAAGGGGCCTTTTCTTCGTTTCGTCATAATTAAATTAGTGAACGTAAAATGTTTTATGCGCAAATATTTATAACAGAACCGTCGTGGGTCTTACTTAAATTGCCTTCTGTGTTTATTTTATTTCCTCGCGAATTAATTTATTTACGACGAGCATGTGTAGTAACAAGTTCTTTTTGTTTTTTCATTCTTTCTTTTCTGGTATTTCGAACATGGCTTGTGATGATTATATGACAGATGTAACGTTCACACGGATTTGAAATCGAATCATCTTCGATTATATAAACCAATTTCGAATCATTCTTTGATTCGATAAAAATCGGCGAAAAAGAATATGTTGGGAAATTTAGATGAAATGGGACCGTTTCTGACAGGTCCTCCCACATAAAGTTTCCTAAAGAAAAAACTAATAGGCTTTATAATGCAACAAGTGATTATTTCTTGGGTTTTATGGTGAAAATTTGTACAAAGCAATGACACAAAGAGTAAATTTAGATTACATGAATCTATATTTTCGGAACCCTCGCCTTATTATAATTCTCATAAAAAACATACCTTTACATGATAAGAAGGTATAAATAATTCTTAAAACATTGTATAACGAAGATAAGTGAAGTAAAGTGTTAAATAAAGTGACGTAGGGTATCTCATAGCTGGCTTTTGTCGAATTTTTATATACTTGGTTTTAGAATGTTTTGTTTTTCTGTTTTCAAATATTTTCCACACATTTTCTGCCACAGTAGTTACATCTGCAGTTTATGGCTGAATTATTGAATTTAACAAAATTTGTAAATTATTGTCATGCAAAGCAGCTCTGCTCTCATCGTTATTCATCCGACATATTCTTTATTTTACCGTTCGAAGCTTAACACGTGATTATTATCATTATCAATGCACGCATGAAAAGATACATGAAAACATCTCCGCATATATAAGACATAAACACTTATCATCTGTTACGATAACTTCGCAACACTTATGCCTTGCAATACGGCTAGATTTAGTCCGGTATTAATTAAATTAAAGTGTTGCAATCGAGCGAGCACACAATAAACAAATTTAATGACAACATTATGTAGCCTTAAAAATGTGAGGCAGACAACTCCATATGTCAGAATAACGGATCGTCATAATAAATTGAATAAATGAAATAAAGAAAAAGAGATTGAATGATAAAGGCGCGCATATGCGAATGCTTGCAGCATAGAACAGATTTATTTTCTCCACACGTTAGCTTAAGTATTCAATTCGATCGTCAACACATCAAAGCCCTTCAAAAGCTAACATGAATATGTTGACGTACAATTTTATCATCTATGTGCTCAAGCAGCGGCCGCTCAGGAAACAGCGATTCAGGAAAAAAATTGGAAGATTGTGATAGTTTGTAGTAGACACGGAACTTATCGACAGTTGCGAGACTGTATAATATATCATACTCGTTGGAAGCACACTGATCAATTGATCATCTTCGATGTTTTTTTACTTTTACTTATCAAGCAGCAACCTGGACACCGATATTGCCAGCACGTTTCTAAATTGTAGCCGAGCGTTAATAATTTGGCTTATAATCGTCATTCGACTCGGCCAGCTCAGCGAAAAGTAGGGATAAGGATGTATACAAATTCTTCACTAAGTATTTAGTGATGACTTTCACTAATCTTGAATTAAACCTGTTTGAGAATCAAGCTTTTTTCGATTGCACGACGGTCATTGCACCATGTTGTTTCAAATATTGTAACAATTTGAGAATGCACTACCGCACTTATCACTTACCTTACGGGAAGTGTCGACCAGGTCATCACTTAGTTAAAACAGCACTAAATGTTAAAAGGAATTGCTTTACACAAATTGTTCGGTTGCGTACAGACATTTGCTGTTTACCACGGTATATTATTTAAAAATTTTTTTCCGCTGGAGCGCTGCCTGCGGATTTTTCATTCAATTCATATAATTTTTTTGATCCGTTAGAAACTCAATATTTTTCCAAACGTAGATGTTGCGAAAGAATTGCAAAATTCACGAAGGTAAAGCTAGGAAGCATAGAATCCTTGAGGGGTTGGCGGCTGTGAAGCATTTTACAACATTTTGGTCAAATTACATGTGTTAGATATTTAATTCTTTGAATTTGTTTCCGACTCACTATCACAGCCTGGGCACCTTTGTTCAAAAAAGCCGAAAAAAGAGGAACAACTGAAAACATTACAAAGTCGAGCGTTGAATACCTCACATCACTTCCCCTAATATAAAATTTGTCTGTTGTCTCCATGCGAAGCCATACTTTTCATAAAAGCCGTTATGTGGGAGGCAATATAAAACGTGAACTGACACGTTTTGTCTTTAACTATAAATCAGACTTTGTGAGCATAGAAACGCTTAATTTCGACGAAAATCCAGAAGTAAACTGGCTTGATTTAAGTTTAATGCAGAGAAGATTGTAAGTATATATTATATATATCGATCAAGTGTCAATTTTCATTGCGAAATCTTAAAAACTAGGCCATTTGCCATAAAAAAAGCATGGAATTCCATATGTGGTGTGCGGTCAAAAAATAGATCTACGTGGTGAGAGCATAGGTAAGTTGGTTTTAATATGAATTTAGAGTTACAAACCAATTTCGTCATAGAATTATGAAAATTAAAGTTTTTTGGGATATAAAGGCTTACTTTCCTTAGGAACTATTATTTAGGCGAAGTTTAAAAAAATTGAGCCATTCAATCAAAATATTTCACATTAATTTTTTATGTTGAAATATTATTGTTCAGCGACTTTTGTCGGGAGGTTTTGAAAATTGAAATGTTTCAGAAATACTTATTCAGAAAATGTGTCCGTTCGATAGGGTTCGGCGGTTTTAAAATTGGGTTTTATATTGTTTTAAATTGTGACTTGTGGATTGAACGCAAACATACATGGACAGACATCAAACGGACTGATGCGTAGACGAGTTTAAATCGGTTCAAAAAATGATTGTGGCTCGTTATATTAAAAAGTGAGTTTATGCTTACATGTTCATTTAAATCATACGTACTTAAAGGATACTGAGTTATGAAATTTCCTTTAACAAGGTTGATGTGGCTAAGAATAAATAATTTCATGTAAAAATTGAACTATGACACGACCATAATTAAAGAAGATCTTTGCAACCAAACGTTAAACCGTCATTTAATTTGCCCATCTAAGGTAGGCATTGCAGTTAGCCTCTATCCTTCCGTCTATTGTTAGTTCATCAAAATTGAAACAGAAAACAAAAACTGTAACTTAGTTCTTTATTTATGCCAAGAAGACGCGATGTAGATGATAGGAAACGCGTTTGCACTAAAAGCATACAATGATGTTTCAGCGAAGTTATGATATGACCAAACGGTTAATGGATTGTGAAGGGGGAAAAGGTATAGAGAGTTCTCGCAGCCTAGCGGGTTTATGATTAACTACGAAGGTATTGCCATTCCTTTACCGCAACAACCAAATATGCTCCTCGGCGCTGCGATTCAAATTCATGCAGGCTGCCTTGGCAGCAGTGATTATTCATGTTAAAATGTGCGTTGTGCTTATGCATAAACTTCCTGAATATAGTTGTAATAATAAAATCAGACAGTGATCATCAGCGTAGGGTATGGAATATAAAATAATAATTTATACCATTTTATGAAAATACGTTAACATATATTGCTGCAGTTGGTATTGCTGCCTTCACAATTGTGGCGTTCTATAGAGAACTCGTCTCGAGTTTGTAATTGATGGCAAGCTTTTGTTGTAAGGATGCAAACGAGCATAGTAAAGAAAAAAAAAATCGATCTTGTGGCAAGAAATGCAACTGTAAATGGAAACAACTTTCATTATTAAAGCGATCAATATATCAAAATAATTTTTTGCTTAGTCGTCAAACACCCAGTGCAATTATGTTGGGTAAAGAAATTTATAAAGTCCACTAAAATCGTTTAATGTTTTTATTTTTATTTTGAAAGCAAAGGAATCGTACGTTTTTCGATAGCGAAGTTATGCCACACATATGCTAGTTCTGCTTAAATTGTACAGCATTATGTCGATTCTTTTGTCCGAATTCTACATAAAGTGCGATAAAAACACAACTACGGAAAATTTCGAGTTAATTTGTACAACCATAGTCTTTAAAGTGATGCTGCGTTTATTTTTTTATTTTTTGATAAAAAATAACCGCCTACACCATTTCCAGCACAGATTACATTAAACTTCACCGGATGTACGCAAGTCTTAGAAGGGTATAAGATAGACCTTTTATAATGGCGATCGTTCGCAAATCATTTTTTGAATGGATTTGTCCGTCCGTCCGTCTTATGCCTGTTTATGCAAACTTTACTCAGCCTATGAGTTGCCGTTTTTGAGATATTTCGATGAAATTTGGTACACTGATTTGCTGTGAACCAAGCACGAACGCGGTTGAAAATAGTACAGATCGATCCACTTTTTCATTCATTCCCCTCATAATGCCTTATGTCATATCGGCAAAAATTGCAATTTTCAAAATTTGTTGACAAAACTCACTGCGTAATAATTTCATCGTTCTAAACAGCTACGGAAAATTTGGATCGATCATTATAAGAGTCAGCTAGAAAACCGAAATTGAATTTGTTGCACGAGAATTTCGCTGATTGAATACAATCACGAAACGGGAAGGTGCGTTGCTCATAAGACCTTTTAATCTCGCTTTACAAGCGAATATTTTTCACTCTTTTTATATGACATAAAGCTAGCCGTTATTTTTTAATAAATCTATCAATGCACATATTTACATGGTTTATGGTGCAATAAAATGGTCAATAATTCCCGGAACTAAGTAAAAATAGAAAACATATTCTCTTTGCTATGAAATTTGACTCTATTCGTTAAGATAACCTCTTTCTTACACTAAAATTAAGATCAGTCCGCCTTTCAATCTATTCGTCCTTCAATTGTCACTTATTAAATCCTTAACTTATTAATTGGCAGATGTCACATGTCAAGTATGTAATCGCACATTATTTGTGTAAAAAGTACTTGTTAGGTTAATAGTTTAAAAGTCATAGTCGATAAGTCTTGTTAATGATATTGAACAGAGATAGTCATCAAAAGATTAGATATGCACTTGATTTCGCCCTTCCAGTTGAAAAGCGTATAACTAAGAAAAAACATGAAGCTTAATTGTTATAATGATAAGTGTGCGAGGTGCACAATAAGGCAAATATTGCATTTAATCGTTGATAATTTAAAAACTTAATCTGGCTTAAAAAAAAATCTCTTCTTTTATCGCACTTTAAATAACAAGCAATTATCCCCGTAACGCATACAATTTTATGTTCATTTCGCATTTAATCGGCCTAAGCTTGATTACATTGCAAACGCATTGATGTATTTCTGCATTACACTAATTACAGATGATATTACATGCGTACATTAGTACATTATTTTACATAAGATCTTTTCTATGCAATAAGTAAAATAACCATTTAATTAATATGCCTTCGCAACTGACAATAATAATAGTAGTAATAATAATGGCATAATAAGAGGAGCAACGCCAACAAACCCATATATATAGTCATTTTTCATAATTATCGGATAATTAAAGTAAGCCTTGAGTTTGCCTAGTTATGCTTGGACTTGTTGTATGTATGTTTGGCTATGCAAATACGTACGCATGCATAAATATTGTGAATAATTAAAAAATTGAAACAAATTTAAAAATTTGCATTAATTTTCACTGGATATTTTTAGAATTAATTAAGCAACGAAAACCCATTAAAAGCAATGTTATGTTTAATAAAATATTCGTATTGATTAGTGTGCAGGAAAACAAAACTGATATTTACTTCTCTTATTTCCGCTGTTATTTAATTTTCTAAACTCAATTAAATGTAAATTATTAGCAGCTACGGGGACTGTATTAATATAATTTTCGTATATTATTAAGCGTGTACTTTCCGTCCGGAACTTAAATTGCGGACATATAATTGCACAACTCGTCGAGTCATTTAAATGATCAAGTAGCAATGAAAAGCAATTATAACGCGTTTAGCGTATAATCTTTATCAGGTGCAATGCTTTTAAGTCAGGTGAGGCGCAAACACATCATTAAAGGTTTTTTTTTTTTTTTAAAGGAAACTTGCATCGAATTTTATTTTTAAGAATTTGGCTCATTCGACGGCCAAACGGCATATTGTGCCGCCGCCGCCAATATCACGCCATGGCTGTTGTCATCTCTGTTTATGCCTTTCCATTGTCGGCGATTAATAACGCCAGCGGAATGAAATGTTTAACAAGTTCCCTTTCAATTTGTTTATGAAAAATAGGCACGTGTACTGTTTTCAGTGCATGCTAAAAAATTTAATAATTTTGAATGAATATATTTTTTTATGCTATGCAGAATCCGCCGGAATAGGCGATTAGCCAAAGGATCTCTACTAACAACTCATTCGTCGTATGTTCAAATCTCAAGTGCGATAGAGTTATCAACAAAGCCGATAGCTTTAAATGCAGCTGTTTTAAGACTTAGAGTTTATTTCATTGGCTAATTTAATAATAATAATAGTAATAAAATGTTTATGAGAGAAAGTATACATGTTTCTAATTACAAATATTCAAGCCATAAAACACACAAAACTTCATGCAACAAAAAATATTTTGTTTAACGAAAAAGAAAAAAAGTGTGCGCAATGAATCGGAAGCAGAAAGCTTGCCTTATTGCCCGTCTTGTTTGCGCGCTCTTGCCGTAGGCATAATTTAAAGATCTTGAAACCACATTTGTACCTTTTCAATTCCCTTTAAAGCTAAGAAAAGCTTAAAGCTAATCCGTCCCCGACAAGCTACTATCATTGTAAACATTTATTAGGTGATGACAATTAATTTTACAATTTTCATTCGTATTGTTATGTAATTGGCTTTTTTTTTTTAAGATAGGATGCGTACGACTAGATCGTGGACATTCTTTTGAAGAGAAATACACTTCAAGGTTTTTTTAATTGTATTCCTTTAAAGTAGGATTACTCGGAATTTATTTTTGGCAATACTTTCGACTGCTCAACTCAAATATTCTTTTTCTACTAACTCTGCTTTCCACAAATATTCTCGTTTCTTCCCTGTTTGCTTTTCCGCTAAGCGTTATCATCGTCCGGCAGCTGTATGACGCGCCGCGAATGCGCATTTCATTTTTTTTCCTCTTTATGGAATTTACTATTTGGGAAAATTACTTAGCTGGAATGAACTGGATTTGGGCTTTCCATAACAATATATTGAATTCTTCGTTATTAGTGCGAATAAAATGAATCATTTGTAAAAGTAATCTAAGATGATCTCGATGCACTACACTGCGGAGAGCATTTACAGCAAATACTCTCTTATTCAGTGTAAATTGATTTCGGTTAATTTTGAAATTCTCATCCAAATAAATAGAGCAAACATTCTTCCTTAAGCTGATCCCTTAAAGTTGAAACCCAATAGTTCAACCCACTGGATTGATTTTGATTTCGCAATCGAGAATTACATATGTGCAGCGTTTTCTTTCTGACAAGCTTCGAAACGTCACAAGAGACAGTTTGTCTATCATGATACCGTTACTTTCACTATTATATAGTGAATCAATTGTGTATCAGACTTAAAGTTAAAATATTTCGAATTTTTCATTGCCTAACCAATGTCATGATTTCGACGGGCTGATACGCTGCATAATATTCAATCAATACTCTAAGTAGGATGTACGCGAAGTCGTGTGCACCACTTTCATATTTCCTCGTAAAAAATGAAGAATTTTTTACTGCCGGCAAGGCACACAAGAAATTTATAAATGAAACTGAAGAACTTCGGCTATATCGCACCAAACAAATATGAAAGCGTTGGGATTTTAATGAAACTATAACCAAATGCGTTCTAATAAATAAATTAAGGAGTTAACTGCCGCTCTCCTGCTTGCCATGGATACCTATTTCTTGAAACAAGAATTGAATCAACCAACCAATAAGAATTATTCAACATTCCATTTAATCAATAAAGCGAAAATAGCCAAATTTACTTTATCATCAAAGGCTTTGTCGAGTTCATCATCTTGCACGTCGATACAATGCTCGGCAGATCGATTTGTTAGATAACATTATCCCTTAACGTTTACGCACGCTTATAACCATAAAATTTGGCTATTTATGAACACGTCCCATACTATGTGTTCTGTTTCCAGTACATGCTAAAATCCATTTGTGAGCCCAGTTCAATTTTATAAATTAAGAAACTATTATCCAAAAATGAATTAGTTACAACACAGTTGGCGACTGTTGGTACCGATAACGGTACACGCGACGTAGATTAGAAGCAGTCAATGTGTCTAATTATCTTGTTTAATAGTAATGAAAAGCAACCTCAGCATGTACGTTGTATGCCAATTGCTCTTAAATTTTGAAGAAAGTTCTTACAGAACCTGCATAGCACATCAAAGAGGCTTAAACAATAAAATCAAAAACAAAAAAAAAAAAAACCAAAATTAAGACTTGGCTGTCGCAAAATATTGTGATGCTATAAATGAGTTTAGTAATAAAACTTTTATTAAAAAATGGGTATATAATAAAGTGGGCATTCTCAAAAAAAAAAATGTACACGAAAACCGCATAATATATAAAAAAACCAAATGCGGAATTTATATACATAATCTCAGGTATTTAAATTTAATGTTATGTGTTACACACATTTGATGTATACAAGTATGAAAGTGTAACAGTTATTGTTCTGTAATTAAAACATTACGGATTACGTGTCATTAGACTTTGAGAAACCTAACCTAATCAGTTACTTAAAGAGATTAAATATTTTAACTGTTCAGTATTAAAACGTTAAAGTTTGTATCAAAGTTAGCATTAAATACATCTAAGTTACTTATGAAAAATTCTTTTCCTTTTTTTACGACTATTATACTGTACAGCCTCTGTGGTGTAAGGGTATATTAATTTGGTGGGTATGTATACCGTACCGGCGAAGATTTGAGAAAGACCCAACATTTACTATACCGATCGATTCAGAATCATCTTCTAGATCGATCTTAGTCTGTCTTCTTTGCTCTTGTTCACCCTGCACGCTGAAATTTTTGAGAAATTTTGACAAAACTTAGTATTCTGCGTGTTTTTGGCCAAGAACGAACTCTACCGAAAATGATTTATTTCGGACGACTGTTTCGATTACTTCCCATATAACGGCTTGTATTAAAACGCCGTTATATCAAGGGATAATGTAGAATATTTAACGATGGGGTGTGGCCTGTTATATGATTTTTACCTGTTTTTTTGTTTTTATATATTGTAATGAATATGCATTCGCATGATTACGCCAAGTTGACAGATTAACTTTCATCAATGTATCCAATAATATAATGTTACAAGGGTATAATGACATTAAGGATTTCTTGTTGACAATAGTTCCTGAATCTTGTAAGGACCAATTGATTTTTGATGAGGTGAAGATGGATGATTTGCTTTATGTACTAGGAACACCTAAGATAGAAGTAGTAGCCTGCGTTTAAATATGATTTCAAGGAAATTCTTAATAGGATAAATTTCCTTTGCGTTGATTTCTTAAAAGTGACGGAATAATGGCTGCAGAAGCTGTTGTCGAATAATTTTTTCATTTTCCTTTTCTTTTCTTGTATTCTCACTAAGCAATCTGCAAATGGTAGCACTTCAGCGCTACGAGTGAATTGAAATTTTCTCCTTTAACAGAGTTTGCCTTATTCCATAAAACTGTTTGTAATTAAGTTCAATTGTAATAACGATGTTTATGTTGGCATTGTTTGGATTGCATGAATAATTTTGATGAAAATTTTCAATTGACAATGAAATGTAATAATTTTCCACAAAACTAATATATTTTTCTTAGTCTTTCCTTTAAACTAAGTAGTATGGTTGTTTTCCTATATCCGCTTTGAGCAAACAATGCGAAATCAAGCATTTTATGGATGTAAAGTCTCTTTTTGTTTTGCTAAATGTAGACGGAACGACCAAGTCCATTTTCAAAACTTTGACTTATTGTCTATTGTTGGCCAAAGTACTTGATTAAGGGACACTTTGAAAATAGTTCGGATTATTGCATTTTAAACGCGAAACTTAGGAAATATCATTATTAATACGAAACCGATTAAAACAATGCGATTCGGATCATCCACCACGTTCACTGTTAAAAATTGAAGCTTTTAAGCATCGCTCATTCTCGTAGATTGCACTCTTTCACAATTATAACAAATTATTATATTTTCGAAAAGTTATAAAGTACTCTTCTTGGTAGTATGATAGCTTCTGGAGCGAAAATAATTTTTTTGATATGGGAATACTTTGCTTACCAATTTTTTTTATGTCGATTTATTTTAGTGATATTTTGAACTATTTTTAGATTTCATTTATTTTATTTACTAAATAATATAATAAATGCGATCAAAAGGCCCGGTGTTAGTAAGTTTCAACTCGAAACGGGATTTGGGACGGTTTCTTTGAAAGCGATGCCAGAGTCTATTGTACATTATACAGAAATTATGGATTTGTATTTGAATGATTCTTGAAATGCTGGTGTACGAGGTGTGTTCAACAAATTCGATGACTTTACGCTTTTCTTGGAAAATATTTATTTACTCAGAGAGGTCTATTTTGTTCGCCTTAAAGTAATATACTTGTTCTAGCGCTTTTTCCGATCCTCGCAGCACTTCTTTGGCTTTGACCTTTTTATCTCCGCAATCGTCTTTCCTCTCTTATGAAAAGGAAGAAATCGCAGGCAGCCAAATCTGGCGAATACGGTGACTAAGGCACGATTACGCTGTTGTTTTTTGCCAAAAAAATTACGAACAAGCAATGACGTATGAGCTGGCGCATTATCGTGGTGCAATATCCATGCCCAAAATATTCGAAAGAATTGCATTGCATGAGGCAGACGATATGCCGACAACAACAACTTCTCTAACCGATATTCGACGATGCTCGCTAACAATTTTCTTCACTGCTTCAACGTTTTCGTCTGTTGTTGACGTGCTGAAGCGACCAGTACCTGTATCGCCATGTAACGTCTTCTTAGCCTTCCGCGAAGCTCTTGTATCACATTCTTTTTTTTAACACTTGCGCTCACTTTAAATGCTTGTAAATATTAGATTGATTTAAGATAACATCGTTTTTAGACCTAGTCACAACAATTTCATATATATATGATGATAATCTGAAGTGGACTCAACGTGCTAATATGTGTTTGTGAATAGTCGATTTACATCGCTTTGAAAGTAATTTTATTTGCAATTTCATAAAATTTGTAAATTTGCATTGACAAAATGACGAAAGTTTTGATTGAGATTTTTTTTTTTTGAAGTTGTTTATAGATGAAAAGCTCACCCCCTTTATAAGGCCTTCTAAATTTAACAATACCTTTGCTTGCCTATCTGTACGTTTGTCTTTCCATCTGTCTATCTGATGTCCATGGGATAGATCGCAATTTTTGCGACATTTTGACGAAGTCTAACATAGTGAGGTGTTTTGAATCAAAAACGAACATCCTCCCTATACTGAAAATAGAACACCACCGGTTGCAAATCTGAAATATTTCTCGAAAAAATTCCTCGACTATTTCTATTTTGGCATAAGAAGTTGATGTGAAAAATTCGGCTTGCATTAAATTAGATAATTAAGCCATATTACATTATTTGCCTGTTTTTTCTTGGCAAACAATAAATCACAAAAGTTTAAGTATAGCTGTCTCATAGACCAAGATTGATAGCAAAAGTTTACTTTTCTATTGCAGACTGAACGATGAACTTGATGCATCTCCAGCCTTTCGAATATGTACAGTAAAATGAATCTAATACAATTATATATATATATATATATGTCAAAATTGTTATGTATTCTTTAAGACATAAATAAATTGCTTTAGGTATTACATTTAAAATTTTGTCTATTCGAAATTGCTTTTGCAGTTTATTAATCTTAAGAGCGCCAAAAGTTCATGCTTGTAAAAAGGGTGGACAATATCAATGTAAAGCATGTCATCGTTCTTCGACATGTATAATAAGTTTTCAATGACCATTAACTACGAAAAGAGGTATCCTTCATAATCAGTAATTTCACGGCAAACAATTTAAAATGAAATTAAGGGCAGATGGTGCTAACTTAGTTTCCTATCAGCTTATTGCAAATAGTAAAGTAACACACAAAAGTGCTAATACCATAGCACTTTGAATGAATTATTCAAAGGATTATTGACTTTTTGTCATTTCTCTCATAAAGTTAAAGACAATTCTTGCAAATCTATCATAAAATTGTTTTAAAAAGGTTTCTATGTGACACTGGTATCAGGATGAGATATTGAAAATTTTCTCTCCGTCAACTTGTGTACTGTAATATTTTTGGAACCAACTCCTTTAACTTTCATTCAATATACCCAGCAACAACAATTAAATCAATCTTAAGGGAGTTAAACACTAGTACTAAATGCAATAGCTTTTGGAAAATATTGTACTACCTTCTCTTTTTGTACCCATCACCGAAGGATGAGGGGTATAGTCGTTTTATCAAAAAGTTTCCCATCACAGACACCATGAAGTGTATATGTTTTTGATCAGAATCAAATGCTTAGTCGATCTAAGCATGTCGGCCTGTCCGTCTGCATAATATAGGTTGTAAACATTCTCCTGCCCGCAAAAATGAAGCTATCGACCTCAAATATGGCAGCAACATCGGAAGTTCTTACACCGAGATTGGTATTGAAAATGAACCAAATCAGTCGAAGGGCACGCCCATAACATCGCGTAAACTAAGAACATCACTGTTTTTCGAAGGGAATGAAAAATTAGTTTTTCATTCGTTACTGATAACTATAGCAAATAAATGTAGATAAATTTGAACGCATGCTTCATGGGCGATGCTGTAGCATTTGTGCACACAAATGGAAAAAAATTGATCACACCTTCCCAATATTATAGTGTATCAAAATTGAATGATTTTTTCAATACATTTATAACACGCAGAAACAAGCTTCAAAAATCCCATGAAGTAACCAAATTCTTGGCCAATTGCAACCCTTGAATGCACCTAAACATGCCCGTCCGTTCATCTGTCCATCTGTCTGTTTGCGTAACTTTGTAATATAATATATGTGGTAAACACTGGCCGGTTAGCGAAAATGAAGGTATCAAAGCTTTCAAAGGGCACGCCTACAAAGTTCACATGTTGCTACGACAACATTTCTTATTTTGAAAATAGAAGAAATCAATTGCGCCCACTCCATATTATCGAGCGTGAGAATTTTGTTCTTTTACTTTCTTTGCCTTCTTTTTTACAGTAAACGCTGATGGGTATAAAGGATTCGCTGCCGACCGAATTTAATTTACTTACTTATTTTTTATTATTGTTGTTTATATAATAGTTGATGCAAAGTGCTTTGTGTATTGAGTTGAGTATAAATGAATGCAAAAATAAGAGAAAAGAATTTTCTATTAAATGGCTTAGTACTCCGAAGCAAATATACAAGCATTAAAAATAGGAAATAAATTTATTCACCAGCATCTTTTATATGATATGTAAGCATAACATGCTTAACAAATGTCAAGAAAAGTTATTGAAACGATAAGAGATAGATGATAGGAAAATAAGTTTTATTTTCTTATTTTCATAAATTAGCCTGGGGGGGATTAGAGAAGTAGATTTACAAGCTCTTGTGCCGAACTGCTTGTGCTGCTGCTGATGTTGCTGATGCTGTGATTGTATTCCTTAATTTAGTTCTACCTTTTATTTGTTAATTTCTTATCTATAAAAAAATACAAATAAAATTTAAAAAAAAAAATACGATCTATTTTCGTCTGTAAACATTTAATTTATCGTTTCTTTAAAGATTACTATTTAACTTCATTATGCAAAGTGGTAAGAAAAATATTTTAGATGCTTACAAGTGTGTATGTGAGGAAAAGATGATTTTATTTGAAAGGCAAAAGTTATTATTATTGTTACGGTCTTGGCCACTGTCCAAATTAAAATTGATATCAAAGAATTTTCAATGTTTCTGTCACATCCGAAGTGGATCGTTTCATTTTTTCGGTCAGGAGATTACTTACACCAGTCATAACGCAAACAGGCAGACGGATAGACGGACGTGCTTAAGTCGTTCCAAAATGTATGCTTTGTTGGAGCTCTGAAGCTTAAGAAAATGAATCCAATCCTTCGCTGATGGGTATAAAAACGCTTAAAAGTTTGCATTTTTTTTTGATGGCCATAAAAATGACAAAAGACTGATAAAATTACTTGTAATATGGAATCTAAAAACAACAAAGTCAATAATAGGTTTGTAGCAATCGTAGACAATATCTTCGGTAAGGTAAGTAAAAAAGAAAAGTTACATACGAATCTATGCTGACAGGATGCACACACCGCACAGACACGTATGGAATATTCTTCGTCTTTTCGCTGAGTAGAACACCAAAAAGACTCCGCATATAATATATAGATAGGGACAAAGAAAGAAAGAAAGAGGAAGAGAGAGAGAGAGAGAGAGAGAGAGAGAGAGAGAGAGAGAGAGAAAGGGGCAATAGTGTAAATAAATGTGATTTAAAATTATTATTGGTCTGCGCTATCAATTCCCGCGTATATTATATTACTTAGTAAGCGCTCTCGTCTTTCTGAAATATCGCCCAACTATCTAAAGCAAACCCCACGGAATTAAATGCGTGCACTAATTTCATTGGAATTGAACATCTACCTAACAGAATGGTTTTGTCGTTTAAATTGTGGGACTGGCAAGATCAACTCTTGTATTAGTTTATACGTATCAATCAATAATAATGAAAAGGAGAAAAGACATGTAAACGTAATTGTGTAAAATGGAAATAGGAGCCATAATGTAAACACAAACAACAACAGCGGTGTTTTGAGCAACACCAAAGCAGCGACGCAGAGTCGCAAGTCAAAAGGTAGTTTTTGTTTGTGGTTTGCGTGACTTAACAATCTTGCTTTGTTTGCCGACATAAAGTAAAAAGAAAAGCAAAAATCATTATTTCCTCTTATGACAAGTGACGCACCATAACGCCCGAATGTATCCTTGTGTCTGTGATGAGCTTGTAACTACCCAATGCAGATAGCGATAAATGCATTACTAAATTAAAATGACTGCTAAAGTAAATTAATTGTTAATTTGTTACCTTATTTCATGTTACCAGACCTTATGTGAACTTTTCCTTTAAAGATTTTTCTCACGAACGTATAGATAAAATATATTTTCTTTTCATATTTTTCTGTCGCTTGCGCTAATTTCACATTTTTCGTCTCTCTTCAAATATCCGAAATAATTTTTATATATAGTTTGGAAGGCTATTTTTGATTTCGAGAGGAAAAAAACTTTATTTTTGCTTTTATATAACGAAACAAATTGAAGTTAAACGCAATTTGCCCTTGATTTGTAAATTTTAATTTGTGTGTCAAAGTTTCACTAGATTTGTTAGAGATGCATTTAGAAAAATGTGAGGAGAGATTGCGTTACGCAACAGAAATAGTTTGTTCTCGTAATATAGGGCCATGCATTTGGTAGTTCCGTAAATCGTGCATACTCCTGATTGAGATTTCGTTTAAATTATTTTTTCAATATACTATTTGGTCTCTACCATTACTTTTGGAATACGATGTACACATAATTGTGCAACGTGCAGAGATTGTTAAAATTTATTACGCAAATAATGAGCCCGTGCGGGCTAGAAACTCATCTTTGACTAAATGATTTCGTAAATAAGAACTACTATCCCTTTGGTGGACGCCCCTAAAAGGCTTTTTCGTGTACACACATTAACTATTGCGTGCGGTGTGTGGGCTGAAAATGCTATTTTTGAAAATGAAAATAGCATAGCAGTTGTCCTCAGCGGAGATGGCTAGAGAAGACGTGATAACTTATGACAACGACTTGGATTATATGTGACTTTAGCAAAACAGCGCAACACGCCAATATATTTCCTGACAAAATCAACTTATTGAGCGAAAAATTTAATGATCTTCAAAAATGCCTCCGTGAGCCCACCATAAAGATCATGCGATGTAAGTCTTTGAGGCTATGTTCGACATAAACCGCGATCTTTCAATGATCTTATTTACCCAGATTTTTCGTATCATTGGCGAACTACAAGTAGATTTTTGGTGTAAAATGGCAAAAGTTGGTGGTGAAGTCCAGAGGCAGACATATTTTTGTGAAACCTTTTTTGAATAACAATGGCAAGAATCAATATCGAAAATAAAAGAATACCCATGTTGAGATAATTTTGTCGTTTAATTTTCTTTATATGCGATTATCCTATGCTCTGAAACGAATATTTTGAAGATTTTGAAGATAAATGAAAAATTTTAGTTAAAACAATAGAAGCAAAGGTTGAAAGCGAAATTATTTGCAGATCTCTCTAGTTGGAGGTGAGAATGTAAAATTTTCCAAAGTCACTATATATGAAAATTTTTGGAAAAATTGAGAATCGCACCGCTTCATAAATACTTTACGACATTTTATAATTGTACACAAATTATTTTCGCTTCCGCGATTCCGCGATTCCGCGATTTCGAATTCAAGTTCTGTTTGCGTTTAGGATGATGTAAAAAGATGGTCATGGGCTTGGCAAAGTTTTAAATGATCGAAAAATATGATTTTGCGAATATTGTTGTTGTAGAGCAGTATACGGACACTTGACACTTTAAATGCACTTCGCTCGAAACACGCTTTTGTAAAACGGTGTGTACCATAACCTAAACAATTTTATTTTATTTTTTTTTTTTTCCAATGGAGTTTTTTATGTTATCCTTAATATAAAATTCTCTGATAAAATATGCAGACGTATACCACATGTATTAGCAGGAGATTGCCCTCTACTGACCGGAAAATCGAACTTTTTCATTCAAATACTCATCAATCACGCATCCAACGCAATATTTTTAAAAAAATTCTCGTTCAGCTAGATAATAATTTGTCTTTAATAGTGAAATATGCTATGGATAACTTTCTCAAATGCTATCATTCTATTACCTCTCCTTTTGTCCAAATAAAAGTGGGCAAAAACGCTTTCTAGACTGTAAGTAAGTAAACTACAAAACATTCAAGATTTTTTGATCAATAATTTACTGCGTATAGAACGGCCCAGCCCGTTCAATAAAAAAGTCTCGATCGTGGCTATTGTCACCATAAGGGCTTTCACACTTGTAATTCTTGTGTGTAAGCGGCTGTGGAATGCTTGTTGAATAGAAAATGAAAGCGGCGGTTATGACTGTCATGTGGAATGAAGGCGATAGGTAACGATTTCACTCTTGAAAATGAATAAAGTTTCGAAAAAGAAGTATTTTTCTTTGGCCGTTGAAATAATTAAAGCAAATGGCGTTAAGATAGTTTCAGTTTTATAATTAAAACGTAATTATTTATTGAAATCATGTCGTACTCCAGGACTTGAGTAAAAGTTACTGATAACATTGTTATAAAATGTTCATTAATTTTGTTAACTGCTTTGGTTTTCTCTTTTCTTTTTTTTTTTTCATCATTCAGAGCCTGCGGCGTTTAGCGCGAAAGCCACAAAACTTGTATAATACAAAATAAAGAGACTTATACTATTTTTTCTTTTCTCCTTGGGAAAAGAGGACATTTGTGGTTATGCGCACTTACATGAAATATATTTTCTATTTAAGTTAACAACTTTGTATGTAATGAGGAAGAAGGAAAGTCTGTGATGAAAATTTGCAAATTGGAAATTGCATAGTACTTGCATACAGAGAGCATATAAGGCACATTTTTCTACTACAAGTGAGTCAATCACAACTTTATGCATCTTTCTTGCATAAACAGGGCTTGATAGACTTTAGATAATAAATTATGGGACGCTGCAAACACTTTACGACGGATCGTGGTTACGCAACCTTTTAAGTAAATGTAAAAGTTTGGATCTTTATACGCAATCGCTTCAGTAAGTTGTGATGGTGTGTAGAGCTTGGGTTTTATTTGTACCGCTTGGCTATCCCAGTTACACCCACAAAAAAAATAAGAGAAAATTTATATATATATAAATGTGATAAATAACTGACGGCTTGTCTTGTCTACCAATGTCATAGTCCGTTGGTATTGTTCTTTTGTCCGTTAATCTGCACCTATTTGTATATGTTGGTCCGTTACGTCATTGTCTATGGACTCTTGCTGCGAGCACACATACACACACAAAATTATGCTTCATTTTGGCGATACATATTAGATATTCACTTCATAATGTTTGTCATTTTTTCCCCCTTTTTTTTCTCTGCCCGCGTCTTAAAACTAATATGATTTACTGCTTGCTTGACGTGCTCCTTCCATTCTAGTACAGCCACAACATCACCGTTATCTACTTCGGTAAAATCTTCACGAGTTCCAATCTGATGACGTCCTCTATAACCAGCAAACAGCAAACGCACTTTAGCCAAGCCTACCTTTGGAGCTGTATTCCAACACTTGATTAATTATTCTTCCCTTGATTTTCTTTTCTTTTTCTTTCGATTGGTTGTCTTTAATTTACTCAATGCGGTTTTTGTGTCAATTTATAGCCATATTAAAATATGCTTCACCAAAATACTTAAGCACCACAATAGTTAAAGTTTTTTTTTATTCTAATTTAGGAAATTTATTGGAAATAATTGTAATGGATCCCATTACATTTTTATACTCGCTCACAAATAAGATTTCTTTAATGCTTATCCATTCTTTTGTTTCTATCAATTTGTATTTGATTGGAATGGCGTTCTAGATAATAATTTTCCTTTTTTTTTCTTTTTCATTACTATTCGATGTTATTTTACATAATTTACTTATCGATCTCGCTTTTCTTTCTCTTCCTGACGATAATTTTATTTCCCAAATTTACTCTTATTCTATATGCACGGACTTTAAAATTTTTTTCTCTTTTCATAATTCTCTCTTCAAATAGTGCTACTATGTGAGCGGAGAACTATGAAAAGAGATCTTAATTAACGGAATTCCGTTATTATGAACAAAGCTATTCTGTTTATCAAGAGCAAGGACAAAGCCGACCAACAGAAACCTACTACACGTATATACTCGGACGTTAAAAAGTCGCTGGTTGCAATATTCACAAAAGAAATACTTAGGGAGACCGGCAAACCTATGAACGCAGTTTACATTTTTCGTTTAGCATATTTCCTGTCAACGTTTCCGGAAACATCGCGAGCATCGAAAATAGGTTCCGAAATTCGGACACGCATAGAAGACGATTACACCCAAACATTACCTTCGTCTAGAGTGTATTTTCCTTAGAAGGGCTTTGAAATGTATGTGTTTAGGTAAGCTGATGCAACAGAGTATTGATTATTATTTTGGTTATTACTGCCAGAGTTGGAAACTAAATGCAGAATTGAAAGGTAGCTCAAAAATTGATTCTAATGAAACATAAAATATGTCCGATCTAAGTAATCCTTGCTACGCGTATAATATGTACGTGTCACTCGCTTTCAGCATTAACATAACAGATTTCGTTTTGATTATTACAGTTTTCACGTGATCTAAGAACGCATCTCACGTTTCATCATTATTGAGAGATCTTTGCATTGAAGGGATAAATTATTTGTCAACATCGTCTGCTTGCGATTTCGGAGAGATAATCCATTGCTTCAGAGAACCATCGCCCTTCTCAACGTAGCCGTCAATTACACATGCCACGGCTTCATTGTTGGCAAATCTTTTATCAATGACGAATTTTTGAGAGTTTCGAAAGAGAAAATAATTCGAGGGCATCAAATTTAATAAATAGGATACGTGAAGAAGGACTCTGAATATTAATCTTTTGGTTTAAGCGATCGCCATAACGAATGAGCTGAACGGACGCATTGTGTTGATGAAATAAGACTTAATTTTTTGTCAGTAGCAGCCGTACTTTCCCGGGTTTCTTCAAACAAACGTTGCACTAAATGGACATAATGCAATTAAAGAAAGTCATTACACGCCCATTTCCAAAAGCTGGCCAATTCAGGCCATTGTTTCGACTGGCTTTTTTTCTTTCTCATTCGGAATTTCGAACCAATACAAAAGCTCTCATATATTATTGCGAATCTTTGCCGAACACTCAGTGAGGATGTTTTCAGCATGTAATTGTAAACATAGGTAGACATCTTGGCCTTATTTTTAAAAAACAGACGGTGTGTGGAATACCTACCATGTCTCCTAATTCAGTCTTCACTTTCAATCGACGATCATGTAACATCATTTTCAAAGTACACTCTATTTGTGGAGTGCGGTTGGAATGTTGCATCAAGAAACGATGAGCAATTTTTTTTTATTTTTTTAAATTCACGTAGAACATTTACTATTTACAGCTTTTATATAAATATTAAAGTGTACGCTTTACAATGCTGGTACCATGTCAATGTCTCTTTCAAGGAAGAGACATGTACCAAATAGTTGAGAACCGCTCATTTTGCAGACAAAAGCCAGACCTTCAATGATGTGAAGAATGCGATTATGTCTGAAATTTAAGAATCCAATGTGGTTTCTCTTAGACCGTTCATACATTTTACGCAGTGATATTGTTTACAGAAACAAACACACAAACACACGCTATATTTTATTTAGGTTATATTTAGCATTGATTTGTCAAGTTGGAACACTTTTGCGTATTTAAAAATGATAAATGTAAACAAGAACTTGATAGAAATTCAGTTCAAAAGCATCAGATGTTTCCCGGTGAATAGTAAAATAGGTGTACAAAAAAAACTTTGAAGAGTAACGTAACGTTTTCTATTTAAAAGCAACCGAAAAACATGCTCCGCTTCTCTCAATACTTTTATAGGGGATTTAGTTATTTGTCACGAGGTTTTGAGAGCGATCCGAATTTGTACGTTTTGCCCTGATTTTGAAGCTGATAAATTAGCCGCCTTTCTTTTTCGCTACAATGGCGGGCTCAAGCCGCCTATTATTATTACAAAAAATAACTCATGTTGCATTTCTCTCTCAGGAAATGCGATTGATTTACCTTTGCAGTCCATTTTTACAGTTAAATTACAATTACAAACCACTTTACTTTTCGAAGCTTTAAAGAGGTCGCGTTTATTTCTTTACTACTACTACTTTTACAATTTCCGCCTCTGTCTTTCTGTATCACGTGATGTCTTCTGATTTATGCAATCGATTGAAAATTAAGGATATGAGTTAGGAATTAATTTTAGATATCATTTTTTACATTTTCAAGGATTGAAAAGAATCTGTAAGGAAGCTTCTACATCTGCTATATCGGTATAGCCTACAAGCAATAACAATCAGTGAATAGTAGAGGTTGCAGTGAAGGAGGTGACTTAATGGCGAATTACATATTCAACTATAGTCGATGAGTTACACATTAACTATTTTGTTCTCATAGTTTTGTACATGAAGAAGAGATAGATCAAAGCAAGCATTGATCCACAACTAGTGTATGGTAAGCAAAAAACAATTTGTTAAAACAATATTTTTAATTCGCTTCTTTCCTCGTCTCTGCGTTTTTCTTTAACTAAAGATGGGAGTGACATGGACAATTTGGAAATGATTGGATATGAAATTTAGCGCAAAACTTTATACTGAGTTAATAAATGTCTGATTTACTCACCAGAGAACACTCGAAAACCGTATACAAACTCACATGAGCCTTAATTATCTTAACAAAGCACAGTGAAAGCGAACTGCAAATTAAGCCAAGCTTAAGCCGTAGTCGTTGATAATAGTCAACTAGAATTTAACTACCGACTATAAAACTCACCATGAATCGAATATAATTTTTTTTCTCTCAATATGTGGCGTTTAGTGTTTTGCTCTATAGGTGCTAAGAATAGAGTTTTCCTTCCCTTTTAAAAATATAAATGACAACTGCTAATATGAAATTTTCTTAAGAATACGTACACAAGAAAAAAAGGAGAAAAGTGCTAAGGTAAAATATAAGCACAGAAAAATTCCGACCCAATTCAAGTCAAGTGAAAGAATTCAATTAAGTTCGCAACTAGTTTAAGAAAATCGTAACGAAGATGGCGTAACATAACGCAGTTTTTCTTAAGTTAGTTTATTCCTTTTCGTATTTCTTAACCAGAAGAAAGAATTACAGTTGTAGACTGTACGGGGCAACGCAACTACATTCAAGTATATATAATATGTATAGAAGACGTACTTACATCTCCACAAATTATCGCCTGAAAATTGTTAAATTCGTGTTGAAAGCGAAAGAAGGAGACAACAAAAATGGAAAATAACGTAGACGAGGTAAGATTCTTACACGAAATTAAAAAAGAGAGAACAACTTATACAACTTGACTTAAGGGAAAATCTCTGGCAGAGATGTTTTTCTTGTTCGTTCTTTTGCTAAGTCTTGCTTAAGGTTTTTATCAAGTTTCAGTTCAAAGTTCTTATGAGTTGTGAGTTCGAGATTTTTGTCTAATAGGAACATCTTTGTAAGCGGTACACATTTGTGTTCCTTTTTAACATTTTTACATAACACTCTCCCAATAATGAGTTCAAACTTTTTAACTTTATATTTAAACCCGCAGTAGATTTGATTACTTCACTTTCAATGTTTAATCTATGGATAAAAAGTACATAGGACAAGCTTCAATTTCCTATCAAAAGTATTATGGCCCTGAGTGTTCTAACAACATTCGAAAGACACGGACAGAAATATAGCTAAATCGACTAAGAACTGTTCGTTAGTCAAAGTTGTTTGGACCTTATGAATATTTCTAAATGTTACCAATGGAAGGACAACCTTAATTTGCTTTTACTGTTCGGTGATAAATATGAAATCAGAGAAGAGAAAACGATAGGTAAATAGAAAAAATAAATTTTGCGTAATCGCATTTAGAGTAAACCTTAGCGCAGAGCAGTTACCGTAAAGTGAATTTCCAAAGACACAAATGTCAAAAAGCAGTTACAATTAAAAGGAAGAGCAGGCCACATAAGTAAAGGAGTCAATCTTCATTTTGGCACCGTTCCTAAATACTTCACCTATCCGAATCCGAATACGAAAGTCTAGTTCGCTATAATGAATTTGCTTTTATTAAAAGCAACTTCTTGCTGAATGCTTCACGCAGTGGTGAAGATAAAAAGGGCTTTCCATAAGTTAGACACCATTGATTGAGTAAAGAAAAAATTTCTTTTTTGAAAAACTTTTTTAAGAATACGCACTCGCCAGTGAAGAAATCTCCATTCATCTGCACAAGCCTAATCGAAATCTTATATTAAATTCTTCGAATCGTTTAGGAAATAACGTAAAGTATATATCGGTATTTAGTTTATTTCCAAAGTATACTGGCGCTAAGGTAATCTATTGACTTTCTAAGAATTAAATTTACGCATTAAGGTGTACAAAATTTCGATGAATATCTATTGAAGAGATATGTCAACAAATCTTTACACATCTTTAGGTATTGCCATTGGTATGGCTATCATGCGACGTGTTGAGGATATAAAAACTCATTTGTTTCCTATGAACAAATGAAAGTCTCCTTTATCTAAACTAGCTGAAGATTTATTGAAAAACATTTATATATTTATTTATATAACATAAAAAATCTATTTTATGGTATTATGGTATGCTGGGGCATACAGAGGGAGGTGAAAAAGAAAAACAATAAGTTTCAGTATGCATTTCAATTAATTTTATATAAAAAATGCTGGCATCGCATATCCCATGTGTGTGTGTGTGTGTGTGTGTGTGTGTGTGTGTGTGTGTGTGTGTGTGTGAATGTAGTTATCCCAGTAAGCCGAACCCAATTGTTTTCAAGCGTGAAAGAAATTTAAAACATATGTCTCGCGTACGACATCTCTATGTGGTTGGACAAATGAATGCAACCTTAGTAAAAAAAAACCTGCATATGCCGAGAACAGCCGTGCTATTGACCGATCGCGATTATTTTCCTTTCACACCTTTAAAGAGGTTTAGAAAATGATACTTTCCAATTTTAGGTGGAGCCACCTATTACTGTGGCCGGTAAATTATTGAGAGAAGGATTTAGAAGATTTTTATTCATTAGATTTTTCTTTTTCAAGTTGAAGACGTAACGTCATAGCAACAGCATGAAAAAAGAGTTTTTTTTTTTTTTTTTTTGTCGGTTTCCGAGGTGAAAACAGTTGAGACCGTTATTAAGTACATATGTAAATTATTTTTAAAAAATATGCCGACACCAAAGCCATTCAAAGTCAAAAGTCATCTTTAAATTAAGGATTTCTGCAGGAACCCGCAGTCGAATTTCTCTAACTTTGAATCTAAAGAGGAAAACCAAGCTATTTAAATTTCAGGTCTGTAACTAAAGAGGTACTTGGGACTTTTTAAAAATATTGATTTTTATGTGACTGACGGGGATTTGTATGAAAAAGTTCGTTTTTCGACCGAAGAGAGACATAGTTTGTTAAAAAGTATGGTTTCATTTCTATCGAAAATATCTTGTGCGTCTCACTAGAATGTGTTATTTTAAAGACATTGTAATGGATTCCAATGAAAAGCATGAAATATGAAAGAGTTAACTTATCGGCCGTTTTGAAAAATCGAATTTCGAGCAAAGCGTGTGTAAAGTTTTGAAACCTGTTGTAATTCGAAAAACTCTCTCTTCTCATTCTCTTTTCTCTTAGCCCTTTTGGTGCATCTGTCAAAGACGGAACTCTTCGCACATTGCGATATGATATATAAAACGATAAATAAATATATAATTCTTCAGCGAAATGTGAAACTAATATCAAACACTTTATCATTATTGAAAGGATCAATTTTTTGGAAGACTCGCTCGCAATCTCATGCCTGCTGCAAGGTCATTTCTTTTTTGGTTATCAATGCTCTAAAACGAATATAAGCATATTCGAAAGGCGTCTGTTAGTGTATTCGAGTAGTTGGAAATCGACAAGTCAGACCTTGGGCTGTAACTTTTTTTCAGAGATTTCTTTTGAAACGCGCATCCCTTTCCGAAAGTGTGTAAAAGTAAAAAAAAGCCCGAAATTTTTAGAAAATAATTGTTTTCAGGTAAGAATAGGCTATACCCTAGATAGCTCAATTCATCTACTAGCTTAGTATTTGAGGGAAAAATTTGCACCTTACGCAGTTTCAATAATATTTTCAAACTTGATGGGTAACCTAAAAAATATTTTACATGTAATGGAGTTTGTTTGTTTGTAACAATCCTTGTAGCTGTGACGAGTAGGAAAAGGGACAGCATATAGACAGGTGAAAGGACCAGCAAACACTCGATTGAATCGAAATGTTGAAATGTTGATCGAGAAAGTTCATCTATTACGAATATATGTATGTATATGTACTTCCCTTTTCAAAACGAGTTCACCTAACTTACTTCGACAATATTTATAAATGGTGAGTAGAATTCAGCTTAGAGTGTAAAGGCTGTGTATCAGCCTACGTAGCTTAGTTAGTTTTTGCTACGGCTAATATTGTAAGAAAAGGCGAGAAAATGAAAGGATGAAAAGATGGACATGACTATATCAACTCGGAATTGTAAAGTATCTACAATTGTGTGTAATTTATAAAGAAAGACAAACGTTAACGCAATCTCCTCTGCCGAGTGGGTGTTAAAAAACGCCCTCAACTATATTATTAATAAGAAAATGCTGTGCCCCGGATTTACTAGTTAACGTTGGCTTGCTGATCGCCATTTCATTTATGATCATCTATTTTCTTTCACGTTCCGAATAGTAATCTCACTTTATCTTCCTTTTTCGACTGTAAATCGTTGTTTTTCATGCCAGCCGTTATCGTTACGCAAGTTTTCCAAGTTTTGATTGTCACTTTATAACTTAACCATACGGTTTACGTTGAACACACGTTTGTGTAGATATGTATAATTTTAAATTTTAATATGCATGTAAATTTTTACCTGCAAATAAGTAAGTATGTGTGTATGCAAATATCAAATATAAATATGTATATATAGTATAACCATAAACGAAACTGCACGGAAGTATACGAATATACGAACTACAAATATTATGTTTTCATTTATTTATTCAGAAAAGGAATATAACGAATAATGTGTTGTAGGTTATATAGGTTCAGTTAGTTCAGTTTATGCCTATTTGGTTATCGTTGCTTAGTAAAGAAGTTTCATTATCTCTTGGCTGCTAATAACGAATAGACAACGAATAGTTGGCAGCTGAACGGTGAACGGACGGACTAATGGTCTCTTTTATGTGGGAGCGGAATGCTTCGATTATTTAAATAAAATTAATTATTTAATTATAAAAGAAATTGAATATTCATTAAAATGCATTATTTAATGGCTTTTAAAAAATTTGCTAATATTAACTTTTCCACTTTAAAATAATGTAATATTCCTCATAAAAAAAGAGAATGAAACGAATGACTCCAAGGATGCATGGAAACAATAAGCTATATGCAGTCTAACTGTATAATTTATTTCGTTGCCTTTGAAATGCAACCAAAAGAAGATAAAAAGGACACATATATATACTTATTTAGACGCATATACGTATATCTAATGTATTTTTTATATACATATATAGAAACATATACTTTTAAGGGAAAACAGAATATTCAAATTTCATTAATGTTAGTTAACGGAAAAAGTTCGTGGTGGCTTTTCACTAAGATTTAAGCACAGTTTTTTTGCATTTTCAATGAATTAGGGGTACTAAGGCAAATGGGTTGGTTTTCATTGGAGAATACTTTCCCTATTTTTTTTCTTTTTTTTTTTTTTTTTCTAAGCGAAAAGCTGAAAAGAGCGACGACTTTCATTTTAAGTCAGCAGGCAGATGTGCAGACAATGAAAAAATTTTGCAGTCGAAGGAGAAGAACGGGGCTATATGACGCGGACCGCGAGCATCGAAACTTCCAAACCAAACTTTCGCAATTCTTGCCGAGTCATTAAAGATGCGCACGCTACAACTCTGTCCCGATAGAAAGCGACAATTTTAAGATCGAAGAATAATTCGATTTTGTTTCGTATTATCACTGAGTTGCAGAAGAAAATTCCAATAAGTTTTCCGCTATTAACTCACGTGGTATCCAAAAACACCGAGCTTTTTATTAAGGATTTTGCAAACAGCTTGAAGCTGCTTTCTCTCCCAATTTTTATTTTTATGCTTTTCCTTCAATTTTTTTGAAAAGTTCCGTCGTAAGTGCTTCTTTACCATCCAAAATTTTGTGTAATGAAAATGAGAAAACGGTTTTATGCCATTGATTTTCATAACATATCTGTTCTATGAACACTATAAACACTATTTTGACAAACACTATGTTGCCTATGTTTGACATAATTGCGAAGCCCTATCGCTGTGTTCGAAGTAATATTTTAAAATGTAGTCCTTTTTTTCAGAAAGTAGAGTGACCTGATAAGGTTAATATTGTCGAACTTATGCAGCATGAAAACGCCACGAACTTTTTCGTTGAATTATTATATTAACTTTTGTGTACAACGAGAGTTTCGAGAAACACTTAAAACTACGTCAGGGCTTATGCGTAAAATGTAAATCTTCTTCTTCTTCTTCTTCTTCTTCTTCTTCAAAAAATATATATATATATATACATACATATATACACTTAAAATATCATTTAATTAGATTGAAGAGAATCAGGTAACCGAAAAAGGTGTTTGGATAAACTATGAATTCGTAACATCTGCCGTAGAACAAAAACTTACGCAAGTGGTTCAGTTATGCATTATCCAAACGGATGTATCGTTACATATTGTTAAATAATTAGTTGCCTATAGAGTCTTACTTAAGAAATGTCGTTTTTCTTGGCTTCTCTCAAATTGATATCGTGGAATTTATTCAAGTTGTCTGGACTTTCGAATTTGTTGAAGATGTTGCATCAATATTTCCAAATGTACGCATTTCGTCTGCGTTAGCTTTACGGCGAATTTAAACAAAGTTGTAAACGTCTCGGTAAGTGAAGCCTCGCACCATCGATGCGATTTTACATTTTATAATAATATTTATACGATCAGTAAAGCAAGGAATGCAAGGAAAAGAAGCCGAGAGAAATGACGATTATCATTGCGAACAATGAGCTGTGATTATACCAGAAAAACTTAACCTTTTTGTATCCAATTATTATCTATGAGATTAACTCAGAAGCTATTGTTGCGATAAAAAAGCTTGAACTTAATGATTTCGATGCATGGCTTTAATCAAATGACACAACAACAATTTAATAACAAACAATTGAATTGTGTGTTTGGAAAGAGAATTGATTAAGAACAAGTCCTTTACGAAACAGACGGTTTCGTTTTCCACTCAATTTTCACGAGTTGATCTATCCAGATTTATTGTATAATTAGAAGTTAATATTTATTATTAATTATTTTGATGTTTTCGAAATATTTGAAATAAATCTATCACTTATTCGGCGGCTGATTGCATTCACGAGTAATCTTAGACCAATTATGACATTTCGCAATTTGGCTGAAAGCAATCGTTGATTGACTGTTAACTTTTTCTTTTGCATTCAGATAACTGAATAAGGTAAGTGAACGGACTGTTATCGCTAAATTAATTCAGTATATAACTCGCAAGGATATGTGACGCACGTTTTTATATATTATTTAAAAGAACGGAATTGCAAATCTATTGTACTTTCTTATTTTAATGGTAGAGAGAATTTAAAAGAATTGAAAATTGCATCTTGCGTAACGTTTGGCTTCGCATCCAAACAACAAATATTATAAGACATGATACACATATATTACTTAATTTTCTTTTATTTCCTTGAAAACCAAAACTTTTGTATTACGCTGTCTTATGTTTTATTTCACTCATATTACTATATGTTTGCAATTCATTTTGTAAAGATTTCTTTATGTCAGATATCATTGTTTTGAAAGATATATGTATCGCAATCATTGTCTGTTCATGACCGACCTTGTAATAGTTGTTACGTACGCTAACAAAGAGAAGCGTAAACAAAGTGCAAGATATTAGAAAAACTATGTTATTTTTTTCGCATACAAATCTTGTCGTTGCTAATTAGTTGTTGCGTTATAAATAGAATTTATTCGCCAAATTTTTTCATGGCATTATTGCCATTAAAATCTGACTTATTTTGTATTAACATATACACACATTAAGTGAAATGGGAAAAAAGTCCAGAATGTGTTATCCCCTATTTTGGTGCAGGTGCAACAAACAGAAGAAAACTATATTTAGTAAAATGTATCCGTGTGCTTGTGTCTGCGAACACACGCACTACTATATAAGCATATAATACAAAAAGTTTAAATACCGAATGTTAAGGACAACAACTGCAAGCATGAGGACACTTAATGAGAAGAGTAAACAAGAACAGCTGGAAAGTATGTATTCTATTAGCATTTGTTTTGGTGCAAGTTGGCTTAACTGCACTTACTGCTGTCAGCAGTAAAATATGCATAAATCACTCGTGTTTAACACAAAAGTAAAGAAAAAAAAAAAAATAAATAAATAATATTTTGATGGTGAGAGATATATAGCATGTATTGCAGGACACTTAATTAAATCTGACTGAGTGAATCTTTTCATGTTTCAGATACAATTATGTAAGCGTGACTTGGTAGACAAGCGTATTAATGTCGTATAGTATAACGGATAAGAGAGAGATTCAGATATATGTTCCGTTTGTTTAACGTGAGTACTTGTTATAAAAGCTCATCTCACGACACCCGATGGTACGCGGGTTAATTTTGCGTAACCGACGTTCTCCAAAAGGTTAGACAATCCCTATAAACTAGGGCCCTCAGCTGCAGAAACCAGATATATTTATTGTGTGAGGCCTTATTCTTACCTCTTTAATTATTTGCTTTAGGAATGAAAGGGCCGTAGCCAGCAGTCAGAACTTGTTATCACAACTGCAAGAATCCATTCCTAACAACTTCCTCTACCGTAGAGATAGATAGCAAGCGGGCTTCTTTAGCCTTATTTTACGCGACATAGCCACATTTGCCTTCGGACCAATGATACAATCTCGGCTAGTCAATACTGGATTACCGGACAAGAGATGTGGTGGGCTCTACGTTCTCAACCATTACTATGTCAAGGTACTTTACATAACCGGTTACAATACAATAACAGCTGGTTTGTAATTCCTCCTTAGCACTAGTCTATGAGAAAACAAGTGCTAAAAGCAAGCTTGTCGCCACGTGATTTATAGTCCAAGCCTTAAACTCTTCTTCGCCAATCAAAAACCGGAGGTTCACCACGGGGACGTGAGAGTTTCGGCACCTAAAAGCCTAGTTGATCCCCCCAAGGGGCGAGGCTCACATGCAAGTATGCCCTCATTCATCTAAGCTAATTTTGTAAGAAAACATCGCCGAAGTTTAATATAGAAATACTCATCAAACATAGCCATTTCTCAATTGTAGGGTAAAACAAGAAGAAAAACCTTAAAAGGAAGATTTTCTACATTCAGGTCTTTGTCCTTTGAAATAAATTGGTAAGCTGATGTACCAGTAGACTATTTGCGGGATTATCGAAAAATATTGTTATGCATTTATTACACTTTCTGTGGCTGAACGCCCGTCCTATTACAGTTTTTCGATTTTGCCATAATTTTAAATGAATCTATGGATCGTCTTAGTTGTCTTTGAACATTCTAATTAAGAAATTACATACAGCTTATGAAATTTGCAACACTTCAAAATCATTTCATGGAGTCAATTTTGTTTATTTGTTCAGCTACGTTTAAGCTACGACAATTAAATTCTGAAAGAGTTTATTGGGGGAGGGCTACAGTATCTAATGTTTTAAGCCTGAGCGAAGGTGAAGAGGCGCAAGTGTAGCGATTATGGCGATTTTATGGTTTCTTTCAATCGATAGTCTAATATTTTAGGAAACATGGACAGGCGCAGACGGACAGACATGATTAGATAAGAAAAATCGAGCCCCCTCTCGTGTCGCTCGCAGCAAAGTGAATATACCCTGCACCACAAATGGTGTAGAGTATAACTATATTTGTTCAAGAATTTCCAGCATGATTGTTGGATTTTGTGAGCGCCTAAGAAAGCATATCTGAAGAACTTGTAACTTTTACCTGCCAAATTGTCACGACAATGCAGTGCAACAGGCGCCTATGCATTGTTGTTTAGTAAATGCCAATATCATTGTCACGCCAGTCATAGACTTACAGTGGAAGATATAAGTGAGGCAAGCAAACAGTTTCTATCCATCTATTTGCAAGTGGTCGAAAGAAATGCTCTAAAAATGTAACCACTACACCATAAATATCATTGGCATTGTGGCCACGGTTAACGAATGCTGGATATAAGTCTATAAATCGGAAAAGGCGCCTCAAGTTCACGCAAAAATTCAATGTTCTTCAAAATTTAACTAATGGTACGATTAACGGGAAATTTCGAAGCACAATTGAGCATATTGGGAAAATTTCAGGTAAATAAAAAATAACAGCGATACGGCGCGTATCGTTGTCCATTACAATCGCTTTCTTGCCCAATCAAATGAAAATATCGAAATGATAAATTAATCGCCATACGGGTCAGAAAGAACATGCGAGGTAGACGAATTTCAACGCCAGAAGTGGAAAATTTATTAAAAAAACTTCCAAATTTAGCGATAGACAAAAAACGATTGATTACAAGGAAAAATATTTGGAAAAAAGTTTAAAAATTTGCTTCTTCTGGCTACATTATTGAGTTTTTATTTAAATTGAGAGCACTGAGTCTAAACACTTGAATGCGGAAGCAATTTTATGTTTTAAAAAGTTAAGCAAACAAGGTAAACTTCTTTTTCAAAGTAAAATTCTTCTTGACGGTTTGAAAAGATATAAGTTTGATAAAATAATTGTAAAAATGCTATGATAACGCTCTCCCCTAAACAGAAAACGGAAGAAGAAAATCAACAACCACTCCTGAACGAACTCGAGGTTGAAGAAGGTCGGGATAGGTTCTTACCGATTCTGGCAATGTAATTCCGTTATTAAATACATAGTGAATTCTCTGCTATAAACTATGATATCTTGAGTATAGTAATGAAAACCAATTGTCTTTAAAAAGTGATTTGTTATTCTTCAAAATATTCGTCTTATTATTCGATGCTTTTTTGCCTATGTCCGAAATATGTTTTATGGACTCGTCACCGGCGAAGTAAAAAAAATATACCCGCATTCAAAGTTTCACGAGTTAATTCTCTTTCTCTGTTGAGGCACAATTTTTAAGGCGCTACAAACAAGCAACCCACATCGCTTTCATGAAATCAAAAACGTTGGGTTATGCGCAGAAAAGTATCGTTCTTCGTAAAATGAGTTATATGAGTGATAAAAGAATCGTGGACAGAGGTAAGCATTGTTTGGTTCGGGGAAATTGGTTTCGAGCTCGACTTCATCGAAGCTTTGATTTTCTTTTTTAATTTGTTGCGTTTCTCTGTTTGGTGACCGAAGTCAATGTGAAATCACTCTCAGAACAAGTCCACTAAAAGGATTAAATTATGATTGCTACCATAGAAAATCATGATTAATTTTACTTTGAAATTGCGTTTTTTACTTTTTTCTTAAATCTATCTACCTTAAGTAGTAATAGGCGGCGGGACGTGAGTAAATTGATCCGAGTTTTTATGCTAGATTTCTATTTTTGCGTTTCTGTGGATTCCGAAAAGAAATGAATGAAAACACTGCTAAGCACACTTTTTCCGCTTCTCTATGTAATTATAACAATTCTCTTAGTTTATTGTGACAATCAATTCAAAAATTCTTGGAATAATATAAGCATAGAATTTATAAATATTATATAAAGACCCTTTAGACACTCATGCTAGAGATAATGTTGGTTAAATTTAAATTCGATAACGCGCCTCATGTGCGGCCACCAATTCAAGTGGTGGTTGTATGGAAAAAATTTTTAATTTAGAAAATTTCTCGGCAAAATCGGTATAACAGTACTTTGACATATAATGCGAAACGCATATGGAAACTAAGGATAGGATGGGACCATTTTTTAAACCCTCTACTATATAAACCCTTTTGCAAGAAGTAATGATGATGAATCTGAATTTTCATATAGTGAAAATTCGTATAAACTACTGAATTGTCGTATAAATTTTGACCATGATGAGATTGGACTAAGCCTATATGTTAGTTTTTGGCATCTAGCTCTATGTAAGGGCCCGGAAGAAAAGTAGTGGCATTGATATATGGCAATGAAAGGTATAATGTTAAATGGCTTATGACAATTACGTTAACAAAAGTGGTGTAGGCTACTTAAGACACGGCCTCGTCACATTATATCACCTTGACTTGCGCTTATTCGAAAATGTATTTATTATATTTTTTACTTTTTTCGAAGCCTATACAAAAAGAGAAAGCACTTTAAATATCTAATACGCAGTTTGCAGCGATCGCGTTCCCTTCTTGAAGCACCATACCATCATTTACCATAAATTCTCTATGGGACACGAAATGTTTTCCAATTATAAATTTCTTTGCATTTCATTAATTGTGAAGGCAGGTGAGAGAGAAAAGTTACTAAATTATTATAATTGCAGACCCTTTTTTTTCTTGAATTTATAATAAAATTCTACTTCCCTTCTCAAAACATGTATACATTAACAGACCTATCTAATTGTCTACGCCAAGTTTGGCTTTGTTTTAGTCTCGGAAAATGAAAAAAGAAGTAATCAGTTTCGCCTAAAAATAAGTTATTTTTTGTACTTGTGCATTCTGTGCGAGTCTGTTCAAGTTCTGTATCAGAATTTAGAAAGCGTGAAAAGATTTGCCATTACTCTGCGCATAGGGGAGCTAGTGCGAAGTATAAATTTATTGTCATTTCCCCTCCTTCTCCTTGTAGCTTTTCGCACCTACTTTTGCCTTTCTTTACCATTTTTTTTCTTTTTTGAATTTTTTTCAATTTCTTTCATATTTCCCTTAAGACTAAATTTAAGTTTGAATGCGGCATACACGTTACGTAAAGATCTTATTAAAGCCAGATTTTATGGCTTCGTTCGCCGTGTTGAACATAAAAATTATTCTAATAAGAACAAAGTGTTTTTATTGCATGAAAACAAAGAGGAAGAAATTTATATAAGTAAATATATATTTTCAGGGTTTTTACATTTGAATAATTTGTTACGCGTTATGTGTTAAAGAAAAAAATTTTATTTATTTATTTATTTATTCATTTATTTAGTTACTTACGAATAAAAATTTCATGCTATGGTAAATGGCAGAATAATTTTAAAATAAGCCCGCACTTGAAATGAGAAAAGTATTTCCTTTCTTTTTTCTTTTCCTGTAAACAACAATCATACAATTTTCGTCTTGGAATACTTTTAAGTGTCATTTACACTTGAGATGTTGGTCTTTGAAAGACCCATAGAAGAATAAATGGTTGGCAAAGCTGCGGGTTATTTTTGAGCTATTAACCAAAAGAATCTCTTCTCGTTGTTTCTTTTACATTCATTATCGCACAGAGTTGAGGCATATTAAATTTTTCTGTACCATTTGTAACAAAATTAAGCAATAATCTAAGCAAATCTGTCGATCTGCTTGCTAAGTGGAAATTAAATGGGAGCCGAATTTTATAAGCCAGATGTTTAGAGGCTCAGTAGCCTACCACTCGATGCAATAATTAATGACGGTATGCATGCATCATCTCTGCATCAATCCTTTGCAGTTTTGTATAGATTTGAAGAATGAGTAGATGACCGCTCTAGGAGTCAAGTATAGAAGCAAACAGATATAATTTTTAAATTTCGAAAAAATTATTAATTAGTCCAATAGGCTTAATGCGACAAAGTTCGTCATAAGAAGAAAAAAATTGATCCATTTTTTTTTATGCGCTTAATTCAAATAGTAACTAAGGAAAATTCGCTTAGGTAGGCAAGTATCTACCACAAGCCCCATCGTTTATCATCATGCTTTTTAAAGTTTACTTACCGAAGCCATTAAATTTTGAAATATTTTTGTTCGTCCCCAGCAATAAGTACGTACGTAATCAAAACTGATGTCAACATGTAAACCTAAACATAAACATATAAACAGAAATAATTTATTTGCCTCATTTCCAACTAACGGAAATGTGAACAAAATGTTTATTAAAATGTTCTATTGCGTTATTATGCTTCACTTACATATAGCTCTTATACTATTGATCTATTGTGTTTACACTCTGGTTGTTAGTAAGTCGAAAGTTAGAGAAAAAAAGAAAAAAAAAAAACAAAACAATTTCTAATCAATATTTGTAAATATCTCATAAAGTTTCTTTCACTGTTCTTGGCTTTTATTACCAGTAGCAGTTATTGCTTTATTTCATTAAACTGGGTTTAAATTTGCTTCTTTATTTATTCGTTCGGATTATTTATATTAATGTAAATAAGTTAGTCGTCGAGGTAAAGGAAAATAAAAAGAAATGTAGTTTTCTTCATGTTTGTGTTAGAGAGACATTTAAAATAGTAAACAAAATAACAAAAGATATAAAAAAAATAGCGGCCTTGTTCGCCTTACACTGAATATGCTTTAATACTGAATCACTTTGCTTCTGTTTACGGAAGTTTCGGGTAATTCTTGCAAACGTTTTCGCACAACTTCCGATCAATACATGCTATAAATTTCATCTTAGAGCCGATGGATAGGTTCAAGTCGGCTAAGAGTATTATACTAATCACTCATTATATACATTTCTGCTGCATATTTCTTGATGATGTTATAAACCGAATGACAAACATATTATGACTTGAACCCCTGGCTGTTGGTTGTGAAATCAAGAAAATTAAAAAAGAAAAGGAAATATTTTGCATATGCTATTTTTTGTTTTCCTTTCTTGTTCGCTTGTTTAATTAAAACTTTCTGAAAACTTGTTAAAGCGTAGTATTATTTCTTGGTTCCTTTGGCCATTCTCTTAACTCATAAATCTTCTTGTAAATTTGCTTTCGATAGTTGTTTTTCCGTATGATATGGTTTTTGGAGCAAATTGTTTGTCATCCGTTTTTCTTTCACCGATATCGGTAACATTCTTATTATAAATGTCGCAGATGCCAATAGCAAAGATATTAAATACATCGATGCGGACATAATTTGATCTTAATGCTAATGCTTTAAAAGTAAATTTATGTTTGCCTTCAACGATCCATACTGTTAATCGAAGAGCACGAAATTTTCGCTTGATATTTAAAAAAAAAGAAAAAATGCTTTTCTTATACTTGTTAAGGGAACGATTATTGAATTCATTTCCTCAATTCATTAGACAATCTCAAGATGTAACAGCCATGGGTGCACATGTTTGAACCGAGCAGGTATTTGATGAGTTTTTTCTTTCATATATGCTAATATATTGCAGAGTTGGTGTATGCGCTTCAATGCGCTTGTTAAGTTTAGATACTGAAAGCCCTGTTGTTAGGATATCCGCAGATATGTCTTGTGTCGCCGTCCCTGGACGGCTTCTTATACGAAGCACCTCGATATATTTTATTCTATTGTCTAACACGAGATCGCTGTGTAGCTTATCATTGGTATGGTTGTTATTTTGAATTGTAATTAGAGCAAAATTACCGCAAATGTTTTGTAAAAATCTGGGGAAAATTCATCCTGTTTTACTTAACTCGGAAAGCGACCAGTTTTTTGCTTTTTTGACTTATTATTTTTGTTTTCTTTCTTATTTTTTTTGCTAATGATCAGCTACTCAGGGAAGGTTGTCGATACGTGCGGTCACGATATTGCCTAGAAAGAGTTATAGATAAAGAGAGATTAGCCCGACAACCCATCCGCCTTGTTTGGATTAGTGAGTCGATTATCTAGATTTTAGATTCCTTTGAGCTATTAAAGCACGCGACGCAAATGCTGTTATTAAATTAAAACAGGGATAGTAAACGAGTGAATGCTATATCTGGCCTTGTGGAAGCAGGTAGTACTTACACATTTTTCTTATTCATTCTGTAGTGTACATTAGACAAAAATGTCTATTTTATTTTTTGTTACTGCACTCTGTTACTTTGATTTTCTTGGTGACGTTGTTGTTCTATATTCAAATTAAAAGTCAACTTAATATGAGTAATGCAAGTAGAAACAATCAACAAATTGACCAAATCATATTTTATGTATATTCCCACTCTGAACGTTAAATCAAATTATGCAAACCTAAGCGGTTCACACGGTCCAACGTGGTCGGCTGATTTTTGACACAGGTATGTATGAGTGTATGTATGCTCTAGTCCTTTGCGATCAAAGCTTTGCTAAGCTTGCATTGATATTAGTAGGAAGTAGTGTTGACGAGACGACAGAATTAAGGTTTGCGCTGTGTTTAAATTCAATACTTAAGCAGTGCTCATCTATATGTCTTCCAATGAGAGCTAATACTTGTCTTCGTTCAATAAACACAAACAAGTGTCGCACTCATGTTTATATATTTGTGATAAAGTATAGATAACGTATATTTTCTATACCCCACTACTAGCGGACTACTTTAGTGAGCATATTGCCTTTTTGGTTAAGAAACTTTTATATCCGATGTATTCAGAACCTTATCTCGCTTTACCTCGCAATGTATGGTAATTAGCACTATCTAAGTGACGGTTTAAGTAAGCATTATCGAGGACAAGTTGTTGCACATCCAAAGCTCATTCTTTAAGCTTTGTCGATGGCAGGCATTTGGTACTGCGCATGAATGCAGGTATGAGAGTTGTATTGTATTCTATTCCAGTATTCTGACTAAGTCATCGTGTGGTTTTCAACAATTAAGAGTAAGATCGTACGCAACGATCGGCCGACTGCAAGTGTTGCTTTTCGTTAAATCAGGAGATATTCCCTATCCCTATAATACGGCGATGGTCAAGGAGAAGTGAAGCAAGGAATAGGGAACGAGGGGCGGCGGCCTATTGGGCATCTGTTATGTATGATTTGGAATAGTCAATAGTTACGTGAAGGTTTGGCTCTTCATTTCAAAGACGACATGCTGCTCTCTGGTGTCTCGACAATGGCCTCATGCCTCGGGGAAAAAAACTAGCTTTAATAGATTGAAACAAAGTCAACTCATGTTCCTTGCCTCGTCTATTAAAAGACCTTATGAAAGGTAAGCACAATTTTTGATTCTTTATGACGAAAATAGGTGAACTGTTGTATTATGCCATGCAGCTTAGGATATTTAAAGGTCTATGGAGAGTAAAGTTCTGGTTTCCTTTTTCGTTTTGATTTTCGTGTTGTACTAGTTTTTTTTTTGTCATTTTTATCTCCTAAAGTCAAATCGTTCCTAATTGCAAACATGCCAAAGCAGACTTGGGTAAATGAAATAAGAATTGTATCAAATTTTGCTAAATTTTTGCTTTTATTCACTTATTACGTTATTTTGAAATTTATATTGTTTCGTCTAGAATCGCATGTAGCAGAGACTTTACGGAAGCTGAGCTCTTTAGCGTATGTAAGTTAACGTATATGAGAAATACTTGAACCTGAAAAGCGAATCTCTTTATAAGTTTATTAAACTTCGACTATCAATAATGTTTTTACTGTTTTCTGCAAAATGAATTTGCTTAAGACGGACCATGAAACAATTACGCTCGCATAGTTCAGATATCGTGCGTAGGTCAAGGATAATTATAGATTATAAGCACTCGAATCCGTATCTTTGCAAAATGTAACATACAAAACTAGTACAAGTTTAATAGGTAGGCGATGTGTATAAAAGTCTAAAAGATCTATTCGCAGAGCGAGTAAATTATTGATTGTACTTTTTTTGAAAACTTTCATTTAATATACTTTTAATTAATTGAATGATATGTTCTTAATTGAACAATATGTCACTCATACGCCATATTATAGCAAATAAGCGATTCTTCCACTAATTAATAAATCTGTTTAGGTTGTTAATAACTTAAAGGCACCTTAATGTGTATGCAGATTCCGCTAATGTAATGTAATATGATGTTTTTCAAGCTAAAGGGTAAATTACATAGCGTGCGTTCAATCGGTTGGTGTTATGTCTTTACCGACTGAATACTGGTTCTATAGCTACGACCGAGTATGTTTTACCGCGCTGAGATTAGAGCCAGCGGGCATTGATTTCATAGTCGCGATCTTTATTCTTGAGTTAAAGATCCAATAACTTCTCCACGATATACGAAATGGCTTCCAACTATAAATTTCCTAGAAATTCAGACACACAGATAGACATGGTTAAACTTATTTAGAAATAAATTCTCAATCAATTATTATGTCTATTCTATTAGGTGTTCCTAGGCGGTGTGTAGATCCACACAAACTGAACATGCATTGTTTACCACTAGCGGTATAGGGTATAAAGACTTCCGACCTTACATATTTCTCAAATGAGACGAATGCGGGAAACTTGTGCAATGACTGGATCTATTATTTGAATCTTGTCTCATATTAACGGTTTTACAAGAAATAAGTCTAATTACGACAAAGTATCCTAATTTTTAATATGTCATGGCACGAATTGGAGAAGAAACGCATTTCACTTGCAAGCTTGCTGCGGTAAGTTTTGACCACACTAGTCCATTGTTAAGACCACTACCAACACAAGGATTCTTAGGATTAAAGTACGCCTTTGTAAGTTAACAAGCTTTTTTATTTTACAATGAAGGTACATAAGGAATTCTATTAAAAGTGGTGCGAGATGTGTAATAATCGGTCTGACTCGATTATTAGATTTTAAGTTGTTATACTCCATGCAGTACGTGGCATAGGTATATATTCAGTTTGTGCGGATACATGCAGCACCCAGGATGACTTGAGATGGATCTATCTTTCACTTTGCCGATCGATTCACAATCACTTTTTACATCGATCTAAGCTTGTCTGTGCACCTGCCTCTCCGTCCGTTCTTTTCTCTTTTATTCAATCTGCAGGCCGCAACTGTGGAGATATTTTTACGAAATTCGGTACATTGGCATGTTTTGGCGGAGACAGGTACCCTATCGAAACGGTTTCAGATCGGAACACTTTTTCGACTCCTTCACAAATATCGCATTATTTGGAAAAGACGTTTATATGAATAACTGTGCTACGGTCTAGAGTATTTAATAATGCGCCCTGTTTTTACTTGCTTTATTATGAGGTTACAATGCTATATTGTATACTAGAAAATAAGTCTACAGATTGTATACCAATTAATTTTATTACAGCTTTACCTATCGTAGGTTTGGAAGTTTACTAAAGAAAATTTCGAATGTATACTCTGTCAAGACTATCTGCTATAATTAATTTTAATGCAACATACATTACAATTCATATATGCAGTAGTTGACTAGAAAGCATACATACAAGATAATCAAACACCTCCATACTTGCGTAGCAAAAGGGTGTGAAAACTGTTTTTCTTATTATGGACTTCACATTTGATGTTAGGACACAAGTACTTCTAGCAGTTAATTGTGCCAATCGTTAACTAGTTTGAAGTAAAAGTGCTCGATTTGAAATTAACCCCACTTCAGCTAATCTGCGAAAACATTTAGGGGGCAACTAGAAGAAAAATAATTATTTTGTATATAGTAACTTTTTAGTTTGCTTATACAATTAAGACGTCGCGACCGTCTGTCGATGAACAAATCCGAGAATATGGGGAACGCTCGCAATATATTGATCTTCCACATTACGGACACACATTACATTGTCCGCGATGAGAAGCTCAATAAGCAAATAGCGAGATACCTTTATCTAATCCGATGCTAATAATTAAGATATACGAGTGTCACGTATGGCTTGGTAAAATTAGTATATGCCTATTCGTTGGTGAAGCATACATTATATTATGTATTAACAATGACGTAAAATGTCAATGTCAAGATTGCTTTTTTTATAGTTGCATCGGTGTGCGTATAATCACTTTTTCTTTTTTGTGAATTTTTCTCTTTTTTTTTTTTTTTTTTTTTTTAATGAATTTAAGTTCATAAGTAACTCAGAATTGATGCTGATGTTGTTATCATTAAGTTTACGTACAAACATATAAAAATAAAAATAGAAAACCCCTTTACTTCGGTCTTAATTTTATTTACTTGCTATTTGACTTCAGACACAGACCCTCGCATACCCCGACACACGCAGCTGATAATTTATGCCGATAAGGCATAAAAGCTTTACAGTAAAATTCGCGAAACACATCAAAAAGCCGTAAAAATTAAATGAGAGTGTTCTTCAAGTTTACCACGGAGCTAAGGCACTCTTCCTCACTTAATTTGCTTTCAGCTCGATTAATAACCGGCGTTTGTTTCACTCATAAAACCCCAAGGTCGGGACACTTTCACTCAGCTTGGAACTCCTGAAAAGCGCTCGTATTAGTTTTAATTTGTGTTTACTCTGCTCGAGTGCCCGAACATTTGTTCGTCTGCTGTTTGAGTTCTTGTAAGCATTTGCAATATGAAATTGAAATTCGTGACATGTATTTTTCGTTTAAAATCTATAGAGCAAAGTGGAAAGCAAGCGTGATAATCTTGCATTGACACCTATTATATAGCTAAAGTATTGAATAGGAAAATATTAATATCGTTAATAATCTAAACGATCGAACGAATCGATCTAAAATCTATTCGAATAATTTACCCGAAATCCTATAAATATGCGCTACAAGTCGACAACTATCGATCAGTGGATTGAAAAACTTACAATCAGAGGAAAAAAAGCATCTAATTATTTTTGCTATGAATTTATATCCAAGGTTCGCCGCCTCACATAGTCGTTGTAATCGCTCTTTTATGTCAAGCGTAGGGTATTTGGTGTCGTTTTGTAATTTGCATTTGCAAATTATTGAAATCAATTCATGTTTGCAGTGTATTTTCTGAAACGATACCAGTAAGCAGTTAAATGCAACTAAAGCCAAACCCGATTAATTAACCGTAAATTTGATTTTAAAGTGAAAAAAAACAAAAAAAACAAAAAAGAAACAAAATATGTATTTAGGATGGATTGCGAAAGTCCTCTTCCACGCGTTCCTTATTTTGAAAATTGCAAAACAAATGCGAGCGCACGCTTTGAAAGAGTCAGCCAATCATAAAATAGAGAAAATGCTGCTAAGTTCAATGGATGCCGATAGTGATCCCTGCGAAGATTATTATCAATACGCGTGCGGGAAATGGGGGATATTTCATGCGGTCGAAAATAAATATCACGAAGCCATCTCTCTTGTGGATTACTTTACGAACAAGGAGATAGCCCGCTATTTCAAGTTTATGAATCGTGAAGATAAGCCAAGTTTCGTATTAAAGGCTCACGATTACTTTTTATCTTGTCGAAATCTGGATATTTATGAACCGTTGGAGTATCTGAGACGGCTAAATTTTTATGAAAATTTAAATTTAAATTGGTCGTATCATAGGCGAAGACTAGAAGTAAAATTTGATTGGCTAAGAGCTTTGGCGGTAATGCGTAAATACGGTTTAAATGGCATTTTTATGGAGGAGATCACTTTACAGAGAAACGATGATGCTACCGCTACAATAATTGATCTCGATAAACCGGTAAAAAACGGTGGCTTTCATCTAACAGATTACGATGACTTAAAACTGTTAATCCAAACTTTGCGAAGGCCAATGCATCGTAAAAGCTTTAAAGAACTATGGGATCAAATCAGTGCATTTGAATTCCGTTTAAAACGTCTCGATCTTTTAGACGACCCTGAAGGGAACATATTGATAAAAGTAAAAGATTTACCAATGCCTTGGCTAAAGCGTTATTTAGAATTATTAATCGATCAATTGAATCCTGAAATGGAAATATCGATACAAAATAAACCCTATTTGCAGAAAGTGTTTAAGCTAATCAATGAATATGAGCCAAGATTTATAAGCAAATATCTTGAAATATGCTTTTTATGGCATTTAAATGTTGAAGGTCCGCCAAATTTTACATTGGAAGATTGCGCCGGCAGCACTCGAACTCTAATGCCTTATGCGATGCATTGGCTGTTCGAGCAAATGCATCCAGAATTAGTAACGGAAATGGAAGAAATTCATAAAATGTTCCAACAATTAATTAATCATTTCTCCGATTCTTTGAAAAACAATACCAATAACTTTGACTATGAACAATTGCAATTTCTATTAAATAAATTATCAAATATACAGCTAAAGATAGGCAATCTGCCCCGAGTAAATACCGAAGAAAAACTGAATGTCTTTTATAAAGATTTAGCGATGAATCCTTTTGACTTTTATGGAAATCATTTAAAATTATTGAAATTCAATACTCAGACAATGCATAAGCGTTTAAATTATAGAATACCCAGAGATGTTGATGAGTTTTTTTACTTAGAGGGATCAGAAATCGGATTTAGTTCATCACCGTATTTTGTGCAAAGAGCCAATGTGGTCATAGTACCGGTAACCTCGCTACAATTGCCCATTTATCATCCCGAGTTGGATGACATATTTAAATACTCCTCTTTGGGTTTTCTCTTGGCTCACGAAATTATACATGGCTTTGATTACACTGGCTTGGGAGTGGATTACAATGGCAATTTAAATAATCCTCAATTTGAAGGCTTAGCAAATAATACACGTTTCGGTAGGAAAATGCATTGTCTACGTTATCTAAATCCTACAATAATCGATGAAAAAATTGCCGACGTCAGCGGTTTACGTTTGGCTTATGAAACTTATTTTAAGATTCATCCAGAAGCACACGGACAAATCCGTTATATGCATGGTCGACCATATGGCTTAGAGAAAGTATTTTTCTTAAATTTTTCACAATTTTTCTGTGGTCCAGTATCGAATACTTTGGTTGATACGAAAGAGCATGGCTTAGACCGCGATCGTGTACGCGATGCCCTAAAACATTTGGACGAATTCTCGACCGTTTATTTTTGTCCACGAGGGAGCAAAATGCGTCGTGAGAAAACTTGTCAGTTGTGGCGGAGGTGAAATTCAAATAATATTAACTTTTAATTTTTAATTTATGTAAATATAATTTATAAAAGATTTTTTTTTTTTGATAAAAAGATAATAAATTATTATTAAAATTAATTTTTTTGTATCTTACAAACCATATACCACACCTACCCTACCATTCATGGGCACGAATCCATGGCGATGAAGATAGATGGTTTTTACAGTAAATGCATTCCCAGAAATGTGTTTCAAGTTACCTTTTCGAGTTACCTCTTAACAAGCAAATATTGGTGTTCTTGTTATATGCACGAAAACCGACAGTTCATGTCGGTAGCTTCGTTTAGACAAAATTGTTCTTCTTTTTTTCTTAGGCGAACATTATCATGTCATGCTTGATGACTACTTTCGAATCGAATTGGGAGCGCATTTATTCAATCAAGCAATAGCTGCAATGCAAAGGCCCTAAATAAAAGGTGAGAATTTTCATGGCACAGATATGTTCACTCATACGGCACAATTCGTGCTTAGGGGTTTTATTGGCCACTAAAATTCCCGCATTTAGTCTGGTTGTGCTATGAAATTTCAGTTGAAACGTGTTCATCATGTTGTTGAGACAAGTATACTGCAATTTTTTTTTTTTCTATAAATAATGGTCAATCTTTTATGGTCAAGGGGAGCCATACTACGCGAACAAAGTCTACTAGGAATGCCTACCAAGTCTACGATGCCCCTTGCCTGTAATTATGACAAAGTACGATTGCTTGTCACTGAACTGACGAAAGAAAGATTTTGAAGTAAATAAAGCTCGCACGAGGCTTTTCTAGTTTTAAATTAATGTAAGAAAATTTACAATAAAATGTAATACACGGAAAGAAAAAATTAAACGCTTTTTATTACTAAAGTACACAAAAAGGATCTTAAGAACAGCGAGCTGGGTTAATGTATTTATTTATCCGCATATACCGGCTTCAGCTTTAGTCTAGATTCAGCTGGATTGAAGGGTCCCTAAAGTTAAAGGCTTAGCTTGTGAAATTAATATGTACATAAAACAATAAGCAAAAAGAAAAATCATATACCCCCGCAGCTCAATCACACACTAAACAGCTGATGCACATCGACTTAGACTACATCTTGTGAACCAGTGTGAATCAATGTTAACATACCATAGCTTAGTAAAAATTTTGGCTAAATCTTTCAGCATGTTGGCAGAGCGTAGCGTGATAATAAAAATTGTTAATTTTAATTTAAGTACGACGTTAGATGCCTACGCGTATTAAAAAGAATGGTTTTAACTGAACCAATTCGATCCGATCAAATTAGATTATAAGCTTCATTTAGATTTTTGCACAGAGCTCTAAGTGGGTTGAAAGGCTCGTGGCTGAACGTGCATGGGGCAATTTTTATAAAGAGAAAATCTTTTGATGGGCGGATAGGAACAATAAAGTTGATCTCATTTTTGAAACATACGATGATCGATGACACCATTCATCAACTTTACCATGAAGGCAATACCTAAGGCTAAGGCTTCTCGAGATATATATTAGTATAGATATGTAATTAGTAACCTATTTTGATACGGTGGCAGGAGGAAATGTAGATCCCAACCTAAATTTCTTAGCGGAGAGAACAGAAAATGCTATTTGTAAAGATTCAGTTAACCTATCATGGCAAAGATAAAGAAGAGGCACTACAACCGAGGCATATTGCACTAAGCTCATACACTGTATTTTCGTTATGTGTGTCTAGCACTTAATCTAGCTTTATTTAGAAATTCTACAATATATAGATTGAATTAAAGTTTACGATCGAACAGTCCGTTTAGATTGCGAAACGAGCTCGAGATGGACTATGTATGACAATAAGAAGAGATAAACTAATATACAATAACAACAAAACATAAGTAGAAATAGGATTTAAAAATTATAATATAAAACGGGCGGGAACAAGACTAGATGTAGTGAAAAGAATTGATATATTATATCGGGTATAACCTCGACCTCTAACACAACAAATATATTTGTAATGATAAAACAACAGGTGAATGTTGTTTAAAGAATTTCATTGTCAATCCATTTTGTGATGTGCATGTGTGAAATGCCTCGAGGAGAAGTGGGCGTACCACTCATCTCACTTATTGTATACCCTTCATCCTAACAGATTTTCTTTAATTATAATCATGTAAATGAGCTGACGGAGGCTAACTGCCCTTTGCATCTCAACTTGACTCTCTTGTTTGAACAAATTTCGGATCGATATTTCGTTTACGTCTTACATTATTGATAGGTGTATTCGGGTTGTATGCTCGCATATTTGAAAGGATTTTTTATAATAAATTTGAATGTTTATGAAGAAAAGGTGATGTAAATTATTTTACTGAAGATATTGTTTTTCGCTGCTCCTTTTCTTAAACACTAACAGGGGCCTTCGAGACGAGAGGATATATCTTCAGAAATCCTCATACAGATAACTCACCAAAGAACTGCATATGTACTACATGAGCTCTCAAGTAGGCAAGTCCAGTTGCTGTACAAGAAATTTAAGAGACAGTACAATTGTATATGATCTCCGGTTTGGATCCACGACGCTCATTATTTAAAGCAAATATATGTAGAGTTCAAAACTCTTGTTAGCAAATATTTAGAGAACTGTTACAGCAAAAGCACGTTGAATTAGGACACAGGCATAAAAATATTTTCATTAGTTTTAGCATGGATAGCATGGATAGCATAAACAGAAGACGAGGAAGACATATAATGTATAGTAATTTATTTATACATGGGGTCATTCATTGTACGCTTCCGAAAGTAAACGTGTACAAAAATAACGTGTGGGTGTGGGTAATGGGCTGAAAGTGAACATGAAAATGCCATTTTAATTACCATCAATGGAAAACTGATTGACTGACTTTTTGTGGCAGAGATTAGATAATTTCGGCTTGGAAGGTATGTGGCTTCAGCAAAATGTATCAATATGCCATACGTTTCGTGACAACATCAGTTTATTGGGAGGAAAGTTCAACGATCGTGTAATCTTCAAAAATGCCTACGTGAGCTTGCCCCAAAGATCATGGGATATAACTCTATTCGACTTTTGCGGTTATCTTTGAGCATTGACTTACTTCAATAACTCACGAACTCTCAATGATCTTATTCGTGTTATTGGTGAAATAGGCGCAAATTTATTTGAAAGGTGGCAAAAATGTAGGATTGAATTTTTACGGAAGCTCTATTCTATTCTAGTTTTTGCACTAGTGACGAACAAGCACAGTTTCTTTTGTACCTATCTCGTTGACTGCTTGATTGTAGTTAAAGAACAATCAATGCTTGCGTTGACCTTCTATACGTTTTCACTGCTATGCTGCTTAGGTTCGCACAATGCATATAATTGTGCACTTATGTAAGCCAGTGAAAATGCCCACGCATTTCGGAGTAATAAATTTGTATATATTGCATGACAGAATTGAATAATAGAATTAGTAGTTGTGCATGGAAATGTGCTGATAGTAATGATGTTAGTAGGGCAAGTTACGTCTATGAATATATATAACCTGCTCCTTATGTGGCGATGATCAACTAACAAAAACTATATGATCATTAATGGACGAACTATGTGTGGTTTCAGTGTATTCCGAGACACCGGTTTGACATAAGAACAATCGAATTTCAATTCGCTACAACGAAATCAAATGGATCCGTTTTTGACAATGCCTTATCGCAAATAACTTAAAGGGTTCGGCAAAGGTTAGGAGAGGGTAATTGGAAAGTTTTCATACATCTACCGGATAGTTTCACTCCCGCCATGTTCAACTGTTGTTTATCTTGTTTTTTGAAGAACGTTCTCAACAGTCTGAGGCTAGCTTCATCGGAAGGCTATGAAAGCCGCTTGATTAAATTTTTTGTCCAGGAATGTCAGAAGCTCTATCATGGTGTGAAATATTATCAATTAAAAGTTGCAAATATTTAGTTGATTACAGCTCACTTAAATAATAACATACATATCAAATTTTAGCGAAAAAGAGCTCCAAGACTTGCCTTAAGCATCAGACCTATGGTAGAACTATCAGTCGCATAAACGAACAGCTGATAGTTCATTCTTTCTCTCTTGTAATCGACATCTCGCAAGCTTTCGATAAACTATCGCAAGAAAGATTTCAGTTCACTTCCCTAATTCAGCACATTAGATCCCGTTTTCTAGATAGTTATCCACTGCCGATTCGCCGACTTTTCGTATCAGCAATAGGTACACCTTTGCAGAAGATATTGTCATCATTATTACGCACCAAAGCCAACAGCATCCACTATCCCTCAAATTCATTTAAACCTCCCATTAAACGGGTTTGAAAACGCTACGATTAAAATAAAGCTTCTAAATGCATGCATGTATCTTTAATTCTAAGGAAGAAGTATATGCAGCTATATAACTATTAACAGCTATAAAACAAAATTCAAAAAAAAAAAATAAAACTCATCTGGACGTGTTGCCGAATTATGAGGCACAGCATTTACTTCCAGTGTTGCCAAAATACAAACAACATAGCCCAAAACGTTCCGCTTGTTAATAGTTGGCTCGTCGTCGTGTGAGTGCCATAGCGATGTACTAATTCTAATGGTATAGAAAAGTATAATTGGGAAATACACAAAACATGCAAACAAATATTATTTCCATCCAAACTGTATAGGTCAGTCTTGCAATCACATATTTATCAACTAGTGGTGGACGGAAAAAAACGATCTAACTGAAGCATTCTTGTTTTCTTACTTTAATAAATATTTACTCCTGTAAGAAGTACAAGCGTTCGAGATTAACTGTTCTCCTCTTCATTTTCGTGGATTTTTTCTTCATTCGTAGAAATCAAGTTATTGAAATTGGTTCTTAGGTCTATCTAGTGCCATGGGCGGCAATGAACGAATAGATATGCCTTCCGGACAAATCCTTCTGACAACGATCGCTTTAATTTAAGCCGAACCCAGGTTTTAGGTAATGTCGAACAATTGCAAATGCTTAGTCTTCTTTAGGAACTTACTTAAAGTAGGATAGTAAATATTGAGCCACATAATGAAAAGATGGCATTATTATATCAATCACCGAAGGATGAGGGGTATATTCAGTTTGACAAAACGTCTGCAACGCCCAGAAGGAAGCGTCAGAGACCCCACGAAGTATATATATTCGTGATCAGCATCAAATTGTAAATCGATTGAAGCATGTTCGTCTGTCCGTCTGTGTAATGTCTGTTGTAGACATTCTCCTGACTGCAAAAATGAAAGTATCGTCTTCAAACGTGGCAGAAACATTGGAAGTTCTGCGTATAGGTTTGTATTGAAAACAGGCCAAATCGGTCGCAGGACATACCCATAGCCCCACATAAACTGAGAACATCTCTGTCTGTCAAAGGGAATGCAAAATTGGTTTGCTGCTCATTACTCACAAACTATAGCAAATAATTGTAGGAAAATACCGAATATTATAGTGTGTCAAAATTTAATTCTTCGATACCTTTATAACATGCAGAAACAAGCTTCGAAAATCCCATGAAGTAAACAAATTCTTAGCCAATTACAGCTCTTGAACATGTACGTCTGGTCGTTTGTCATCTGTGTATTTACGTAACTTTGTCGTATTTGTGGTAAACCTTCTCTCGTTAGCGAAAATGATGATATCGCCTGAAAAATTTGCAAAAGAATTTAGAATTGACGTAAAGTTTTTAAACGACGCGCCCACAAAATATTTTATTTTGAAAATAGAAGTAATCAACTGCGCCCACTCTTTATTACAGAGCATGGGAGCTTAGTTCTTCTACTTCTTTTGACTTTTTTGGGGGTAAACGGTGATGGCTATAGAAGATTCGATCGTATTCGAATTTAATTTTCTTACTTGTTTAATTTCAATGAATATGAATGCATGTGTGTATGAAATCTTAAATTGAATAGAATATATAATTTCGATTTTCCGAATATATCTAGATATATACATATGTATGTGTACATAGTTTAAAGCGTGTTTTCATTCCCCTAGTTCTTAACGCATTTTCAATTAAATTTAAACTTTGTCTCTTCATATCCACTTACATTCAATAATTATACTAACGTCCTTAATAATTTTTGTCCACGATGTATTGTGTAATATTAATACGTCAGGCAGATAGCAGACAAATGAAATCGAAATAAGTTGCCGCATGTAATGGAACTAAGCCGAGACTGAGTATTCGAAGGCTTTCAATTGTTGTTAAAATTACGCTGCGTCGAACGCTACAAAGATTACGTGCGACTGTTTTCGTAACGATAGCAGAGTAAGCAAATGTTTTTGTGAATTGTGAAATTTTTTGATTCCTGCATACAATGACACATAGACGTCCAGATAGATGGCGCACATGAGGATGCTTTTATTTGACAGCTTTGTTAACAAAAAGAAAAACGCACGCAGATCCTATGCACGTTGATAACATTTCGTATACAAACCTAACAAGCAAAGAAATAACAGAATATAGACAAAAAAATTGAAAACGTAACTGAAAGTTTCGAAGGACAAGAATTCGGTTGGAAGTTATTGGGCAGATATGAGTAGTTACGCACTCTGAATGAATGGCTTTAAAAAGTTCACTTTCACATTTCTATTTAAGACGATAGTCAATTTGTACCGAATTGACTTTAAAAGTGCGGATATTATACAATAACCTTGCCAACGCATGCGCAAGTACTAGGTATGTGTACATGGAACCCGGATTCGTGTAGAAAATACGCGTTATATTATATGAGAAAGGTAAGAAATTATGCTATTCTAATCCTTAGATATATATATTTCTGACGTGGCCTTGACCATTTGTCGATGTCACGCCAAAACAAAATGTTCCCTCGTTGAAGCGAACCAGTTATCGAGCAAATTTCACACATATTCGTATGACGGGGAACGCTCTTCGTCATGAGGAAAACATGTGGTGGTCGGAAGGATATGATGAGTAAGCCGCATGGGTTTGCAATTCCCAGTTGATTGCTTTCAATATATCGCGAACCGATTTTACCTATCGATGGATGGAAAAATGTGAAAGATTTAGATCGATTAGTTATTGTTGTTTCGCCAATCTTTAACAGCTAATAACAGACGCCATTTTTCTCTCATCGCACACAAATCTGTTCTTTTTGCCAAAACGATTCATTCTCGCAGTTAATAAGGATGGTACGTCTTTTTCAACGGATGAATTCTTACACCCACGATTCGCAACATAGATCCACTTTTCATCCGTTCCTTTTGTAGCGTGTGTCGGCGAAAGCTATTTATTTGGCACGAAGCTCGACATTTTCTTTCCTAGCAAAAGTATTTTGGACTAAAAAAAAAAAGATTAAAACCAAACTTTATGCACGGCCTCTACACACGATATTAGGCCCATGTACGGGCAATTCCGGTTTCATATTCACGTACCTAGTAGTTCATGTGAACTTTTTTGTTAGCAAAATATTTTACGCATTGAAAGCTTATGAAATGTATACCTTTGAATGAAACATTTGTTTACTCACATCCTATATGTCTTGTGCGTTTGCTTAAAATATAAAAGAAAGAATTAGCACAAGTTACGACAACAATATATTTGTCAACAAATCTTTGTTTACTTATTAATTTGTTCTTTTTCTCGTACGAAGAATATTTTGATTCTGAGAATATGTAAAATGTTTACTTTGTTATTACAATTGCTTTAAGAGATCTTTCGCCTTAGAAGTTATACTGAATTTAAATAGGCTTTGAAAAAAAATCCGATAAAGCATTCGTGTATACATTTTTTTGACGGATCTAGAGGTACAATCATGTACGCTTACAATGTGTGAAGGGGTTACGATGATAAGAATATTTTTAAAGACAGTCATTAGTATGCCTAGTGGAATTGACTGATGTCTTCGTAGCGAATCTCATTTTTGGCAAAGCATATACCTACTTGTTAAAATATAAAACGCAATAGAAAAGAAAAACGCAAAACCGGCATAGTTTTGGTCTTAGTACTATACGTATGTAAGAAGATTGCATAGATAATATCACGCATATTAGATTAGCTGTGGCCGAAGGACAAGCAAAATTACTGTAATGCTATGTCTTTGCATCTCGCAAGAGGCCAGTAGAGCATGCCAGCGAACTTGTGGGGCTAACGTTTACATCGCTATACATTAACACGTAGTTGAGAGTTTATTCCAATCACTAGACTTATGAATTGGAACTTCTGTATTAAAAGCTTGCAAAGAGAAATCAATAAGAAAGAGGAAAAAATTGCTAAGTAAATGAGAATAGATGGTAATGTATGTGCATTATTGAACTGGGAGATAGCGGTAAATCAATCTCCACAAACAGAAAAAATTTTGAGAAAAAAACACAAATCATTTCTTACCATTGTTACACGATGTTATGCATTTCACAAGCGACCACATATAACATAAGCTAAGTTATAAAGCCACAACCGAATAGAAACGAACTGTACGTTATTGTGTAAAGCTTGTGGGGAAATTGCTTGAGCACATTAAAGATTAATCCTCCTTAATTATATTACATATCCAAATCTGCAGTTACGATGCCAAGCAAATTTCATGGTGCAATTGCGCGAAAAGTTTTCCCTAAGTTATACTATCGGATGCTATTTGAACAATTCAACGAGTATTAAGTTTTATCTTCGTCTTTAGTACTTTCCTCTTTTGGCTGCTTGATGCGTACATATTAATAGGTAGACATCGACATATCAGAAAATTTTTATTGCGCTATATCGCACCATATCGGGCAGAAGGTAAATTTTTTCCCGGCGATCGGAATATAGTAAATGAATCCTTCTTTGACATCGCCTAATTATTGCACTGCAGCCTATAGATGACGAATTCGAGATTTTATATCAATTATTTATCGAGCATCGAATGCATGGATCGAACGCAAAGAAGAAATATCTGAATAATAATAATATAAGCGGAAGGGTGTCTTGCTAATCTTCTGAGCATGCATGTGAGTAATAGAATACAACTTTTATTATTATTATTATTTTTTTTTTTTTTTTTTTTCAATTAAAAACTCTTACTGCTGTTAAGCCCATAGTCCGCTTTTACGTAGAACTCAATTATTCAGAGTTAATTCATGATAAAAGGAAAGAAGGGGTAAATGATAAGCTGTGGCCAGAAGAAGAAAGAGAAATTGTTCCATAACCAAATTCATTTCTGTAATTTTTCGCATGAACTTTAGCATATTAGCACCAATCCTTTTATTTTACTTATATATATGTACGGATGAAACTACTTAAAGCGTTAATTAAAAATTAATTAAACTTTTAAATTAAACATTTTCGATAAAATCTATTCTTTCTCTCCTTTGCCGACTTTTTTAAATCTTTTTTTTAATGGCAGAAAACTGATTACTTTTAGATGGTGTAGCAATTACACGGCTTATATATATATATATATATATATATATATATATATATATGTATATACATATATAAACATTGAAGAAATTTTCTAATTTCTTTTCTTATCTACGCATTACATATATGAAATCCGTAAGTTTTTATGCCAACTGACAATAAATTATTGAAGGAGAAAGCAGAACTCATTTACTACGCTTCTAGAAATTTAATGTGAGACAAAAACACAAATTGCAGTAATTGATTGAAGGTAACTACTATGTCCAATTAATGTGAATGTTAATCAAAATTTTTAATTAGAGTAAAATTTGCAAAAAAAATTCTTCACATATTTCAATTTACTCCTCCGCTCTGTTTGCCCTTTTATAAAATAACTTTTATTAGCCTTTACTATGTTACAGAAAACGTTCGTAGCGTTTTGCTTGATAGACAAATTCAGAATTGCTTACCTTTAGATTATATTAGCCCTAACGAGCCATATTATTCCTATACGTTATGCCTAATTTCATACGATTCCCAATCCCGATTCGGATTTCTAAGAAAGAAGAATAAGAATTGTTTCAGAATTGAGCCAAAACAACATCGATAGGAAGGTGGCCAACTAACAGAGCCTCCCCCATTTTAGTATTAGTCTGAGCAATTTCATGTATGATCTTCTCTTAACGTACGCATCGTACGAGCTTTCTTAGGACCAACATTTCATAAAATCTAGCGCCGACTTGGCTTTATTTATGCAAATTTCAATACACAGATGGAAAAGAAACGTTTAATCAAGTGGAATTTTGAAGTGATTGAAAGTACATGTATTCACCAGTGCAAGTGAAACACTAAATTATTCAATGGTGAGTGCATACTTTCTTGAAAATTAAATGTACTTGCATTTTTTAGTGCGAAATGTCGCAGCATTACATGAGCACCATCCAATCAAGCTACCCAAATCGAATTGAAGGAGAACCGAAAAGTAAGTTAAAGGAGGAAAACCGTCTAACCTAAGCAGCGTGTATTGAGATTTGGTTTGTGTTAATTGTGGAAGGAAGTTCGTCAATGTGCACGACAATTGGAAGGAAACCTAAGAATTGCATTGAAGAGCACTTAACACCACTTTTAGCTCATTCGGAGTGGAGATAAGAAGAAGAACTTTTAATGAATTATCGTGAAAATAAGCAAGTCATCTATTTTGACAATTATAAGGGGAATCAGTATAAACGACAAATGACATCTGTGTGTAAGCCGAGGAAAGAAAACGCTTTGACAGCAAGACAAATAAATTCTGAAACGTTAGTTGCGGGTTAACTTTCTTTCTGGTCAAACAGAAAGATAAATGATTCGATAGCAAAGATTAGTCGGCGAGTAAAAGAGCGTACAAAAATTTTTGGTAAAATACTCAACTTGGGGATGGCAGTGCAGTGCCCAATTAGATAGCTATTTTTAGGTACAGGCTTGTTGTCGACCTTTTCGAAAATGGCTCCAATTCGTTTCAAAGGGGCTTTCGCAAGCGTATGTTTCGGCCATCAAATTTTTCATTATTAATTCAAATATCGAGCATAGTTAACGTCGAAAAATTTGGAAGGGCAACCTGCAATGAAGACATGGATGGGTATGCTCTAGGCCGAAAAGTGACAAAAGTTTGACGTTCCTAGTAACTGTCAATGATCAGCTTGCATTGATTCCATTCTTGCTCTTTGCTTTCCCCACCCTAAGCTACTATTGACTGAATTGACGAACAAGGCAGAAGCAATCATTGTAAAGGGGTTTTATGTGTTACGAATGCTTCGCCAAATTTCAGCGAGCTTTGAAATTTAGAGTAAGTGAAATTCATAAAATTTGTACACTGTTGAAGGCGTGGTATGTCCTTTCTAGTTAGAGTGTTACACACTCGGCAATTTTATTAATAAGGCACACCACTGTACCAACCATAAAAAGCGTATATTGACAAAAGCAGTACCCTACACCTACACTTGCTTAGTACAGCAGCTACTCGTATAACAGACATTTCAAAGTTAAAGTCATTTGGGAAATGATGCGATCTGAAGCATTTTCGGTAATGTTCGCCCTTGTGTCAAAATACACCAGATTATCGAATTTCATGAAAATATCTAAAAAAATTGCGACCTATATGCTGAACACCAGAATATGAGACGAACAGACTGATGGACAAGCTTAGACCGAGTCAGAGAGGGACTTCGAATCAACTGATTTTTTAAGCCCTTCCGGGTATTGTGCACATTCAAACATAGAAACTTAACATGCCCGTGCATCACAAGTGATGTGGGATCTAAAAAGCAGTCTAACGTTGAAATTAAAAAAAAATCTTTTAATCTATATCTATATAGCTAGAGAAGTAGAGAAAGCTTTGAATAATATTGAGCTTTGAGGGACTGGCGAGAAAATTAGCAATTTTTCTTTAGTAGCTATTGTTTAATCTAACTAACAGTAAGCTCGCCCACAAGATTGCAGTGAAAAGACAAAAATTTGGAAGAATCGTGTTACAGGTCGTTCTGAAAATTGCATTTTGTCATCGCACTCTTCTATTCTATTTAAGAATTTCACGAATATCCATAACTTAAATAAATAATAAATGCTTTCAAATTAACTTTACTTGATATTTGCGTTTTTCCGGCATCGCATCAAAATTTAATCTTTAACGCTTGATAACATTCGTTAGTAAACGTTATACGTCGACTGTTATCTATTGCAAAGTATTTGCATGTTGGCGTCCGTTTAGCGGTGTACTCTTCACTCGGATTTACATCACGTCAGCTGGGAGTGTACTTCTGCGCTCTGTGCTTTTTTCACTTTCTTCCTGTTTTTTCTTTTGTTTGTTTATTTGCGAAGGATTTTTTTTTTTTGTATAAAAATCTTTTAAAAGTTAACACAAAACATTTTAATATAAGAGTAAGAGTCTTATTCCATTGTAACTAAAATTCCTGTGTAAATATATAGATAAATGAATAAAGGTATACAGCGTAGCATGGAGGGACGAGTGCAGAGAACGGTTTGTCCTGACTTTATCACGGGGGAAAGATAATCAAACTTATCATAAAATTCACAGATGTGTGGTTCTCATTAGTTTGTAAATCGATACAGATTGGTTTCCCTACTATGTATATATATATATATATATATATATTTCTGTTTGTTTTACGCATTTTCGTAGCCATAGAAACTGACACCTGCAGTTAAAGGTCAAGAAATGAAAAAAAAAGTAAGAAAACTATTCAGGCAACAACCGAATCTTTCACTGCTATCCGTCCTGACGTCCGCGATATTTAATTCAGAATTAACACGACTAGCTTATCGCATTCTACTCTCCAATTACTTTAACTGGATGCGGGTACTGCGAAGAATAATTGGAATGAATTCACCACGTCGTGACGATTGCGATCACGATTCATTTACAACTAATGCGCTTAGCTTGTCGCATTTTACCCTTTAAGTTCTTTTATTTGATACATAAATGATAATACCGTTAAAAACAAACGAATTCTCCAGTTGGTGGGGTCGTCCATCAGATTTATTTTGGAATTGCCACATTTCCAGGCGCATAAGATAGATTCATATGAGAAATGCAGGGAACAGTTTTCGACATTCTGTGTTTTTATTATGAGTGATAACCAGAAAACATCAAGAAGGTGAAAAAATCACATATAACTTTACGTGGGCTCGGCCGATTTTTTCCATTTTTATACAGGTGATGCGCACCCTCCCATAGAATAATAGAGAATTCTTAACGTTATATCAGATGTAGCATATATGTAATGAGTAGTAGTATTCTTGAAAACAGATATGGTCTCAGAATAGTGTAGTTATAGTGTAATCGTGTCTTTTAACCGATTTGTCCGATTTTCAACGGAAAGCTGCGGACAGATGGACATATTTTTGCCAAATTTAAAGACGATTGCGTCATCTTAGTGCCTAGGAGATCGTTTATCACAGACATTATACAGACAGACAGACAGACAGACAGATGGATGGACATGCCTAAATCGGTTTAAAATTTAATGGTGATCAAGTATGTATATGCATTGTGGGGTCTCCGCAGCTTTTTCGTGGGCGTTGGAAACGTTTTGACAAAAAAATAAGCCTGATTCACCTATAAAGGTCCGTTGAAGGGTTAAAAACCTAAAAACTATCTGAGGCAATTTCATTACTTTTGTACAAATACCATAGCGATTCAAAGTTTGCTTATCAATTCTTATCCCGTTTGGTTAAACGATAGTGGATTACTCATAATTAATAAAAAACATGATCACAAACCTACATTGTCTACTCAGATTTAAAGAGGAAAGTATACAAGATTGATCTGCTCCCGATTTGGGTGGGTTATACGAAATGGGAAAAAATAAAGCCATATCGGTTGTTGCAAGAGACGATTTTGATTATGAGAATATGTCGAAATTTATCTTCTATAGGTTAAATTTATGTCTTTACCCGTTACTCAATAGTACGAGTTATCCACTTGAAAGGTATATAACATAATGCTTAGGCTATTTACAAAATCGACAAAATCGGCCACAGAAGCGTAAAAAGCGGGAAGCGTTACTTTTCGCTTTCAGTTCGGAAAAGAAGCGCTGCAATTACTTGATCGGTAATAGAAAATGAACGAGCTACAATATCGCATTGCTGCAATTCAGGTATATTAATAATATCGACGTTAAAGCCTAATAATATTGATATACTATTGGGCAGAATCAGGTGCGTATAAAGCATTATCACTATCTGCGAAAGGAAGCCATTAAAAAAATCGAATGCAGTCACAATATTATACAGCATGAGGAAGCTTGCCATCTTCCAAATGCACGTCCAAAAGTCTTTGACAGCTCTGAAGTGAATTGTGTCAATGAAAGATTCTTTTCCCCGCTTAATACAAAAGTTATTTTCTGGCTGAGAAATGCCTCCATTCTTAAAATCACACACAACTCGCCAAATATTTCGTATTAAACAAGAGAACTTAAGTCTAAGGCTTAAACTATGAGATTTCAGGAAAATATATCAATTAATAGGTGATCGCAGGTGCTTTTCATCAACGATATCTCTTGGTGGAAATGATAAACTAATTTCAAGTATCAATGTACACAACGGTTAAATTCGATGATTTCGACCTTTCTCATCCATTAATTTTATTGTTTGATTTGAGGAAATCTGCTGTCGAAGCACATCAAACACTTTCAAAAGCTTTTGGTAATGCTGCCCCATCGTATCCCAATTCTCGGTTTCAACAGTTTAAAAGTGATCCAAAAAAAATTCGACGGCAAGACTTATTGGACGAAAATTCAACCTAAAATTCTCAGCAAACTTTCGAACAACTTAGCAGTCAATGAGTCATACATATCAAGACGTTTAAATGCGACGAGAAAGATATAAAAAGAAGGGAAATGGCCATCATACAGATTGATTTAAAACGCCGTTTCGAACCGTTCTAACATCGCTGTTTAATTGCCTGCCAGGAAAAACAAGAAGATTTTTCTTTGGCGCATTGAGACTGGCGATGAAACTCATGGATTAGTCCAGCCGAGGCACATTAATACCGAAGGAGAATATTCATGACTATAGAATTTTACTGCGCATGCTGTGGCAACGGCGGTTAATAGAAGCAAAGCGATTCTCTTGCCTGACAACGCATGACCACATGTTACTAGAGTTGTCAAGTATACACTGTTGCAGATCAAATGGGTAGTTCTATCGCAAACAGCGTATTCACCAGGCATAGGGCCTTCTGATTACCACTTGTTCAGATCGATACAGCATGGCTTGGCTGGCACACGGTTTCGAAATGCTGATGATGTACAAAAATGAGTCGATCATTGGATCGCCGCCAAACCAATATCATTCTTTCAACATGTTATCGCCTTGTTGCCAGACGGATCGAAAAAAGTCGTCGAAACTGATATAAATAATCTAATTAATACATTTTGTACCAATTTTTCAGAATATATATGACGCCTCCAAGTGACAGATTTATCAAAATGCATCAAGGACAACGTAAGGTATTAAAAGAGGACATAAGTAACGAAGTAACGACATATATATATATATATATACATATGCCTATTAACAAAGTACGATCTAACGTGACCACCGAGACACGGTCTTACCTCTTTGGCTGAAAAAACTGAATTTAAATACGGTACTTGCAAATGTTACTGCAGATGTGTAGATAATATGCTATAAGATTGGTGCCACGTGATCTTTTCGGAATATATGAAGATCCGTATAGAATCCAATCTTTTTATTCTTGCTCTACTATAGCGACAAATGATGTAAACTTTCACAGTCTGCAAGATCTTCATCGTAACTTACGCGGAGAAGAAACTCATTTAAACCTTCTTTCCCAGCAACGGGGCATTCCCGTTCACACTAATACACATCCTACGAATTTGTACGGATTTTATTAAATTTTTCACTTGTTGCCCAACTGCACTTAATTCAATCTCTACGCAATGAATGCGCTACAGTGGAAGCACTTATTCGATGATTTAATGATTTAATGATTTTTAAAACACTTATAAATTTTTATATTTACTTTAAATTTAATAGAAATTTTTATTAATTTTATTAATTTCTGCATAAATTCTTTAAGAAATTAGTGCAGCTGCGACATTAAGGAAAACTTATTCATGTTTGACCTTGAAATGTAATCATCAAGAAGCAAACAAAAAAAAAAAAGAAAAGTATTTTCCTACCAAATCAAAGTTCCCTTGCACTAAAATCATAAAAAAATTGCATTTTTAAGCCATGGAAATGCCAAAGAAAAAAAAAAAAAAAAAGAAAAAAAGAGATGCCTTTAGCACATGCACATGTTATATATAATGTATACATACGCTCAAGGACAACCGTGTAATAGAATCTAATCGACAAGGTCGCTTGAATACACAATATATAATAATATTGATTTCCGTGCATGTCCGACGGGTGTATGTATACAAATGTCCAATTTTCAATTCATGTTTTTGGCTACTAGGTCATGAACAAATATGTGGAAAATTTTGACATATATGAAAAAACTCCTTTTCTTATTCTGCAATAAAAACAAGACTTTCGAATGCAATAACAATAATTAATTAAACGACAGCTGTAGTAATAGAAAAAAGATGATATCACTCGCTGAAAAAGTACGTTTTGTGACATTTGTACGTGGACATGTGCAACGTCCGAAAGGGTAGGAGACAGAGCACCCTTCCATTACATCAGACTATTCAAAATTATCTTGTTGTGAAACGCTTTATGTTTGTCTTCTCTCCTGTCCATGCATTTTTGCTGTTAAACTTAAGGATTTGGAATTTTCGAAATATATATTTTTTTTAATTTAAGCTAAGTTTGTTATTCTAAAATAGCTCTTCTCTTCAGCACAACGAAGAACGCTGAGCACAACGAGGTTGCTCCTGTAACATATTTCGCCTTCAAGTAAACATCTATGTCCTTATGTCTGTTCGATGTGTGCCCGTGTAAGCCTGTGTTCAATCTAGAGAGCGCAAATTTTGATGCGCTAACATTTTTGAGACCCGGAACCGACCCTATTACAATTGGATTGAATCGACCACTGTAATTATGTATTTATTTGATAACGAGTAAATAGTAAATATTCGACCCAAGCCAAATAAAACGTTTTTTCTTATTTATATGGAAAAGTTTTTAAAAGCATTTAATCTCTGCGAAAGCATCAATTGCTCCTTTTTAATTAAAACATTAATTCATTTTAATTACATGCAGTCAATTAAATTATTACTGTTGTGCATCCTGTGTAACATGTAACAGCTTACGCGGAAATTACGAAGAAAGTCGAAGGCGAATGAATGCTCAATGCTCTTCTATTTAATTAATTTAATATTTAGCTAAATATCACATAAGAACCACACAAATTGACATTAGAAAGGCATCGTAATAACTTTCAAACATATTTATAAGAAAATCAAAATTGAAAGCATCGCCCCATTCCGTCGCGGCCATACGTAAATATTAAAGAGGATAAAAATGTTATATCAAATTTTAGTACGATTTTACATGCACTCGTTTTTTAGTTGTACTGTTTTTTTTTTTTTTTTTTTTGGGTCTTTATTTTCGTAGCAATTTTAAAAGCTTTGTCATCTCCAAGGCTATATGATCATCACAATGCCTTGGGAGAAGGAATAGGAGTTTTTTGCAATGTCTATTACCAACCACCAAAGAGTAGATGTGCATTAAATCCTTATGTTTATAGCACGCCGCAGGACGCAATACAGGACGCATAAAGTGTGTATGTATGTACGCTTGTCTATTTGCACGCTTTTCTGCCACCTACCAGCGCTAAACTCGCTGCCGAAGAGATTGAAAGCTTAAACATGGTACGCATCAAACATATCTTTAACTTATGGGCATAGGTCGATTTTGGGAAACGGTCTTAATCCGCCTAAAGTAATGGAAAATTGTAACTGACTATCTATAGCAAGTATTCAAGTAAAGTCTTACATTAATATCAACGTTGCATACTGCATATTGCAATTTGACTTGAGTACAACGCCACTTGTGGTAGGGACGTATGAAACTTACGCGGATGCATAAAATTTTCGCAATTTTTAACATTGCTCCACAGGAATTAATAAACAATAATGCTTCGGCATACTAAATAAAGTTACACGATTTGAATGGGATAAGTCCATTTGTCCAAGTTCCCCTCCATTCCTCTATAGAAAGGCTCTTATACAAAATAACTCTTTATATACCAACAGTGTGCGATTTTTTCTAGTTCATGAGTATCCATGATTGGGACTCTATAACTATATGTTCTAAAGGAGGACCAGTCTTTATACTCCAACTAGATATAGTTTTTAGTGCTTTATTATGAAAATTGGTGCTAAATAGTGAGTTGATACATTAATAGATTGATTGTCTGGACGGCTTTTTGGCACAGCTATGAATGGTTTATGAAAACTAGCTCACTAACTTTGGATTACATCCGTTCACATTTTGGACCTATTCGTCCGATTGGTTTTTCAAAAAGCAAATTTTTATGCATTCTTTCTTTTATCACTTTATACAAGTTTTAAGTTTTATTTGCACAAGACGAAGGGGCTTAGGATGTTCAATGCCCTACTATAACGTTGTAACTTGCTTTACTTACTTATTCGATTTTTTTTCTCTCGTAAGTTGTCATCGAAAGCTAGGATCTATGATCTAATATACTAAGATTACCTATTGTAACTCTTATGCCCATCACGAATGGATAAACGTATACTCATTGTGTCGAAAAATTTACAAATTTACCCGGAAAGGAACTTCAGTAGTACATATGTTCTTGATCAGTATCATAGTCCGAATCAATTTAAGCATGTCGGTCTATCTGTTTGTTCATGTAGTGATTGTGGTGCGCATTCTTCTCCTCGCAGAGATGAGACTAACGAGAACACAAATTTGGTAGATATATTGGAATTTCTTACGCGCAGATTGCTATTGATAGAGCACCCACCGCTGTGATACCGCTCCATGTTTTCAAACGCAAAAAAGGTTTGGCTTGTTCACTCTTGACTTATAAGCGACAACAAATATTGCCGTGGAAATTTCCAGATATATTATTATTAATATTTATTTATCCCATTTATGCATGAAACTCAACTAAAACAAATTGACAGCCGAGTTCAACTGCCTCTTAAAGTAAATCTTATATTAATTAATTTTACAACTTAGTATAAGTATAATAAAACACATAAGAAGGAAAGAAAAGAAAAAAGAAAAAAAGCATGTACACAACTAGCATAATAGAACCACACCCACAACCAGCACAGGACCAAATTGCAAATGAACGCCTAAGCCATCGCAAACATGCATAAGCTTGGTAACCGATAATAGTTAACAACAATTAATTTTCGAATAATAATGACTTGTTAAGGTTAAGAGCTAGTTTAAGTACAACTTGGGTAAATCACGCGTATTAAGCAATGTTGCTTTAATGGACTTTAAAGAGTCCGATAATGAGAATAAGTGATAGACATCAGTTAGGTGCTTGCAAACAGCTCCGAGCGGGTTAAATAGCTCATAACTATATTTACATTGACTAAGCTTAATCTAGATAAAGTTGCCTAGAAAAGCGGTTAGTGGTTAGAGCTTATTTCACCAAGTAATGCAGGCGAGCCAATAGCACCATTTATTACTTTGATTACGAAGAAAACGTTTCTCGAAAAACGGTAAGGACAACAGAAGCAATTTATTTTCATAGGGGGGAAGAGAGGCAATCAGATCCCAAAACAAATTTCTAAGGGCAAACAGCAAGAATTACTTTTGAACAGATTCAACTGAATCTACGTAGCACCTATCTGAAGGACACCACACAACAGAGGCATACTCGAGCCAAAGACGTCTAACCAAAGACATGTACAACCTTTTCATAATATAAGAATCATCAAGCTCTTTGGACCACCTCCTTATAAAACCAAGCGCGGACCTAGCTTTGCTTAACGAGAGCTCAAGTTGAAACGTAATCTATGGTCAAATAGAACGTCTAAATCTGTGAACGTATCGACGTCGTCTAACTTATGCGAATGAGTGAAATACTGAGCAATGAATGACTTTCTTCTTGAGATAGAAAGCTTCTTCTCTGAATGGTATTATAGATGGAAGAATGGAGCTTCAGAAGTTACAGAAAGTGTATGTATTCTTAATTACTATCGAATGTAGTGTACATCTAGGCATGTGTTTGTGTGTGCATGCATTTACTGAACATTCTAACGATCGCAAAAATTAAGATGTCGACTTCAAATATGGTGAAAGAATTGCGAGTTATTGCATAAAAATTTGAACGCCCTCAACGATAAAAATTCGCACGTATATGCGATAGCCAAGCACACCTCACCTCACGTTTTAGAATATCAAGATATCTTTTTCTCTTTCTTGTACGAAAAACTTATAGCGCGAACAGGATTCGGTGAGTGCCGAATATATATTTATGTTTCGTTTTCATCCTGATCGTATCCAATGTCTTCTTTCCTTAATTTTATTCCAAGAAAACAGTAATTATGAGGAGATTATTTCTTCTTGTTTTTTCCTCTATACTTCTTTACGAATTTGATTGCACGCATCTTTATTAAATGGTGTTAAAAGTTGATTTGTTGATGCTTCTTCATAATACTTCCTTTCTCCAAATTAATAGAACGCAAATCATCTTTAGGACCACAACATAGTCGATCAATTTAAGTCTAGTTGGCGGTGTCCTGAATGAACAGAACAGTTGTGTACCTTGGATTTTGTTTTGTATTTTAATTGGTTGGTATCTAAAATTTATCGCAATCCGAAAATAGTTTGCGTTCTTTCATCATTCGTCATTTATTTAATTATCCTTCTAACTGAGTGAGGATGAAATTGTCTTGAAGCCAAAGTAAATTAAGCGTCCAATAAAATTGCACTGAAGCTATAAAATCGCAGCATAATCAGCGAAGATGTCATGCAGAAAATTAGCAAGAAACATTGACTGTTCCTCTTTTTTTTTTTTGTTTTTTGTGTTTTTAAAGCGCCTTATTACTAAAAAGAAAATTAACTTTATAGACATAGTCAATGTACGCGATAGATAGGTTGACTGAAATTGCGTCAACTGGAAACAGTGACCATACGAAATAGAAAGTCAGATGTTTGCAGAAGAAGAACGTGAGAGTAAAATGTCAAATCGTTAAAAAAGAATAAGGAATATAGGGTAATGCCATCGTGTAAGCGGATATGAAAAAGCGATTTCCTGAAATTAAAGAGACACTCATTCTCTGATAAGCTTTCTAAACTTTGATGCCTTATATACCGCTAGCGATACAAGCATAAATTAAGTTTGTGCGGGTGTATACAATATCCAATCGATATCGATCGATGTAGAAGCAGTTGGCTACTAAGCTGGCCTGTCTGCCCGTCTCTCTGTCCATCTGTCCACCTGGCAATTGTGTTTTCAGTCGCAATTTTTAAAATATTTTGCTGAAATTTGATAGTCGCTGTTGCGAATAGTTCCCACTTCCTGTATTAAGCGTAATGATGGGCCGAGACAGTAATTATTACTTCAACAGAAAATTTTCTGCTGAATATTTTGCCTTCGCTATACACATATCATACGCTACAATTTGTTAATTTCAAATCTATATGTACATGTAATGTTGCAGTGTAATGACTGTGTATGAAAATTGTATAAACTTACAAATCAAAATTTTATTATTCGATTCAATATTTCGAATCGATAAGTGAAAATTATTTAAAATAAGAGTCTATCCAGAAGTGCGACAATAGCGTCAATCCACTTGTTTTCTTAATCGCTGTCAATATTTCTACGATTCAAAAGTCGTAGTAGCCAAATAGCGCCCTAATAATATATATATGAATTTAAAATATATGTGCACCTGTGTAAGAGTTGATTATAGTTTATCTATAAATAGGACGATCATAGTTGAACTGTAATAATCGTTAGAAAAAAGAGAATTTCTCTATATAATTGAAATAAAATAAATATATAAAATTCTTTAGCATATATTACGTATATGCTTTTTTAATATCAGTCGGAGCAGTCAGCATTTGTACGCCTCAGTGGATGCACATAATTGCATTTATATTGATATGTGCGAGGGAAAAATGAAATTGTTTAGATTTTTAGTACACAGTGAAGAACTAACTGAAAGAACAAATGCTTTTTCAATTAATTTTAATCCAAATAAATAACGCGCTTTTTATTATTATTGAAAATACATGAACAATTGATTCATTTAATAAATGTATTTCGAATATTTGCGGAACAATTGATATTTCGTCTCGTGGTTCGTGCTTGTGTTAGCTTCCTCCATAAAACTTGAATCAATTATAAAAGTTATAATAAAGGAGAAAAGCAAAAAGAAAAACTTTTTCCCATATAATATACATGTTGGGTTAAATGGCATCAAATATATGTTCACGTATGCACACACAGACGCACACAACATGAGTTAAACGTTAGAAAAATATTTAAAAAAAAAAAAAAAAAAAAGAACAGAAAAGAGAAGAGCTACTTAGGCACTTGAACACCGATCAACTCAATAAGGTTTTTTTAGTGCTAACCAATCACCAATCGACCGAGTGAAAATGTTTTTATACCTGACAATAAAATAACCTTTCAAAAATAGTTTCATTCAATTTTTTCTTCACGTCTACTCCGTTCGACGTTCCAGTCTATCAATAAACAAATTTCGAATTTTTCAAATTTTTTCTTTTATGTTCATCGGATGTTTTTAGTTACTGTTATACGTCCCTTTTTAAATTTGATTTTTAAAATTTTAGCCGATATCGATGCTGTATACTAAGCTTGATCGTTTTTATACAATTTATTTCGGACTTTGAGTACCTCCTCCTTTCCAATCAATATTGACAGGCTCTCCCGACTTTGCTATCTGTTGCTGTACGCAGCATCATTAAGTTGGTATTAACATATTTCTTCAGTGTCGTGGATATAAAAAATACAAAATATGTGCGAATTGTTATGGGATCCTTTAAGAAGAAATGAAAAACGAATAAACTCAACAACTTCTAATAAAAAATGGTAATAAATTTGAAAAAAAAAGTAAGAAGAACAAGCAATCGGCTTAACGATTTTACACATTTCAATAAAAATCATTTTAATTTTTTTCATGCCTTAGAAATTCACGGCAAATTTCCTTTTACGCTGTTGAAGAAAGCCCTAAACATATTGGGTTGTATTGAACACAAACAACTTTTTATCTATTCTCTTTCTCTCTCTCTCTCTCTCTTGTTTACGTCTACTCTTGGGGGACTTTCTCAGAGCTTGCGAAACACCATAAACTTGTGCTTGATTCGTGTGCTTTTTGCATCGTGCATTATTTATTATGTATTGCATATAAACAAGTTAGAAAGTTAGTTGTATTCTCATGAGAGAAAATCTTTAGTGGTCGCCTGTTCGAACTAATAATTATATTGTTACGGAAATCCCAAATCTAGTTGATTCCGGCTAACTCATTTTCCCAAACAATAAATTCCTTAAAGAGAAGAGAAACCAAATGCACATTCGTGAGGCCAATGAAAGCGATTAGCGGAAAAGCAGATAGGTAATAACCAAGTGCATATTCGCAAGCGCGACATGCAGCCGCAGACCGATGAAAATGGTTACCAGAAAAGCAGGTTAACGAATTAAAATAAATCAAGTCACAAAATTAGTTACTAGTAATATGATGGTAAAAATGTATATAAATAGAATATTTGTGAAAGGCAGAGTAGTGGAAAAAGAATATTTGTGTTAAGCAGTCGAAAGTGTTGCCAAAAATAATTTGTAAATAATCCTACATTTAAAGAAATATAATTGTAAATAAAAGAACGTTTTCACGGATATTTCTCTTCAATAAAATATCCGCGATCCAGTGATACGGACTGCATCTTACAAAAGCGAATTTTTAACAGTATAGTACAGTAGAATTTCGGATATTTTAGTAATGGTAGGCGTGCAAATTAATTGATCCAATTACTGATTACGCTTTAGCTTTATCTTAGGTAGCTCGCGGAAATATTTCTATCAGATGCTTTTAGACCTATATATCTTAAGAGCTATAGCTTGAGGTAAAAGAGCCATCTTTTACTAAATCGATCGATGAGAATTCAGAAATCACTTCAGAAATCCTTTTTGGAATTGAATTAAGCCATTTTGGTTGCCTGTCCACGTGTCGCACACAGGTCGCAATATTGGTACACTGACGCAGCAAACGCTTATGATAAAATCGTTGGGTAGGACACCACCTTTACCACCGCTCCCCATGTAAGACCTTATTTTAAAAAACTTTTCAATATTTCAGCATGAAAATTGGTTCACAATGATAATTTGAGAAAAAAGTGCACAAAACTGAATTTGAACCACTCTGTCTATTTTTTGAACTCCATATAAGACTTTTCATGAAAAATAAGCCCTTACAGGGCAGTAATGGCTAGTTGTGTAATAAAAAATATGAGAAGCTTAGCTAGCTCTCTGACAAGAGAGCTCTTTGCTCTTTCCAAAATTTGAAATATATCAGTTTACGTTTTTTGGCCTCCTCCCACGTCGTGATTTCCATGAAAAATGTGTCTTCATGAGGAGAAGAGATATAATTTTTGGTGTTTTATCACAATGAACAAAGAATTATATATAGCGAAGTGCTGTAAGGTTTTAATAAGAGGTCTTGTCCGATTATAAAGTTCTCACTTATTTTTTAGTGAAAACATATTTAGCCAGATCGCTGAAATCAATTTGGTTATAACACACACGCACATTGGTGGGCGGTCACTACTGAGCAAGCCACTGTGGTTGATCGGAGCTGGCTTTCTCAACTGTTGTGATCACTAATTTCCCAGCAGAAGAAATACAGTGAAACGAAAGTCTTGAATCCAGGTATATATGTATGAGATATCATGTGTATTCCTTTAAGCAAAGACATGCCCAGCATATTGCTATTCCTTGGCCGTTTCATTATGACTCCCATCAAAGTGAGACGTAACTTTTCCTATAACCCACTAATTACGTCTCAAGGGTAACATAATTTAAACATCTTTGAAAAGTAAACAAAAAATCTCGTCTTTGCTGAAAATATGATTTTATATCTTTTTTTTTTCGCTTGTTTGTATTTGTTAAATGAAGTAAGGACAAGAAGCAAAAAAAGAAAAAACCAGAAACAGAAAGATTTTAAAATCGATACGAAAAAGCACAAATATAAACATTTATATTTATTGATTCCGGTTAAACAAATAAATAATTTAATATGCTCTCGTTAACGGATAAGATGAAATCTTTAAATAATTGTATGTCTGGAAATGATTGAATCGCAGCAATTACGAGGCAATTCAAATAATTTTGAATATGCTCAGTCTTTAGCGTGTTTAACTAAACACGGGAAACAATACTGCAAAAACGCTCGTTTACTTAGAAGAGTTCAGGTTCAATTTTCCTCGGACAAAAAAACGTTTTTCTGGAAATCGGATATGAGAACGAAAATTGCCGCTTATGGATCGACTAAACCAACCCAACGAACGTAGTTAAATGCTTTTCTCATTCTCAATCAAAAGTTAAGAACGTTACGAAAATGCTTTGCGTATATAATGCATTAGTAACGAGACTTGGTCGAAGGGTTGCTTGATTAACTCTCTGTCCTTTATCTATCTACTCCTTTCCATTTATCTCTCTCCGTTTCTCTCTTTCTTCAAGGAGATCCTAGATCGACAATATTGGTGAGCTGGGCATTTCATGCGCTGCACAAGAGACCGAAACGCCCGTTAGTCGAAAAAAAAGGAAAAAAAAAGAAGACTTATTTCGCGTCTTTTTTGCCACGAAATGAACAGATTTAAAAGCGAATCAGTTTCGTTAATGAACAGCTCGAATAAATTATGCCATCAATATACGGTTGAATCAATTCAGAAATTAATAAAGTCGAAGAACAAGTAACAAATAACCCAATAAAGAGAACATAAACCCAATAAAGAGAATAAAATTAAAAGCTAACATTAAATCGAAACAAGTAAGAACATTGTGTTCGAGTGTGGGCGAATTTCCCATACCCAAACCCATTTATTTGAAAACAGGAAAAAAACTAAAAGGCCTAAACTGCGATATATTATATAATATATTAAATGGATGAGAGCAAGTTTTACCACGTTTAGGCACGATTACTGTTACACGTCCCTTAGAATATATGGGGAAATTTTTATCATTATATCTATTGTAGTTTATCTGTAACTAGCAAAAACAGGCCAAGTTCAAAGATCGGTTCTCTCCCATCGAAATATTTTCCATTATTTTGTAAGCTAATATGGAATTTTTTTGAATGAATAGCATTTTCGGACAAATGGTGCGATCCAATCGATTAATGCGAGAGTGCGCAAACAATGTAACATATTTAATACTAACGTTTGCAATTATAAAAGACGATCGAAAGCACTCACCAATATTTCTGCTATTTTGTTGTTGATATTCTTTGACGATGTTTCCAGTGAATCGAAAAAAAAAAAAAAATGCATTATCGGCCCGCCATTAAGAGGCAATGAGTCTATACATACTACCGCAACTCTGCACCGTTACATATCATGGTGGAATTTTGGTTAGCTGAACTGAAACTTGGCTGTGCTGCGTTATGTAACGATGCACATTCGAGACGAAATACCATCGTTCAAATTCAGCGAATATAACTGGCCGCTTATCGAATTCAGATAAGCGAGATAGAAGACACTATGAGCATGTCAAAAATAGATGTTTGTTGCATATTGAATCAAGATTTAGGCCTCGAGTATGCTAACCATATGTTGAGCGACGTGAGTTGCTCATGGTAGAACAATAACATCGATTCACAAGTTGACGGCCACAATAGTAAAATTGCAAGAATAAAAGTCTTATTTGCCGCATATTCTCTAAATCTAACTTCCAACGATTTTTACTTGTTGTCAAATCTCAAAGGCATTTTTCGGGGAAAAAGATTAGAATCAAATCAAATGACGAGGTCACGACGGCAAGAACTGTTACACCTGCTACGTTAGTAAATAAAATAAAATCGCATTTTGCAAAAAAAAGAAATTAATTTTTCTTACTTAGACTGGAAACTTTTCAAACAACCGTAACTTCTTTCTTGCTGATCACATGAAAATATTTAGTCCAAATTTCTCTGTTGCATTCACAGCAACATCGGCATTCCATTTATAACAACAGTTCAAAGACTGCACTTACTCCTCACATGTACTTCTATGTAAATTTTTCTATGCCCATGCCGTCTGCATCAGCTATCTACCTGTCCACTTAAAGAGTGCTCTTAAACACATCAAATTTCAGATGAATGTGTACTCATATGAATAACATCCGGAATTCATACGAAAATTCTCTTCAACATTTATTAAAGACTTAAATCAATTCAAAATGTTAATAAATTCGTTGCAATTATGTGATAACATTGGCGCAAGTTATAAATATTAAAGATTCGCCTCGTGGTGAGCACAGCTTTTTTATATGTTGTTACGCTCTTATCTCATGTGAGATTTGTTTATTAACAATTTCGTTCAGAAATGTTTTATAGACATGTGCAAGCAAACACGTATCATCCGAATAAAAACATTTCTTTTCCAATTTCATATTTTTCAGGAAAAAAAACCCTAAAGATCCGAGAAAGTATTTTCGCACGATAGACATAAATTATTTAAATATCTCCCAAATATTTATATAAACACATCAGTCGCAGCTGCAACAATATACTAATGAAACTTATACAAAAGGCTGAGAAGAATAGTAACGTTATTGTTGTTTATAACACAAAAATTTACATCTGAAAAATACAAAGTTTATACATTTTTATAAAGTCCGTAGCGACTCGGAGGAATAAAAGAAGAATTTATAATTAAAATACCAAAGGATGAAACCAGCGAGGATTAACATTTATTTTATTAAATAAAATGAAATAAAGCGAAAAAAAGTGAAAAGAAGTCAAATAAATCTATATTACAGTAGGAGACGGTACAGCCGAGTGTACGAATGATGGCTGCAGTGCAAGTGCGCGAAGATTTACGAAGCTCGTCGGGAGGGACGATGACCAAGCCAAGCAAAACTTCTTCTACTTTCGAGAAAAATAAAACTAATACATTTTATACTGAAACTTCCATCTGGCCGAGTAGTATTTCATATCCTCAGCCCGCCTATAACTCTTCACTTGCATTGAATACGACACCAACTGCATGGATGTTTGGCGACAATAATACCGATTTTTATTACCAAGAGGCAGAAGAGCATTGTCACGATATCGATGTAGTCAGTAATACCTCTTACGGCAATATAACCTGTGAATCACCCATTGAATATGCGGTACCATTGTACGGCTATTGTATGCCTTTTCTCTTAATCATCACTATGCTATCTAATTCGCTAATAGTAGTGATACTGAGTCGTAAAAAAATGGCCACACCTACAAATTTCGTACTAATGGGTAAGTATTAAAAAAACATATTATACTCATCCCTAAAAGAATGAAGAAGATCCCATAAAACAGGCGCCTGCTCATAATCAGAATGAGATTTTAATAAGTATTGCTAATAACTTTCTATCCACGCGCCCGTTTGCCACGTACGTTGCCAGACAAAAGCCTAAAATAAGAAGCTAATATTTGGCAGAGTTTTGGGCTTACTTTGCGTTTACGGATCAACTTACACCAAAAGTCGGCTTTAATAACGTGACCCTTATGAATCTGTCAATTCTAACGTTATAATGATATAATGTCCTTATTCGAACGTATTTATCATACTTAGGTTCCTCCTAAGTCCTAACGAAACAAGTAAGAAACTTAGTCTAGTTCGGCTAGATTTTATTGCCATAAAAAAGTGAATATGATAAAATTTATCCTTCACCATATTACAACACAAACAAATATTGCTAAGAAAAATTAATCGAACAAGTCGTGAAATCCGCCGCGATTAATTGAGAATTAATGCACTTCGCTTTACGCATTCGACTCCCCGAGACCTTTTATTTTATACCCACATCGCTGGCTTTGTTAAGAAACTTATTAATCCACCGCGTGCTGGTGTCCGCCGTATTTATTCGAAAATCAAGCCATTCTCAGGCAGATAATATATATCTTCATTTGAGGAATGTACAAAATAATTTTAAACATTCGATCTTGTTTGCCTTAATAACCATACCATAACCATTAATAAGCATAAAACATTAAAAATGTGAAAAACACGGAAAATGTAATCACATGCGACTTTGTGAGGACATGGCCAAATTTTTCCATTTTTGCGCATAAATAGTAGAGTTTCTCGTAAAGTAAATGTGCAAAGTTTCACACCCTTCTACCTTTTCTATCGGAGTTAAGTTCAGTTTACGCCGCACTCCGGACTTTTACTTTGTCCACTTTCGCCGATTTTCAGTACCAATCTGTGTGCATAAGCTTCTGCCAAATTTGAGGTTGATATCTTCATTTTTGCGACCTGCCGAGTGCCAACAACACACACCACGCAGACACACAGGCACAAAGGTACGCAGACGAACACACGCTGATCAAGACCATGTATATACTTTGTAGGATCTCTTAAGCTTACTTCTGATTGTTGGAAACATTATGACAAGATGAGTACATCTTCCTTACTTTAGTTGTCGATATAAAAAGAAACTAGAATTTTCAAAAAGGAATTCATTCACAAGACATTACTTCATAGTTTTCCGTAAACTGGAGAATGTAGAAAAGATTCCGTTCTTCATCCAAGCTACTGTCCATTCATAAAGTTAGATGTGTGCAAAATACTTTATAATAATAATACTTTAGTGAAGAGGATTCGATGAATCATGCTTTACAAAAGGACTATGCGTAAGATTTGTTAGACGAACGCTGAAATGTGCCTTAGCTATATGTAGACCATGTCTTAGCGTTCGCATATTGCATCCCTCGAATCTGTTGCGAAAAAGTTCTTCTTGTTTGTCTTAAAAGATGCGCCTTTGGACCCAGATTATCACCTATAGATTTGCGTTCACGTAAGAGATCTTGGTTTTACCTGCTCATCTAATCACATGATAAAATTGATAAACGATAACATTGAGTTGGTAACTTTCCTAAATGAATTGAACGCGAACATTACTGCCCGTCCTTTTAGAGGCTTTCTTTTCATTAAAGTTCAGCAAAATTATTTAAAACGAGTACAGTTTGAAAGTTGATCAATTTAAAAAAACCTGCATACGAAACGAATCGTAAACACATGGATTTTCTGATGCATAATGATAAAGAGATTACTATTATTTGTCTCTTTTTGTTTTAGCACATTGTATGCATGTATGATGTATATTTCATAAGAGAGATTGGTAAGCGCCACAGAGTACCAAAGCGCTTACTTAAAAATTCACTAAAACAAAAACTTTGACTAAGTAAATTAGAAAACATAAGATGTTATGTTAGACGACATACATGTTCTCGCTCTCTATTCTGCCGTAACATCCCTTATCAATTCCCATCGATGCCAACTGCCCTAGATGGAAATCTCTTCTAAGGCAAATAAATACACATATGAACTTAAACACGCACAGAAGAAAAGAAGATTGTCTTTCTTTCTTCCTTTTTTTTTTTTTTATTATTATATTTTTTATTTCTGTTGCAAATCCCTTTAATATGCACAATACTCGCAATATGCGTGTACATTATATTTTATTGCAAATAAGAGTTTGTTGGGGTCTTTTGATTGAACTATTATGTGCTAAGTTAAACAATAAAAATATCATCACCATAGTCGTTGTTGTTATTATGGCTATTTGGAAAAAAAATAAAATAACAAAAAGAAATACATAAAAATAAAAAATGAAAAGTGAAAAGTGACAAAAAAAAAAAAAAAAATAAACAAAAAGTAAAAAAGTAAAACGCCTGCTTTACAAAGGGTAAGAAGAAGTAGATGAATTCATTCACTACCCCAGCGCGCTCGCATTCATTGAAACTAAATACATTGAGTATTAAGTGAAATCATGTCAAGCTTCATTTTGTTTTGTTTCACTTTATTTTGTCTTGTTTTCTTTTCTCTTATCCATTTTGTTTTTGTTTTCACTAACATTACACAACTGCATATAACATGACATGTGTTTACTAAAGGATGTGACAATAAATCACAAGTATGAATACACAAATATCACGTTATTTATCATGTATATACATATAACTTGGCATTATTGTGTATGTATATGTTTGCATACAATGTCACACATAAACACATTCACATATATATATATATACCTTTAATAATGGTGTGAAGTTAAGTGAATTTTAAGTATGGTTAAATAAATAGAAGACAGAGCGAGAGGGAAAAATCGCAGTAGTAACAAGTATATTACCCAGAGTTGATTTCATGCTTCTCTAAATAAAATGGAAATTTTGCATGAAATATTTTTGAAATGTTTACGATTACAACGTCAAGACTCTTGCAATAGTTGTAGTTATTGAGTTAAGAGATCGATAAAAATTTAAAATTTGCAATAAATTTATTTAAAAATCTACATCAACAAGGAATTCATGTAACAGATAAAAATGTTTTTCTCAATACACTACTGTGTGTGCGAAAAAGTGGTAAGACATGTAAGATCTTTTCTTGATTACGTAGCTTTGTCCGCTAAGTTGAATGTACATTGAATGCAACGAGTAGACTAAATGTGAAGACAATTTTAGAAGCCATCATTATCAAAAGTGTTCACTGGTAATCGAGGTGAAGTGAATTATGATGATGATGAATATTTCGCCGGTCAAGCCTTTGCAACGAAATATTCTTCAAGTGTTATGCGTAATATGCGCGAAGTTATTTTTCGAAATTATGTATGAAAAAGTTTAGATACTTGTATTATCATATTAAAGTTGAATTTTAAGGGGACTTAAATGCCTGTTAAGAGCTTTGACTTTCTCTAAATGCCTCAAGCGTTTTCGTATAGTCACATAAAAGTGAATGGGATTTATCCCATTTTCACCTTTATGTCCACTTAAATAAGATTTTTTTCTAAAAAGAAATTTTTTATATAATTCTTGTGACGACCGCAACTTTGAATCTAGACAAAGTTTTCCTCTCATATTACGCTGTAACGCTGTCACATAACTGAAAATGTGTACAAGATTTCGGCTAAAGCAGACTTTAGATTTAGAAGACGCCTATCTATGATAGTAAAACAAGTTGCATAACAGCTTACGCATCTGATTGGCGAAACCTTCAACGCTGTACAGTTTTCAACAAAGACGATAGCCCTACATGGACTAGCAATTTAAGGCGCTATTCTCATTTTATTTTGTATGGTAGGCCGATTTACTCCTGTTTCAACACATACAACTGCATACGTGCAGTACCTTGCATTATTTTTGGCGAATTTGAAGTCAGTCTTAATTTAATCTTAATGATCGGGAGAATGTCTGTTCATTTCCTTCAATGGACAGATAGACATGTCTAGATCGTTTTTTAAGCTCGATATCAATCGGGACTATACATGTACTTTAAAGGGCCTTTAAGGGTACTTTTCGAATTTTGCAAACATGAATAACAGCATTAATAGACCTCCATCCTTTCGATAAATGATATGAAAAGAAAAAAAAAAAAAAAAAAGAAAAAAACTGTGTCGGTATTCTTTATGCGCATTTTTAATGTCATAAATTCCGTTTACTGCGCATATTCACTGAATATTAAGTGATGCGTATATTAGGTGAAATTTGCATTTGCCTAAAACTAACGAACTAAAAAAATTGTGTTTTCATCTCTTTTGTGGTTTTCAAGTATATTCTCATTATTTTCAAATTATCTTTACATTACATACTTTATATAATTGAAATTTAAGTACTTAAGCAAACCGTATTTTATAAATTTATTACATAATGAAAACCACTTGAAAATTGCAAGATTTAATACCAATGAAAAACACATCACATAACCAAAAGTAAAAATTTTATGAACCGGTAATGAGCAGGTTGATGAGGTTTTTATCTATACAGCGTAATGTCTAATACATAAACTACAACGACTCATAACAGTAAACTTATCTACACAAACAGCATTGGCAACTATTAACAACATGTGGAGAATGTACTTGTTATAAAAAAAAAAAAATTAAAAAAAATAAAAAATAAAAATGGAGATAGAAAGAGAGAGAAATAGTAATTAGTTTTTTTCATAACCACTTCAAAAATTGTAATATGTTTGTCGAATTTTTCTAATGAATAGAAATAACCGAGGGAGATGCTATAAATTATATATGCTCTTGGTCAGCATAGATAGCACGATTGCTTTAATTATAATTCAAAGCCTAAGTTTGAAAATCAGCTAATACGGCTTGTTTGGTAACATTCCCTATGCAAGTTTCCCTATATGAATCCGAAGGCAGTCTACGTACTAAAAACATGACATTAACAGAACCTTTAGGGTAGTGCACCTCAGTTGCTCTGCTCAATTAGTTGTTGCTTATAGGATTTCCTAAGATTGGGTTCGTGTCGCTGGAGTAACTTTAAGTATATCACATCTGTCTGTCGCTCTCAAATGTAGCTGGTAGTTATTCGCTTAAATCCGAAGTTTCTTCGAATGGAATTTTTTTTTTTTTTTTGGCACAGAACTCGACCTACACGGAGTTTAGGAAAGGCAACATTGTGCACACTTCTATGTGATAAGTTGGTCATGTCCTCTCTTGGGAAATAATGAGAAGCCGCTTCAACATTTTCTCCTTTCAACGGTTTAGAAATGCATTTAAAACTGGATGCACACTGTATTGTCTTCAAGCTGCATTTATGCCAAACGAAATGGATGTTAAAAATAAAGCGCCTATTTGCGAAAGTGTCTACGATAGCATTGTCAATGTCGTATCTATGTAAGCCTAAATATTTTAATATACCGTGATTAGCTTGTGCTCGCAGTTGTAGTGAGTGCTCATTCAATAAAGGTAAAACATTTGCCGACTGAGCATGCATATCCCCTGCTGTGGCCGTTCGCCTTATCATTCGGTCGCTACTTTTTTCTCCCTGGCCATCATTGTACTTATATACACATGGAAAATATTTCCTGAGAGACTGGTCATAAAATTTATAAATATATTTATATATGTATATATATATAATTGTGATAACAGAGCGAGAGATTGCAGTTATATGTGTATAAGGTGTTACGAGAGACAACTAATCGAATTATTTAATTCAATTATTCTATCCAATTTTAATTAACTCAATTTCAACTAATTAGCCCAAAATATTGATATCCATATGCGTACTTATTAGAAAAAAGCTAAAGAGCAAAATATTTAACATTCTGTTTCATAGCTGAGAAGCAACGCACTTAATAAAATGTACTCGAATGGCGCTGGGACATTTACGTCATTAAATGTAAGGTATGTTCCGACTAAGGATTGCCCAGGTTGCATGGATGTACTCAAAATCTCAAACCGTTTAAGCGGAACTCCCTTTTCATAATCTTCTGGATCTTTTCAAAGAAGTGTCTATCCATTTCATGTCTATATTTTTTCTTTTAAAATTGCACTTGGTAGTTGTCAAAGTAAAAATTGGTACAGTGATATATTTTGACCCAAGGACAAATCATCATCATCAACAGTTCTTAAAAAAAGGATAATGGGAAAAATCTGTATTCATAGTCTGTAGATTATTGAAACTGTCGGCCTTGTCCGATTGTAACTTTTTACTTTGTTGTACAATAAAGTCTTCTAAATGATAACATTACAGTATTTGAAATGTAGTTGATTTGGGACAAAGCTTTACTCTTAATAGTCGTACAAAACGTATGCATAAATTAGATATGTAATAATACTTTACAACTACAAATCGTTCAATATTTCTTTTCTCGGTAAGAATACGGGAACTTATTTAGTTTCAGTCTGTATATATCTGTGCTTTCTGAAATCACGATTACAAGCGCAACATTTTCTATAGAACTTTATTTCAAATTTGTTTTCTCACTTTCTTCAAAAATCACGTAAATCGACTCTAGAGAGGGGAACCAGGCATGTCTGCTTAAAGCCATTTTGGCTTATTTGGGTGATCAAATAAAGTCTATATATGTTTGTCTTGAGATGAGAGGAAAACGGCATAAGACATCAGTACGTTTTCTTGTACTCACCAGGGAAAAGGATGGGGTAATGTTCATTTTGTCATTATGCTTGCAACACACAAAACGAAGCTTCAGAGACTCTATAAAATATACACATACATATTCTTGTTCAGTGTCAAATTTTGCTTTTCCTTTTATTTTGAATATTTGATGCACGATTCTTAAGTAAACGGATGAAGAACGTGGTAATGTGCAGTGGAATAAAGTGGAAACAAATGGAAATTAAAATTTTATCGTCAATATTCGAGAAGTTCGAAGTGTATCAAGCAGATCAGAACCATTTTTATAACAAAATATTCAGGTGGCTGTGACGAACATCTGGTTGATAATTGTTCGGAAGTATCTTTGGGCAGACCGTACCCATTTTTTAACCTCGAAGTTTTAATCAGTCGATGAAACTTTACAATAAATTTCAGCATCCCATCTAAATTTTTGCGTCAAGTTGACCCATTTTAGTAGAAATAGGTATCTACCATCCAGGTATTTTTAGGTATATTGATGTAAATAAAAGTCACCAAAAAAGTTTTTAAATTTTGCATCCCATACATCGGTTTTTTTGAAACCGAAAAGTTGACAAATTGATCCGTTCGATAGCTGTAATGCTAGCTGGTATAAAAAAACAAGGAAAAACTGTACACTGGCTTGACCTATTGGTTGAAAGCGAGTAGGCCAATTAAGAAATTGATTTCGAATCGATTGCCGCGATACAAAGTGGATCTACCTTAAGTCTTTCTGAGTGTTGTATACATTCGCACAAACTTTATATGCCCTTCTAGTACAAGTGATGCAACGCATAACAATTTTTTGAAATGGAATATCAAAGAAAGAGAAAACATGTACACAGAAGTTTCATTCAATGTAAGGCGAATTTTATTTCCATAAAATATATATTAGTTTGGGGAAAAAGAAATCCATTATTTTTATATAATAATATATAAATATATAATTTTAGAGTACTTTGCCATTTCTATTTCTGGATCGAACGCTCAGGCGGGTCTGGTTTAAATTTACATTACCACATTTTAGATTGATATCGGCCGCCTGTCATGAGTTGAAATGTTAAAACTATCGTGTTTTTTCGTAGATCCGTTTGAGGTCGTATCGTATTCGTTTCCTAATCTGATCTGTATGGCCATCAATTAAGAGCTTAAGACAATTTGAACGGATGGATTGAATGGTCAAGTTAAAGATCCACATTATTATTTATAAACTTTTCACCATCGCCGATGGACTTTGCCTTGGCAAAGGTTATATCCTTTAAAAAAACGCCAAAAAAAAAAAAAAAAAAAACAAAAGAAAATTACTTTGCGTGAATATAATCCGTAAAGTATTTCTTATGACAAGTACATTAAAATTTTGTACTCATCTAATTTTAATTATCAATTATTAATTATTTTGGTGTAAAATGGATATACATTCTTTACATTAAATGTGCAACGAATAAGCCTTTGTTCTTATTTTAATTTCCGTAAAATACGATTTGTGATGAAAATAAAATTTGTAAAATATGTGGTTTGTATCCCTTCCATGCCATACCGCTGCGAAGAAATAGTGATTACGAAAAATTCTGAATGGTTTGCTTTATTAAATATTTTTATGAATTTCCTCTGTTATATTGCATTTTGAGATAGTTTGGTATTGTCGTGTCCTTATTGTCGTTTCTATATTGTTTTTTTAGCGATGGCAATTTGTGATATGCTGACCATAATATTTCCGGCTCCTGGCCTTTGGTATATGTACACGTTTGGCAATCACTACAAACCCTTGTATCCCCCATGGTTATGTTTAACGTATAACATATTTCATGAGGTAAGTAAATGCAAACATTTTAAAAAAGAAGTCAAACTAGAGCAACTAGAATGGAAAAACTAAACATTTCTCATAATTTTAAGGTTAAAATAATCTTTATATCGAGGCAATGAAAATGATATATTGCTCTTGACCTTTCGTCGTGTAAAACAAACTAGAATGCTCGCTAGGTACTTCTCAGAGATCAGTGGACAATTCTAAGAGGATTTAAAAAATCCCATTTCTCCAACCGTCGACCGTACGTCAAAATAAGCCTTTTCGCGAAAATCGAAATGAAAATTTCAAACTATTGATGTAAAATATCATTACGAGCGAGATCGTAAGCGCTTCGAAATGCTTTTCGCCACAAACTGCAGTTAGGTGCTTTCCTATATAACCAAGTAATCTGCACCTCCGAGTACGGTTTGAAACGAAAGCGAGGCAAAAGTCAACAACTTTGGTATATACTGGCCGTACAGCGCCTGAGATTACCGCGACCGTTCTTCCTTTGACCGTGCTGCCCTTCTTCAGAAAAGTGCAAATTAGTAGGACTTTCCCGCAATTACTGACATTCTTACTTTTGAGTCCGACGTACGTAAGCAGGCACTTCAGGCATTTCGAACGTGTCCTGAGTCGTTGGTTACAAAAATATCATTCATTTACGGATCATATAACACATGAATCTGACGACAACCAATTTGAAGGGCTCAGCATTTGCTCATATAGATTTACATATAGGTGATTATATATATATATATATATATATATGTTAACATACAAGTTTCCCGCTATTTAAGTCTTACACAGACAAAGTTTGTGTATTGTTTGTACCGATAATGCTTGTAATCGGCTGTTGCTTTGCTTGAAGCACCATTGACACAAATTAAACGTTACGCAATGAAGAAGCCGTATGTAGGCATAACGCGTAAACGTAGAAAAGCAATTTCACTGAGCTCGGGGAGAAATGTTTGCTTAGCATAGGGTTAATTCAAAATTTTTGCTTCTTATAAAAGTGATTACATTACAAGTTAAAAGGAATTCTTCATTAGAAGAATAAAGAAGAAGCATTATAATTATATGATATATTGATTTCTCGTTTTCTTTACTCAACAAACATAATTTTGTCTATTCTCTTGCTCTTGCGCCTTATCGTAAGTAGACTAGTAATGTAATGTTATGTAAAATGTGTAGAAAGAAGAAAGTGCAACTCAAACTATCGCACTTTGAATACATCACGAAATTTGTCACTGTCAAAGCGTATATATGGAAATTTTCATATCCATAATCACACACATATACCCACATATACATTTTGGCGTATTTTATACATTAAATACATAAAAAAAAAATAAATAAATAAATAAAAATAAAAAGGAAAAAACTATAAACTAAGTCCTGACATATATAAAAATTTCTCATTTCGATATGAATTTTGCCATAAAATGTAAAAAATTTAAACAATTAAATCTGCTATAAAAACTTTAATCGAACGTTTACATGAAATATTCATATTATAAGCAAATTAAAACCAAATTTCCACTTTATTGTTTTACATCGTGAATGCACTTTATGGAAACATATCTTTTCATGCAAAAAGCGTTCCCCTACAAGCTACGCACCGAAATAATGGAAATTTGTAATAAAAACTATTGGAGCGAATCTTCAATTCGCAATAATCTTCAATAATCCAACATATAAAAATTGCCAGATTTTGTATTCACGGGATTTATTTGATCAATACTTATGCAAATGTCCAGATCAAGTCCAGATACTATAAGCAATAAATTGCTGATTTCGCAAATTTGAGAGTTTTTTCGAGTTATAATTGAGTTTTTCAAATATTTCGTTGAATTACACAAATTTTATAAACTTATCAAGAGCCAAGGTGAACACTTTATTTCAATTTAAGAACTAAAGGTTTAATAAAGAAAAATAAATGAAAACATTATTCAACAGCCTTCAGCGTTCTACACTTATGCATATAAATTTTTGCAAAATAAGCCGTGGTCCGATTCGAACCATTTTCATTATGTGCTTGGGCCAAAATTCGTGCGTGTAAAAAATTTCATTAAAATATCTCAAAAATTGCGGCCTTTAGGTTGAAAAAAAAAACGAGATGGACTGGCGGACAGAGTATCCCTTTTTGAATCGACCGATGTAACAAAAAAAAAAATGGGCCTCTCTCAACTTTCTCTGGGGTTTGTGCATATCACAAGTTGTGTAGGGTATAAAAAGAGCGTAAACTTGCGATTTTAAATTGCATATCAAAATTAATATCCAATAACTCGATTATTTCGCTAATTTGGTGTAGTAGCATGCTATTCGCACATTTACCAACTCGAATAACAATCGATGCTGTGGTGTTCAAACCTAATATTTGCTTACGCTAAGGAAACTTTACGCAAGATGTCATCGGCCCATCCAAAGCACATACAATGCAGATATCTGAGCAAGTGAAACAAAAGAATAGATCAGACCTGACACGTATCTCGAATATGCATTGTGCAAAGTTTTCCATTTTGCGGGTACGCATCAGCTCTAACACAATTTTTCTCCATTTAGCCAAAAAATTCCATTTATCCAAACGTTTGTAGAGAAGATATTCTTCTAAATGAAGCTGTCGTCTTTAAATTTGCCAGAAACGTTGAAAGTTCCTATGCGCAGATTGGTATTGAAAAGCAGATAAAGCCCACACGCCTACAGTGGATAGAAAGCTTAAATTTTCTATATAGAGCTCCTTATTCGCGCTTTCACTATTAGCGGATTAAAAAAATACGACCAATTCCTATATTCGCGGTTATAAGTTTCTTTATTCGAGGATTAATCCAGGCCTTTAAGCTCTACTACATTAGAGGAACCTTCAAAATCATATTGGATAATATGGAATGTAATCCTGATATGAATGCTATGGAATGCAGGAAGCAATTTGACATAGCAAAATGCATCCTAAACGTAAAAGAATCATTGAAAGACTTGAAGCCACACACATTGAAGTCATGCTGGAAGAAACTGTGGCCTGCTCTGACTGCTGCACTGAAAATGACGAAGAATCTGTGAAAGTTCAAACTTTCACTACAAACATAGCCGAAATCGCGAATGGAATAGGACGAGATGGGTTCGAACAGATAAAATCAAGTGACATTCAAGAATTGCTTGAATCGCAAGATGAAGATTTGACTGAAACCGGCTTGGAGGAAATGTTCAATTCACAGCCCATTGAAGAAGCGGCTTCAACAAGCACTGGATTTAATTTAAAAAATCTTGTCGAAGGTTTAAGAATGGCAAATGAGCTACGCGATTTCTTTATGAACATTGATCCGTCTATGTCGCGAAGTCTTATTTTTGAAAGGCAAATTGCTAATGCGATTGCTGTGTGCCAGTCTGAGTTGAAGGAGCTTTTAAAAACTGCCAAGCAAGAGAAACGTACAAAATTCTGCAAACCATTGCCTCAGACTTATGATAATTAATCAAAATGTTCAAAAATTTCAATTAAATAGATTTTTTTTACTTTGTCACCTAGGGACATATCCCCTATAATCCCATATAAATTGCCATTCCGTATTCACCGTTTCTGTATTTACAGTATATTATTTTATGGACATGTACAAAAATGGAAAAAATTGGCGACGGCCACATAAAGTTATAAGTGTTTACATGTTAGACAAGATCAAATGTTGATAATTGCAACCCTGACCGTGCCTCATATGAAGATATATTTTTTAGCTAAAAATGGGCTGATACTAAAATAAATATAGTGGGAGCCACATGGGGGATTGCCTATCTTCTTAGCTGTACAATCGATTGGGTATCAAAATTAAAGAACTTGCAGAGTTGAATGGGGCGAACTAAGTGTGTTAAGCCTAAAGTAAATGTTGCGGACGGTTGTACGTGGCGGATTCATTTTTTCTCCACGATCTCGTCGAAATAGGTATCAAATAAAAGGATTCGAAAAATATATATAGACAGTAAATGGTTTCTTGTCCATAAACTACAATAGACGAACGATATCCTTGGTTCGTTCATCGTGGACTTTCCAATTTTCCTCTACAAATATAGAAATAAATCAGCCACGCCCACGTGTTATTACAGAGTAAAAAAATTTAAGTTTTTCCTTTTTTTATTCTTTTTTTCAATAATGATGATGAATGTAGGAGATTAGGGTCGCGGCCGAATATAATTATCCTAGTTGTTGTTCATTATTTATTAAGTTATTTTTATAATTTGCGCCAACAATTGTTTTTTTTCATTTAAACGCTTGCAAGTCATTCAATAATCAATATATGTAATATCTCCTACGTATTTTATTAGCCATACGACCTTAAGGTTAAATGTTTTCTTTTTTTTTAGAATCAAATTTAGCCCAAAAAGCGTGTCAGCCACAGAGCCTCGGAAGGAATGCTCCTTTGTTGCCATCGTTTATACATATTTGTTTACATTTAAATGCATATTCAGCACGATTCTTCAACATGACTTAATCTATTGCGTTTCAATCCGTTCGAAACAAAAAATTTCCGAAAATACGCTTTTCCTCAGGATATTCTAACGGCCTCACTCCTGCATATTTAAAACCGAAAAAACAGCCATCGCATGTAGCTCTGATAAGTTGCTTTAAAGAGAAATTCAAAAGCCGGGCGGCGCTTGTTGAAGTTTCATGCCATTTCGAGTATTTTCTTACGAGTTGCAATGACGTTATTTTTACAGTTTTCAAAACAATTGACAAATCACCATATCGTATGTTAACTTAAAATCCATTTGCGCTGGGAAAAATATCGTTCGATGTCACTATTGACTTCCAAACTGTTGCTGACAGCAATTTTTCAACGGTTTGTTGACGTTACACAAAATCCCGCGGATACCGGTCATGATGAACCCTCTAAACAATTAAAAAATATGTGTAAGAAAATGTGGAAAAAAATTATTTTCGGTAGGCGTAAAATGAAATTGTCAAACATAGCTAATATCCTTCAGATGTCGAGAGAGTTTCTATTCATCATTTCCCATGAAAATTTGGGTATGAGAACGAATGAGTACCGCGTTTACTCGCTATGAAATAATAATATCAATCAAATTCCAGTTTCGAAACGCTTGTTAAATCAATATAAACTCATTAAACGGACGAAACTTGATGCAACACTACGCTCCTGAATAGAATCCATAGCACACAGAGAGGAAATGCTAAACAAAAACAAAAATCGCTCAGAAAGTTTAAGGCCCCAACCGGCGATGACAAAAGCGTTCTTTCGCCGCAAAACACTGACTCCAATGGTGAAGTTGCAATTAATTGAAATTCATGTCACTGCTCTAGCCATTGTAGCAACGTTAGTTCCAAAAAGTATGCCTCAGGAGTAAAGATTCAAAGGTCATTGAAAATAAAGAAAGGGGATACGCGTTGCCGTGAATGTATCACTCTGATAGGCATCCATGTTGAGAAGTAACATCGAACTATGCGAACTAAATGTTTTTCATTAATAGTCCCGGGAATTAATGATCAAGGCATTGATTAAAGAAGTCTGCCAGCACAACACAAAATTCATAAATATTCTTTCTCTTTAGCGCCACTGATTGCACTAGGGCCTAGCAAACGCAGAGATGCCGCACAATTGTCAAGATGCCATATCACGTCGCCATTTTATTTAAATATCCTATGTCCAAGGTTGAAAAACAATTGTGGAATAAAAAAATAGCGAACTTTTTTTTTTTTTCGAAATCGTAAAAATCGTTTAAGGCATACAGCAATAAATTCCTGTCGCGCAGTAAAGATTTTATCCTCTTTAAATTAACGCGCTTTTAATGTGTTACGGTACGTAAGATGGAAAACAGTCAACATTTATAGGAAGCGAGAGAATTAGAATGATGGATACGATCTTTAAACGGCTTCAAGGATTAAAACAAGTTAAAGTTTTTAATTCTTGTAGGAGGAGCGCTTTGAAAAGTAAACTTTCGTAGCCAAAATTTCTTCTGTGTTATTTTCTTGTAAACTAACATTCATCCTAAAATATCACAAATTAGACTTCGCTGCCATGTAAGGGCTAAGCTTTTGCAAAAACGTTTATACACGAGAGAGTCTCACTTCACATTTAATTAGTATTCCGAAATATTATATTTCACCGCTCTTAGGTTGCGAAGTGAAAAATGCTTTCCAATAATCGACTTTTTTTAAAACACGGCTTTACGGTTAGAAAGGCTAAAAACATGCCTCTAATGTAATCAGTTTGCAGAGGAATACATTCTTCGATCACTCATGCCTCTATGTCAAATTTCATCAAAATATCACGAACATTGCAAAACACATGTGGAGGCCTCAGACAAACATATATATGGCATTATAAAAATTGAATCTAGTTCAGCTCCTACTGCGTGTTGCATACGCATACTATGGAAGAGCAAAAGGTCGTCTACACTTTTCATATCACGTTTGATTGTAAACGAATCTGCATCGACTTGCAGCCAGATCCAAAATAGGAAATATTTGAAATTAGCCAAGGAGGGTTTAATTTTTGGAGTACAACTCATAAAGCTGATACGTTAGTCTACGCCCGAAAGCATTCCAGTTAAACGCCTGAGCCTTATTCTTAACCACTATTGCTGACGCATATCGGTGTTTAATAACGCGAAACTCAGCGTTATGGGCCCGTATTTTTCTGCTCCCTAAACGACTCTTCACTGACATGTAATGGTCACGAAAAGAAGGCGTTGTGCTTGCCGGTTGATCGTGGTGAATAATTTTTGTAAACTCTTTAAAAGTTTTTTCTTGTGCATATAATTGAGCTCTTCATCTGTCTTCTTCTTCTTGTGAGCCCTGGCTGCTTGGGTACGGCCCTTCGGGGAGTATTCGTGGTGGTTGTGGTTTTCACTCGTTCCTTGCCAAAGTGGAACAAATCGAGGTGCGGATAGGCCTCAACACTGACCAGAGTGGGTTTATTGAGCCATACACAATAAACAATCCGGACTCTGGTGCTATTTAGGCCCCTAGTTTATAGGGATTGTCTAACTCGCCAGGGAGCCTGGGTTACGCTTAAATAACCCGCGTGGCTTGGGCCACCGTGGGGTTAAGCCATCAAGGCAGGTACCCACGTGAAACCCATGTCGCAATTACTGTCTTCTTCTTTATACTTATTTCACATTTACTAATTTGGACCAAGTGTACGGTAAAATTTTATGTGTACACACTGTTCGCCTTTCGTCAATGCTTATTTTTTGTACAATTGATTTTCTTCATCTCGCACCCGCTGTGAGGTATTTAATGGTCCAACCATCTGGTGTTGTCTCACTTAAGTGAAACGTTGTCCCAGCATAAAAATCACTCATTTGTTCGGTAATTGCATGAGTGCGAAAAAATTGAACTGTGAAAATTAACTAAGGCGTTATATGAATATTTTCTATTTCAATTATCAACTCACGCAACAGACAGATAGAAAGATATGCAAACAGACGTAAAAAAAAAAAAGAAAAAACGTTCAGAAGCCGTACGAACGTACAACAAAACTAATGATAAACGATGATAAAGAATCGCAGATGAAATGACGCTTTGTCGAGTTTTCAATATACGCTTCTATACATTGTTAACGCTATGACATAATTTTATATTCTCCATCTTGAAGTGCCGGGGACCTAACCGTATATTTGTATTTAAAAACAAAAACACTTTTACTAGCACTTATGTCACCAGCACAATTAATCTAATCTTTGTTTTCTTTCCTTTTTTTCTCTCTCTACAGATATTGCCTACTATTTGTCATACAGCATCAATTTGGTTGACGTTGGCTTTGGCTATACAAAGGTATGTAAAAATTTTTGTTTGAATATTTTATTTATTACCCCACAAGAATGTTAAGAGGATAAGGCGAGCTGTTAACAAATGAACCGCTCGAACAATTCACTAAACAAATTAAAATATTTTGTGCAATCATTTCGGTACTGCGTTATCGTTTGCATGGAAGACATGGCTTCGGCAGTGAAAATTGTTGGCACATCTTTAGACCTTGCAGCACTTGTCGACTTAAGGTAGATTTAATTATTTTTCACCTGAGTGTGCGTCTCTCTGTCTGTCTGATGTACATCGAGGGACTTTGTATGTATGGTATGTGGAAATTGATTGGATTGCACCATTTCTTGTGGCCGCCCTCTCCACCTAACATCTTATTTTGGAAAAGACATTATATAGGAAAAATTTGTCATTTTTTAGATTCTTTGATAAAATTTTTGAAAAATATTATTTTCACATACAAAATGAATATAGAAAATATATATGGAATAGGTTCAGTTCCCCCCCCATCCGCACCCCCTTACTCACTAACTACTCAAAACAAATGAAAATTTTATGGAACGACCGAGATTAAGTTTTTTTTTTTGATTTTAATATGAGTATTGGAATAGCGCTTTGGAATAGCGAGTTGACGTAAAAAGTTATATTCCAAAATTTGAACCACGCTGTTGTTTTTGTCGCATATCCGCACAGGTCATTGATTTTATATGATGGTAGTGAGATTTAATTCTTAATATTTTTACAATCAAAATACTAGTGTAGAGTATTTAATCACCGAATTCGCCCGATTACAGCAATTTAACTTGTTTAGGGTTATGGTTGAATATATGATTAGCCACCATATGCGATGAAAATATTTGTGAATTGAACTCAGATTATCGCAGATTTTTCTATAAATATCAAAGTAAAGTACAATTGTATGATTGGCATGGCATGCACCTCATATATGAGTATGTTAAATATATTCAATAGAAGGAAAAGCTCTAACTAAATACAGCCAGTTTGTAAAGACAAACCCGCAATTTGTTTTAACAACATTTTATTTTTATATCCTTCTTCGTAATTATACGTACATCGGTTTATAATTTAGTTCAGTGACAAATTTATTGCAATCTTTGAAATACCTACGAACTCTACTCGTATAGGTTCGTATTAAAATTTAATAACGCAATGGCACTTAGCAGTGGTGAGTAATTAAAAAATTCTCATTCGAATATCCTTTAAATTCCACTGTTTCGTTATTGTGACATTAACGTGATGGAAGATAATGCCTTTTCTTCGTCCTCTAAGCTTATATGCATTCATATGATAGGTACGTACGGTCAAGTCTCCTATCATGCGTTCTTTTCGTTATGCGATTACCATGAAACGAGGCATTTAAAGGCGTTGGGGCAGTGTTGTTATTACACGTTCCGCCAAAACTCAAATGGCTGTGGAAATGAAACAATTTATCTGTGGCTGCACTTATTATTATTTTAGACTTTTATTACGAGCTATCAGAGAATGTCGGTGAAAATGAACAAATAATAAAGCATTGCTTTCTTTTCATTTAAGATTTCGCCAACAAGTCGGTCAGTCGAATCATTTAATTTGTATTAATTTTGACTTCCTTATGACTCGGTCGACGTTATGACGTTTGCACATAATGCTATATAACTTAATCTGATTTGTTTAATTCTATATTTGTCTTAAAACCGGTTTCCACAGCAATCAAATCCTAAATGAAATTATGAATTTAATATGGATGAAATGATGGATTTTGTTATAGCACGCTTTCCGTATATCAAAGCGATATGAATTATTCGTGCTATAATTTGCTTGACTGTACACAAAATTTATCGGGTCGCGGGCGATATATATATGCGCAATGAACAGTAAAAAGCAACAATAACAATAAAGAGAATATTATGTTCGTGTGTGTGGTGAAAACTTTTATACTCACGACCTGATTTTTGAAAAAAACACACACAGCATGGACAAATTCTTCCATTCTTGCGCGAGTGTTAAAGGATCACCCATAGAATATCGAACAGCTCATATAGATCGGGGACAAAAGAACGTATAGACGGATGAATCGGCGTGCTTAAATCGATTCAGAATTTGATTCTGACTGCAAATGTATATACTTGATGAGGTCTTTAAAGCTTTCTTTGACAAAGTAAATACATCCCCATCGTTCGATGGTGGTTATAAAAAGCGTTTTGCGCTTTGTGAGCTTAATTTTTGAAAAATTTTCACTTAAGCTCTAATCTGCAATGTCTGCCTCGTATAATTGATTTAATGACTTTAAACTAGCGTAGGACTGGTGAGATGGTTAGTTATCCAAATGCATTGTTTTTAAAATCATGTCATTGTCAACAGGTTACATACGCTTTTTTGAACTTACTCTGTTGGATGTCATCAGCTATGAAGATGGCGAACTTTAATGTCTTTTAGAGCGTCAGTAATTGAACAATAAATGACCGCCTTATTCGGCTAAATCAACTTTTCGCGCAATTTATGCTACCCATTACAGGACATTGCAGAGAAATAAGATCAAAATATCCTCATTTTCCTTTTTGGTGACGACTATACAGTTCTTATTAATATATTATTACTAATTATGTCATCCTTCATACAACACTGGATTAAGGAACGCTTTTATGTCGTTACATCTAATAGATGGCTTAAGAGTCGCTAAGCTTTAAGCCGTACTGGAAACTCCCGTTAAAAAGGGAAAGAAATATCGCAGTTTAACCCGGTTTTGTGCGGGCTTTTATGCGCTTTTGATTTCTACGACTTGTTTTGCGCATCTTTCTCGATCCGAAGTATATACGAACCGAGGGAGACAGAAAGAATGTACGTGTCTTGGACTACGGCGAGGCGTGTCGAGTTATATGTTTAAGATACAAAATCAAAATCTTTTTCAATGTTTCCATGTATAACTCCACTATTTATTTTGTCCTGCAAGTACTATCTCACCACTTCGTTAAGCTTTCATATATTATTTCATAATAATCTGCAGGTGGAACAGTTTTTTATGCGGTGCCAGTCTACTGCATAAAATAAATTTTATTTAATCCGCTGAATGTTTTTTCTTTTGCAGCTTTTTTCTTGCGGTCCCTATTCGTCGCAAAAACTAGATGAACCTGAACAACACATATGTTGATTCAGTTGGAAAGTAATCGCGGTTCAGAAATGAAGTAAACTTCGGCACACTTTATAGTATCATTTTGTGCAAAGCAATAATGTCACGTAGATTTTGCCGGGAAAAGTTCGTCGTGTTTGTGAACTAACCATTGCCTGAGAAACGGCTTTAAACCATTTGTACAAAGTTCGATATTAAAAAAGCTCAACATTTGCGTGCCTGCTAGTCGCTGCTAAAGAGAAAGACAATCAATCAGGTTGCCTTTAAATAAATTAACAAGCGGCAATGAAATGTGGGTCATCAGGGTCATCATATGGAGTAACAATATGTCAACAACTACAAAGTCCAGCTTGAACCTAACTATATATTATAATACAAGACTTTGGGTTGGCTTGACTTAGCAGAAACTGAATCGTGACTCATAAGACTGATTCAATATATAGTCTATCAAAAGCTAATGCGATTAAAGCGTACAACTGAAGAGGATTGTCATGCCAGTCATGCCCGATTATACGCATTTGTAATGACTTGCCTAAAATTCGGAGAGAGATTTTTTAACGTATCCATCGAACATTTCGTCTGATTATCATTTTTTTCGCTTTATGCAGATCTCTTGTAATGGTGGTAACGTCGGTCCGCCAAAGAAGTCTGTGGAAATCTCTCAGTTCAGTTTTTCACTCAGTAATCGTGGATGTGCCATGTGGATGGTGAGCACAATTGTTTCAATAGAAACATGGCAAGAAGATATCAATCGCAATGACTCGTATTGCGTTTAATAAAAAGTTCATTACAAATATATCACAGAAATGTATTTAAATTTTAATGAAAAAAAAAGTCGCAACCGTTTTCCTTGACTTAAATAGTGCTAAGGTAGAAGTTTTTATGTTAATAATGATCTGTTGGCACAAGTGAAGAGTTTTGCAGTGTGTAACAAATTTCAATTATATATTTTAATGATTGAACTTCTGTCGTAATTCTATGTACGTGGGGAGTTTACCAGAATGTAAATGATTGAGTGTTTTAGAATTTGCGCAAACTTTTGGGAATCGAGCGAACGTACCGTACCACTGGTTCAAAACGGAGAATTTAACAAAACAAAAAAAGCAATTTCTCTAAATTTTTACTTTTGTTACAAAATTTTTCTATCAAGATTTTCTATGAAAGTTTGCGATAAAAAAGAAAAAGAAGAAGAAAACTTTTTAAATATTCGATTAATTTGGTTGAATTGATGGCGTAGAATAACAACGGAGCAGAGAAAGCAAACTAAACAAAAACTGATTTAAAGCACTTTTTAATTGATGTTTTTTTTTTTTTTGCCAACTTTTTTATTTCTTCTTTTATGCGCTTAGCATATACATTGATTGCTTTCCGATACCAGTAGCCGACGTTAATGATTATTACGTTTGCTGTGTATGTAATGTTTTATTGAATCAAATATTTATGAAATGCATAAAATATGTGGAGGAAGAACCGCACTGTGTAGTTCAAATTCGAAATGTTAAGCCTTTAGTGTTTGCAAAATGGAAGCGAATGCGTAACACAATCAGTTCGCCTTTATTTTACTCTCTATTTCCATAAAATCCATTCAATATAAATTAATATTTATGGCAAGTAATACAATTTGATGTACATATGGATGTGCTCGTGTAAGTGCGCGTGTTTTCAAGTGTCAGGGACAAGTTGGTGGACACATTCTTTGTAGTTATTTAACTAACTAATACGGCTTGTTTGACGGGTTAGTTCTCGAGTATCTCTTTAGCTGCTTATGATTATAGTGTGTGTGTGTGTGTGTGTGTGTGTGTGTGTGTGTGTATAGACATAAGATTTCTTTCTGTCTATGTGGTTGTCGTTCGCAATCACCATTTGAAATTTTTATTGATTCAACAGTTGGGTTCACTTTATGACGGCATTATAAAATGCTAACAACTTTTATTAGTATTTATTTATTGATCATTAAACACATTCATCGCAATCATGCTTATGTTTTCTTTCGCCCTTATTTACGTTTCTTTTCAGATACATTTATGTCTGTCATGCTCCTATGGCTCGTACTTGGTGCACAATGCCACGTGTTAAACGCTGCACTTTATATATAACACTAGTCTCGATTTTGCATCAAAGCAGTCGTTTCTTTGATCGAACTTATCTACCGTTAAATATTATATGGAACGGCGAGCCAGTTGAAGTGTGCACCTTCGATTACTCTGATTGGGTGCAATACGTCGGCGTAGATCTTTATTTTACAATTTACTTTTTATTTCGTGTACTTTTCGTCCATTTGATACCGTGCATATTATTGGTAACATTTAATATACTTCTCTTTGCGGCGATGCGTAAAGCTCAGGAGCGTAGAAAACTTTTATTTAAAGAGAATCGTAAACGTGAATGTAAGAAACTGCGTGAGACAAATTGTACCACATTGATGTTAATTGTGGTGGTAACGGCTTTTCTGGTAGTCGAAATACCTCTCGCTGTGGTCACTGCTATGCACATTGTCGTCAGTCTAAAGAAATTCACTATGGACTATAGCGTGATTAATGTTTTGATTATTTTTACAAATTTTTTTGTGGTCGTCAGCTATCCATTAAATTTTGGTATTTACTGCGGCATGTCCCGGCAATTTCGTGAATGTTTTAAAGAAATTTTCTTGGGCCGTATAACGGTGAACAAAGATCAAATGTCGAAATATTCAATTGTGAATGGTCCCCGCACTTGTACGGCCACCAATGAAACTGTGCTTTAGTAAAAATTGCTGTTGGGGCCGTTACGCAAAAGTTGGCAACATCGTCGTCGCAGACGACGTTCAAGTAGTGCTTGCAGCGCCACCACAACAGATATTGGTTTTTATGAAACAAATATTGATAAAGTGGTAAGCGAGATCGACGCCAAAACCAAACGTCGCCCTTCGAGTCGTAACAGTGAATACCAACAAATTGTGGTTATGGATGTAATCAACGAAGACAAGGTAACTATTTAAGTTTAAACTTATTAAGGCCATACATATATATGTACGTTTTGTTAAATTTTTATAAAAATAATAACTTAATAACTTTTTAAAGATTTTCTACATGCGTATTGAACTTTTTAAGGAGTACAAAGAAATATTTGGAAAAATTTTATTTTTTAACTTAAACGCAAAATATTGTACACATAAGTAAAAATAACAATAGAAAAATTATCTGTTATTTGAATTGGATCGAATTTTTTATATCGATGTGAACTGCAAAAAAATAAATATCTCAACCACAGCTGGCATGGAATTTTCCATTCAAAGCTT